>NC_064821.1:1545000-1873638 GCF_024166365.1 Elephas maximus indicus | reverse complement strand
TCTTAATCTGGTTAGGGAAGTTCCCACTGTCAAATCTGACTTACATAAAATAGCAATCGCAGCAGCCTTCAAGGATGCTGGGGCTCCCTTCAAAAATGTGTTCCTCACAGTTGTGAAAGATGTGTCCTCTGGGCATTCCACGTGTGGGTCTGTGGATCTAACCTGATAAATCCACTGTAGCATGCCAATTTCCCTAAGCCTTTGGATACTTTCTTCTACAGTGCACCAAGGCAGATATGTTACTTCAACTTGATTTACTGTAGGCTATTTTTTTTTTTTACCATGTAATCCATGCTTCAGCGACCCAACCAAATAAAATTAGATCCTTTCCTAACTTCTGAAGCTGAAACTTTCAGTGAAGAATCTGTGCTTAGTAGGCCCATGTCAATAAATTCAGACTGATCCATCTTTATACTCCTTGCACCATTATCCCACACCCTTAATAACTATTCCCATATATATTCCCCAGGTTTCTGTTTGTACATATTAGAAAAGCCCAGCAGTTCTTTTGAAGTGTACCATACCTCCTCCTATTTTGTACTTCACCTTTTGGGGTTCACTGGAACTTAAGTCTAGTTATAGGCCTAGAAACCAGAATCGGTGGTTGGGAAGTGTTTAGAGAACATTCACCATTGTCTTGTAGAGCATCCGCTTCAGTCAACGCCTCAGGCAATAACTCAGACAAAGGCTCTTTAGACACAGCTGGTTTAATCTCATTAGATGGATTGGAGGGGCCAGTGGTTTTACTGGGGAGGGTGGTTTAGCAAACATGGAGTAATCTCTTCAGATAAGATCGAGAGCTGGTTCTTTTTGCAGGAGTGATTCAACTGATTTTAGGGGCTCAGTGTCTCCGGCTTCCTGATTATCTGCCCATATGTCCCCATTCCATATTTCAGGATCCCATTTCTTCCCAGTCAATGCCCTCACTTTAACTTGAGACACCGCTCGTGGTTGGCAGTTGAGCTGGCATTGTAATACAGCCACTGATAAGACTCTGGATTCGGTTTTTGGCAATATCAACTCTGTTACTACAAGAAATAAGACTTTCTTTTATAGCACAAGTGGAGACTTTGAGGTTGTTTATGTAGCACTTGAGCTTTGACTCTGAAGCCCTAAGCTCATCTCCCTCACCACTTTGTCTAGCAAAAGTAGGACCAACTGACAAACTTTCTTATACTTCTTATGATAAAATTGTAAAAGGTATCACAAATGCAAAATACTCACCATTCACCAATATCTGATCTATTGATTGTGATATTTTGCAGATTTGTATTGCTACCTCAAACATGGATTAGCAATCTCCTCTTTACTACTGGAAGGAGATTCATCATCTTTAACCAGACTTGAGAACCAATTTAGAAAACTCGTCCTTACAATTCTGTTTCTCTAGAACCACTCTCTGTCTTAGACTGGGTTCTCTGTTGTTGTTAGGTGCCATTGAGTTGGTTCCGATTCGTAGCGACCCTATGTACAACAGAACAAGACACTGCCCAGTCCTGTGCCATCCTCACAATCATTGTTATGCTTGAGCCTATTTTTGCAGCACTATGTCAATCCATCTTGTTGAGGGTCCTCTTTTTCACTGACCCTCTACTTTACCAGGTACGATGTCCTTCTCCAAGGACTGATCCCTCCTGATAACATGTCCAGAGTATGTAAGATATAGTCTCACCATCCTTGCTTCTAAGGAGTATTCTGGTTTTACTTCTTATAAGACTGATTTGTTCGTTCTTTTGACAGCGAATGGTATATTCAATATTCTTCACCAACACCACAATTCAAAGGCGTCAGTTCTTCAGTCTTCCTTATTCAGTGTCCAGCTTTTGCATGCATATGAGACGACTGAAAATACCATGACTTGGGTCAGGTGCACCTTAGTCTTCAAGATGACATCTTTGCTTTTTAACACTTTAAAGAGATCTTTTACAGCATATTTGCAGATAGGCTGGATTTTCTGGAGAAGCAAAACCAGTAAAGCATACAAACATCTATATAGAGAGATTTATATCAAAGAAACGGCTCGCTCAGTTGTAGAGGCTGGAATGTCCCAAGTCTATAGGTCAGGATAGAGAACTCTTCTGATTTACATTGCCACATGGGTTGGTGAACCCAAGATTGGTAGGTTGGAGAGCAGGTAAACTGCTAGCTCAAGTCCCAAGAACCAGAGTTCAGATGAACAGTAGCCACCTACAGGATCCAGAGTGAGCAAAAGTCCCCAAGCCTTTCCAGAATGTCCACTCATATTCAATGCAGGCCGCAACCCAAGGAAACTCCTTTAAACTGATTGGCTACTCACAGCAGATCCCATCATGGAGGTGATCACATTATATCAAATCTCATCATGAAATTAATAACATCATACAACTGACAAACTACATCATAACTGCCAAACCACTGAGAATCATGGCCCAGCCAAGTTGACACACAACCTTGACCATCACATTACTCAAGGAGTAACAGCTATGAATATGTTACATATTTTAGTTAACAACATAACTGAAGACAATTTTTCTTCTTCCCAAGAGTTTTTTTTTTTTTTTCTATGTCACGTGTCTGGAGTTGCTATCAATCTCAGAAACCTTAAAACATTCAGAGCTTGAGATTCTCATTTGGATGGCTCATAGCCAGGCCACAAAATTCTTATGTTATATTGCTATGCCTCCCACTTTGGAGAGGCATGGCAACATTAACTTCAGCCCCTACATCTGTGTCCATGCATGGACCAATAACTTGAAATTTGCCTCCAAAATTGGAGCTTGCCAAGAGAACAAAGAGGCAGGCAGTCCCAGTGTGGCAGCAAGGGAATCTTTATTAGAGAGATTTACATACCCAGACAGTAGTCCCTGGTGACAGGAGGACCAAGGCAGATCTCCACACCCAGACATAGAGGGGCTGCGGTCTTATAGTGGTCAAGGACAAAGGCAGCTCTGACCCAGAGAGTTAAATAAGACTCCCTCAGCAAGATCACATAACAGGGGCTTGGGAAACAGCAGTGAAATAACAGAAAGCATGGGGGCAACCATGTTCAGCCTAGCAAAGCCTGTTTTCCACTTCAGTCCACCCCTCAAGTTCAGCTCTCATAATCTGACACATTCTCCCTCTTCCACAAAGTCCCTGGGGGACCTGAGAGGAGGTGCGACTGTACAGACAGCATTGCTATAATTGGAGGCACAGAACACACCAGCAGTATAGACAAACACAGCAGACAATCCCTATACCCACAAAAAGATCAAGACCCATTAAAACGTGCCAACTAGAGAGCTGCGCAATCTGCTCTGGTCAGGAGCTCCACATTCTAAGGCAAGCCTTTGGTGCTTGAGAAGCAGAGTTGTGCACAGACCCAGAAGCTGCCTTTGTTGTGGACTACGGTGAAGCTGAGTCCCCTCTAGGAGAGGTTGGCAGCCCCAAAGGGAAGAATACAGAGTAGGCCATACCTACGGTCAGAAAGACAGGTGTATAGTAGGTACCAAGAGGGTAAATCTTACCCTTCTATTAGGATCATACTAGTGGCTTCCCCTCAGGTAGTAAGAACAGCAGCTGCTTGAGGCATTTTTCCTGGCTGAGTGTACCATATGTGCTACCCCAGGGAGGTCACCTGAGGGGTTGCAAGTAAAGTCACCTGTTTTGCTGTTTGCCAGAAATGAGACCCACTTCGAACCCTAGTGTATAACCATCATTCCTTACCATGTGAAGTGTGACTGTTGAGGCCCTCCGTGCATTAGGATGGTGGCTCCCACGTTAGGCTGATCAGTTCCCCCACCTCCAGAGAGCCGAAGTAACCAATCTGCCCCAATAATTTGACCCACAACAAGTGCCAATATGATGGTTCCACTTCCAGGCGCCACATCCTGGGGTGTCCAGAGAAGCGTACTGCTCTGTTCCAGCAAAAACCTTGGTGGATATGCTTCTGGAGCTTCAGACATCACTTGGATAGTTCTGGAGGGTCACTCGGGGCTCCTAGTGTGGCATACGGGGTAGAGCCCCAGAAGGAGCCAAATTAATTCACCTCAAAGGCTCAGGCAGCACTTTCATCCACCCCACAAGGGAAGCCTTGACTATAGGGATTCTATTTTTTGTTTTAGGACACCATTCTTCCTTTCCAATAGGCCCATGGCCTGGGGGTGGTAGGTGGTGGTAGTTGGTGGTTAGGTGCTCTCAAGTCAGTTCCAACTCATACCAACCCTGTGTACAACAGAACAAAACACTGCCCGGTCCTGTGCCATCCTCACAATCGTTGTTTGAGTCCATTGTTGCAGCACTGTGTAAATCCATCTCGTCAAGGGTCTTCTTCTTTTTTGCTGACCCTCCACTTTACCTAGCATGATGTCCTTCTCTGGGGATTGATGTCCACAAAAATGAGATCATATTTCACTTCTTCACTGGACAGTAGGGACCGTATGTAATCTACCTGCCAGTCTGTCACTGGCTATGTTCCATTATACATCTGCCCAGGACCATATGGCAAACGCCTCAGGCATTGGCATGAGCACATGGCGCAATTTTGTACAGCACCTACCATATCGCTATACTTTACTGCTGTGCCTGCCTCTTTGGCTATTTTCCAACCAACCTCAGTCTCCTTTTCTGGTAAATCCAGTGAGCAACTTCCCTCTCGATATGCACTGTTCTAACTTGTGCTATAGCGTCTGCTTGACCTATCCACATAGCCCACAGGCTACAGCCCTGCGACCAAACACAGGGTTTAGGGGCAGGGTTTGTGGGTGATGACCATCTGTGTGGCCCTTAATTTGGTGCATTGACTGCTTTGCCCTGAGCCAGTTTCAAAACAAATGGTACCAGTGCAGACTTGCTCAGATACCGCCGTCCACGGTGGTGGCATACCTCAGCTAGAGCCATCTGCGTGCCAGGCATTTACTGGCAGCAGGCCTCCCCCTCTCTTGGAAGAGAGGGGAGGCAGCTCCATTGGAGTTCTAGCATGTGCCAGGATATCATCTCAACATGCCATTGGACTAAGTATAGCCTGTAACCCTGGGACAACAGACTGGCAGACAGGACACCGTGCTGTTGCAGGTACGCATGCCATTTGATCAGCGTAGTTGTCTGGGCAGTGGCTGATGATGGCTTGGAAAACAGCCCGTTGGCCCACTCATTTATGGACAAAGCTTTACGAAGGGTGACAGCTCCTCCCTCGTTAACGGCTCTACCTGATGGAGAGTATCACAGGTCGCTAACAATTGCTTCACCATGGGACTGTATGGATTTTCTGCCTTCCTCCACAGTTGGGACCAAAAACCTTTGGCTGGCCTTGTCACAAGATCAGGATGGACCTTAGTTCCATCCTGATCTTGTGACAAGGCCAGCCAAAGCCATCTTTCATACTGCTCACGTCTAACCAGAAGGACAACACTTCCCATATTGTTCCCAGGCTTTCACTTGTGCAATCTGACACCTTTTCTTTCCCGAAAGCTTGCTGCTGTTCATTACTCCAATCCCAAAAAGCACCCTTTTTTCCCAGTAGAAAGAGTGGTCTTAAATGCTGGGCCAAGTGGGGAATACTATCCTGAAGTAAATGCTGTCAGCGATAGCATCCATACACCTACAAGGAAGATCAGTTCATACGGCTATTGTTCAAATTTACACATCAACCACTAAGGCCAAAGATGAAGAAACTGAAGATTTTTACCAACTTCTGCAGTCTGAAATTGATCAAAGATGCAATTAGGATGCATTGATAATCACTGGTGATTGGAATATGAAAGTTAGAAAAAAGGAAGAAGGATCGGTAGTTGGAAAATGTGGCCTTGGTGATAAAAACAATGCCGGAGATTGCATGATAGAATTTTGCAAGACCAGGGACTTCTTCATTGCAAATACCTTCTTTCACCAACATAAAAAACAACTATACAGATGGGCCTTACCAGATAGAATACATAGGAATCAAATAGACTACATCTGTGGAAAGAGGGGATGGAAAAGCTCGATATTATCCGTCAAAACAAGGCCAGGGACTGACTGCGAAACAGACCATCAATTGCTCATATGCAAGTTCAAGTTGAAACTGAGGAAAATTAGAATAAGTTCATAAAAGCCAAAGTATGACCTTGAGTATATCTCACCTGAATTTAGAGACCATCTCAAGAATAGATTTGACTCTTTGAACACTAATAGCTGAAGACCAGATGAGCTGTGGAATGACATCAAGGATATCATACATAAAGAAAGCAAGAAGTCATTAAAAAGACAGGAAAGAAAGAAAAGACCAAAATGGATATCAAAAGAGACTCTGAAACTTGCTCTTCGGCCTCGAGTAGCTAAAGCAAAAGAAAGAAATGATGAAGTAAAAGAGCTGGACAGAAGATTTCAAAGGGCGGCTCGCGAAGATAAAGTATTATAATGACATCTGCAAAGACCTGGCATTAGAAAACAAAAAGGGAAGAACATGCTCTGCGTTTCTCAAGCTGAAAGAACTGAAGAAAAAAATTCAATCCTCTAGTTGGAATATTGAAGAACTCGACAGGGAAAATATTAAACTATGCAGGAAGCCTCAAAAGAAGATGGAAGGTGGCATAAACAGTACAACAAAACATTATTAACAATACACAAACACCAGAAGAGAAACTAGATAACCGGGAGTTCCTAAAAATCAAACACATATACTCATCCAAAGCCTTCATCAAAAGAGTAAAAAGACAACCTACAGACTGGGAAAAAAAAATTTAGCTATGACAAATCCAATCAACATCTGATCTCCAAAATCTGCAAGATACAGGAAAACCTCAGCAACAAAAAGACAACCCAATTAAAAATGGGAAAAGGATCAAGAGACAGATAGGGCCACATAAACCAGTGACTACATGAAGCCTGAGACCAGAAGAACTAGATGGTACTCGCTACAACCGATGACTGCCCTCACAGGGAACACAACAGAAAACCCCTGAGGGAGCAGAAGAGCAGTGGGATGCGCACCTCAAATTCTAGTAAAAAGACCAGACTTAATGGTCTGACTGAGACTAGAAGGACACCGAAGGTCATGGTCCCCAAACCTTCTGTTAGCCCAAGACAGGAACCATTCCCAAAGCCAACTCTTCAGACAGGAATTGGACTGGACTGTGGGATAGAAAATGATACTGGTGAGGAGTGAGCTTCTTGGATTAAGTAGACACATGAGACTATGTGGGCAGCTACTGTCTGCAGGGGAGATGAGAGAGCAAAGAGGGTCAGAAGCTGGCTGAATGGACATGAAAATAGAGAGTGGAGAGAAGGAATGTGCTGTCTCATTGGGGGGAGATCAACTAGGAGAATATAGCCAGGTGTATATAAATTTTTGTATGAGAGACTTAAATTGTAAACTTTCACTTCAAACACAATTAAAAAAAAAATTTTTTAATGGGCAAAGGATATGAACAGGCACTTCACAAAGAAGACATTCAGGTAGCTAACAGTTACACGAGGAAATGCTCATGATCATTAGCCATTAGAGAAATGCAAATCAAAACTACAATGAGATATCATCGCACCCCAACAAGCTGAGCATTAATCCAAAAAAACACAAAATAATAAATGTTGGAGAGGTTGTGGAGAGACTGCAACACTTATACACTGCTGGTGAGAATGTAAAATGGCACAACCACTTTGGGAATTGATTTGGCACTTCCTTAAAAAGCTAGAAATAGAAGTACCATACGACCCAGCAATCCCACTCCTTGGAATATATCCTAGAGCCCGCGCACAAATAAATGTGTATACACCCATGTTCATTGCAGCACTGTTCACAATAGCAAAAAGATGGAAACAACCTAGGTGCCCATCAATGGATGAATGGATAAACAAATTATGGTACATTCACACAATGGAATACTGTGCAACAATAAAGAACGATGAATCTGTGAAACATCTCATAACGTGGAGGAATCTGGAAGACAGTATGCTGAGTGAAATTAGTCAGTCACAGAAGGACAAATATTGTATAAGACCACTATTATAAGAACTCAAGAAAAGGCTTAAACACAGAAGAAAACATTCTTTGATGGTTACAAGGGTGGAGAGGGAGAGAGAATGACATTCACTAACTAGATAGTAGGTAAGATTTATTTTAGGTGAAAGGAAGGACAACACTCAGTACAGGGAAAGTCGGCACAACTGGACTAAACCAAAAGCTAAGAAGTTTCCTGAATACAACCAAACACTTTGAGGGACAGAATAGCAGGGACAAGGGTCTGGGGACCATGGTTTCAGGGGACATCCAGGTCAGCTGGCATAACAAAGTTTATTAAGAAAATGTTCTGCATCCTACTTTGGTGAGTAGCATCTGGGATCCTAAATGCTAGCAAGCAGCCATCTAAGATGCATCAATTGGTCCCAACCCACCTGGAACAAAGGAGTATGAAGAACACCAAAGATACAAGGAAAATATGAACCCAAGAGAAAAAAAAGGCCACATAAACCAGAGACTCCATCAGCCTGAGATTGGAAGAACTAGACGGTGCCCAACTACCACCAATGACCGTTCTGACAGGGAACACAACAGAGAATCCCTGATGGAGTGGGAGAAAAGGGGGGTGCAAAACTCAAATTCTAGTAAAAAGACCAGACTTGATGGTCTGACTGAGACAGGAGTGACCCCAGAAGACATGGGCCCTGGACTCTCCGTTAGCCCAGAACTAAAACCATTCCCAAAGCCAACTCTTCAGACAAAGATTAGAGTGGACTATAATACATAAAATAATACTGGTGAAGAGTGTGCTTCTTGGCTCTAGTAGATACATGAGACTAAATGGGCAGCTTCTGTCCGGAGGCAAAATGAGAAGGCAGAAAGGGACAGGAGCTGGTTGAGTGGACATGAGTATGGAGAAGAGGAGTGTGCTCTCACATTGTAGGGAGATCAACTAGGGTCACACAGCAATGTACGTATAAGTTTTTGTATGAGAAACTGACTTGTAAACTTTCCTTTAAAGCACATTAAAAAAAAAGATGGAAGGAATACAGAGTCACTTTACCAAAAATAATCGGTCGTTGTTCAGCCATTTCAGGAAACAGCATATGATCAGGAACCGTTGGTACTAAAGGAAGATATCCAAGCTGCACTGAAGGTACTGGCGAGAAACAAGCCTTCAGAAATTGATAGAATACCAATTGTGATGTTTTAACAAACGAATGCTGCACTGGAGGTGCTCACTCATCTATGCCAAGAAATTTGGAATACAGCTACCTGGCCAATCTACCGGAAGAGATCCATATTTATGCCTATTTCAAAGAAAAGTGATCCAACCAAATGTGGAAATTATCAAACAGTATCATTAATATCACACACAAGTAAAATTTTGCTGAAGATCGTTCAAAAGCAGCTGCAGCAGTACATCGACAGGGAACTGCCAGAAATTCAAGATGAATTCAGAAGAGGACATAGAACCAGAGATACTATAGCTGATGTCCGATGGATCCTGGCTGAAAGCAGAGAATACCAGAAGGATGTTTACCTGTGTTTTATTGACTATACAAACGCATTCAAGTGTGTGGATCATAACAAATTATGGATAACATTATAAAGAATGGGAATTCCAGAACACTTAATTGTGCTCATGAGGAACCTGTACATAGATGAAGAGGCAGTTGTTCAAACAGAACAAGGGGATAACAGGAAAGATATGGGTCAGGGTTGTATCTTTTTACCATACTTATTCAATCCGTATGCTGAGCATATAATCTGAGAAGCTGGACTATATGAAGAAGAACGGGGCATCAGGATTGGAGAAATACTCACGAACAACCTGCATTATGCAGATGACACAACCTTGCTTGCTGAAAGTGAAGAGGACTTGAAGCACTTACTGATGAAGATCAAAGACACAGCATTCAGTACAGATTACACCTCAATATAAAGAAAACAAAAATTCTCACAACTGGACCAATAAGCAACATTATGATAGATGGAGAAAAGACTGAAGTTGTCCATGATTTCATTTTACTTGGATCCACAACCAACTCCTCTCTTGGTCATCTAGTGCTGCTATAAGAGAAATACCACAAGTGGATGGCTTTGACAAAGAGAAATTTATTCTCAGTCTAGTAGGCTACAAATCCAAATTCAGGGCATCGGCTCCAGGGGAAGGCTTTCTCTTCTCGGCTCTGGAGGAAGGTCCTTGTCATCAATCTTCCCCTGGTCGAGGAGCTTCTCAGTGCAGGGACCTCAGGTCCAAAGGATGTGCACTCCTGCTCGTCATTCTTGGCGGCATGAGGTTTCCTGTCTCTCTGTTTGCTTCTCTCTTTTATATCTCAAAAGAGATTGGCCTAAGATACTATCTACTCTTGTAGATCTCATCAATATAACTGCCACTAGTCCATGTCATTATATCATAGTGATAGGATTTACAACACGTAGGGAAATCACATCAGATGACAAAATGTTAGGCAATCTTACAATACAATCATGACCTAGCCAAGTTGACAGATATTTTGGGTGGACACAATTCAATCCATGATAACACCCATGACAGCAGCAGTCAAGAAATCAAAAGATGCATTGCCTTGGGCAAATTGGCTGCAAAAGACCTCTTTAAAGTGTTTTAAAGCAAAGATGTCACCTTGAAAACTAAGGTGTGCCTGACCCAAGCCACAGTGTTTTCAGTAGCCTCCTATGCATGTGAAGCTGGACAATGAATAAGGAGGACCAAAGAAGAACTGACGCCTTTGAATTGTGGTGTTGGAGAAGAATGTTGAATATACCGTGGACTGCCAAAAGAACGAACAAATCTGTCTTGGAAGAAGTACAACCAGAATGCCCTTAGAAGCAAGGATGGCAAGACTAGGTCTCACATACTTTGGACATGTTATCAAGAAGGACATCATGCTTGGTAGAAGATTACCGAAAAAAGAGGAAAACCCTCAACGACATGGATTGACACAGTAGCTGCAACAACGGGCTTAAGCATAACAATTAAGTGTGGTGCAGGACGGGACAGTGTTTCATTCCTGTTGTACACAGGATTGCTATGAGTCAAAACCAACTCGACAGCATCTTACAATAACAATACCCCCCAAAGACCCATGAAGGCCTGCACTTCCTTTGGCATCCAAGGTGTGGGGTCAGCTTGTGCCTTATCAACTGTGGCTTCAGGCAACACATGGGTCTGACCTAACCAGACGACTCCTAAGGAATTCTACTAATGTTTCTGGCCCCTGAACTTTGTGGGGGATTCACAGCCCATCCTATCCCCTGTAGGTGGGTGATTAGTGCATCTAGACATTCCTGTAACGAACATCTTCAGCAGTTAATATGATGTCATTAATATAATGAAACCAACGGACAGCAGTTGAGGAAGGGGAAGAGAGTCAGATCTCTAGCAATGATACCATGGCAAATAGTGGGACTATGTAGATATCCTTGGGGTAGCACCTGGAATCTCCCTTGCTGTCCCTTCCAGCTGAAGGCAAACTGGTTCTGGGTGGACAGGGCTAGAGGGATGCTAAAAGAGGCATTGGTCAGATCTAACACGTGTGATATATGCCCAGGTCTTTACTAAGGGTTTCTAACAAGTTACGTTTGGGACTGCAGCATATATAGGAGGGATCCCCTCAAGGAAGGAGCCGCCTGCAGGATTCTTGCTTTCATTCCTGCAGTAAAAAGTTAATTGTCTGGCCCCCAGAAATGCTCAGCATAAATAACATGGTACATACCTAACTCCTGAATTAACTGCTGTAAGTCCTCTCTAGAAGACCACTTCCCAACCATGCCAGGAAGATCCCCCTCATTCGCCCATGCCCTTCTGCAACAAGATGATACAATCTGTGAGGGCACGTATGCCCTCTGTGTTCCGAGCTGTGTGTAAACACTTCTGGAGGGTGGGGTGGGTGGTGATTATACTGCTCATTTTCTCAGCCTTGGCTCCATTTAAAGAGATACCATCTTCCCTGATATCCTACATGTGTAGTAACCAAGCTGTAATAGTTTCCTTCCCTTTTCTGCTGGAATTTCCCACCCAACTCAGTCAACTCAGTATGGGTGTACTCCCACATTGTCTTGGAACTGGATGGTGGGGATTTCGTGTCTAGGGTCATCAGGCTCCCAGGTGGCTTTCCTCTTATGAGTAATGAACGGCTGTGTCAGCGGGGGGAGGCACTCTGCACTGTCAGACTCCTTCACACTTCCACGTCCAACTCACTATCAATCCACTCTCCCATGGATTCCATGTTTTCCAGTTGCCTCTCAGCAACACTGCTCTAATCCTTGCTTTTGGTACTTTCTTTCCTCCAGGTTTACAAACCTGCAAGCGAGCATCTCTAATTGGTCGTCTTGCTCTCAGACAAGGCTATTTAATACCAGTCGTTGCTGCACGGGACTGGTGAACATCTCTTTCTAACTGCAACTCTTCCTGCAGGGCTCTTATGCGTGCTTCAGCAGCTAGCTGGGCCCCAGTGGCCAGCTGAAAAGCCCGGAGCAGTGGCCATCCCACGGTTGCTGCCACTCTCATAGCTTTCTTCCCACATTATGAAGGCACTTGATTTCCCACAACTGTGCTATGCCACTTGGCATTCTTGGGGTGTCCCTGTACTCACACCGTGGACTGAATGCACCAAGCGTATGGGCCAGACCTCCCCACGTGGAGGTCGCTAGCCAACCTAGAATATTCCCCACAGATGCCTCATGCCCACTCGCCATTTCTTTGATCTCCTTGCAGGCTTGCCAATTGTCCAGGCATGGACCAGTAACTCGAAATCTGTCTCCAAATTGGAGGGTGCTGAGAGACCAAAGAAAGAGGTGGGCAGCTCCAGTGTGGTGGTGAAAGGTCTTTATTAGGGAGATTTACATACCGAGGCAGTAGTCCCCCGTGGCAGGAGGACCAAAGCAGAACTCCACACCCAGCAATAGGGGGTCAGAGGTTTTATAGTGGTGAAGTCAAAGGTGGCTCTGAGCCAGAGGGTTACATAAGATTGCCTCAGCAAGATGACATAACAGGGCTTGGAAAACAGCAGTGAACTAACAAAGCGTGAGGGAAGCCATGTTCGGCCTCGCAAAGTCTGTTTTCCCCTTCATTCTGAACCTTGTTGACATACTTCTCTAACTGAATCAGCCTCCTGTTGGTAAAGTTCTTCTCAAATGGTTGGCTCCTCTCTCTCCAATTCCATATTCTTCCGAATTGTATCCAGCAATTCCTCAATATCTTACTCCTTTCATACTTTTAGGAAGATCCGTCTCCTTTCATCTAAACTTTTTAGGCGTCTTCACTGAAAGACTTGGTCCAAATTACTGAAATCAGAAGTCTCATTTGTCCTTTAAGCATTTATTACAATTTAGCATATCTTTCTATTAAAACAAACAAACCTACTACCAGCGACTTGATTCCAACTCATAGTGACCCTATAAGACAGAGTAGAACTGCCTCATAGGGTTTCCAGGGAGTGGCTGGTGGGTTCAAACTGCCTACCTTTTGGTTAGAAGCTGAGCTCTTAACCACTGCACCACATATCTTTATTGCTTTAGGTAGATAGACGACAGATAGATATAAATGCTGCTGTTTTTGTTGTGTGCTTTTCAGTTGATTCAGACTCATAGCGACCCTATAGAACAGAGTAGAACTTCCCCATAGGGTTTCCAAGGCTGTAATCTTTATGGAAGCAGACTGCCACATCTTTCTCCCAGGGAGCAGCTGGTAGGTTTGAACACCACCCTTTTGGTTAGCAGCTGAGCTGTTAAGCACTGTGCCACAAAGCCTCCTTCAAATAGGAAAAAAAGAAAAAAAAAATTTTTTTTTCAAATGGATTATATAATTTTGTAAGACACGTGAAGAAATCTACCAGACTTTATATATTGAGACATGTATTTCAAAAGGAAGAGTCAAAATTGAGGGAGATAAAATCTCTCTAAATTAATCTTTAAAACACAGCTTTTTCCTTTTAAAACCTTAATGGCACTTTGTTTCTAAGACTTATCTGGAGGTTACTTCAAGGAGAAATAGATAAAACTCTGGATAAAAAAAAGAAGAGCATATCTAACAGACACCTGTGGCAGTAACGCTGTGCCCCTTGGGCCTGGGCCTGGCCATCCAAAGGGCCTTGGGCCATTTCTCAGGTGGCAGTGGCTGGGGACGAGGTGTTTCCCGGTGGGTTGCTGTCCTGTGGCTGCTAAGTTATCCTGAGTCCTGTCCCAGAGCTCTCCCACCACTGCTCACGCCCGCACTGTTAACCCCACCCTGTGTCTCCCTCCGGGGTGCACTCGCCATCCCTCCTGACCTCTGCCCATGAGGTTCCCCAGGCTAGTCCACACCATTTCACTCTGGCTGTTTTCCTGGGGTTCCCGGGACTCAAATCTATGCTGTGCTCCTGGGCTCCTCTCTCAGGTCTGCCTAGTCCCAGTACGCACTTTGCCCACTTTGTTGCTCCTTCCACGCCTGTCTCAATCTGAGTCCTCCGTTTTGCTCCCTCCCTGGGCTTCTTGGTCATTATGATAAAGCTGGTGCTGGCACCTGTGGCCATCTCAAAATGGCCACATTGAGCTGGGCAGCCAGTAAGGATTGGATGGTCTATGAATACCCACTTCAGGTCTCCCCTAATGTGGTGCTCAGCCTGGTTCTCCAATCCTTTACTTGGTGTCCCAAGTTCTGAGATCGCTGATTGCACAGATTTTTAACTGTTTTGTCATCATTGTAGAGGATCATGAGGGAGCTACTATCTGTGCCGCCATGTTGCCCTTGACTTCTGGTTTGAACCCTGCAGACAGATTCTAGAAGAAATGGAATAGTGAGGGGGAGAAAGGCTCATTTTTGACAAGTGCTTTCAGGTCCAGTCATTCGGTGGGTGTATTTGGGGTAAGCATATTCATATATTTAAACTGACATGACAATTTTTCGGCCACACATACAGGTAAGGTATTCATTCTTTTCTAATAAGAAAGTCTACTTTGGAAATAAATCCATTCTGGGCAGTGACTTAGAGTAGGTTCAGAAAACATTTTTATAAAGGGCTAGATAGTAAACATTTAAGGCTTTGCAGGCCTAAATACCACCTTTGTAAAGACTTAACTCTGCCATTGTAGCTCAAAAGCAGCTGTAGACAATACATCCATGAATGGTCGTGGTCATGTTCCAAAAACACAGTATTTACAAAAGCAGCTGTCAGGCAGGTTTGGCCTGGGGCTGTGTAGTGTGCTGACCCCTGACGTAGAGAGTAAATTCAGGTATAGGGAACAGGCAAGTCACAGAGGACACTGGAAAATTAATAGAAGAAAACACATGCAACCTCCTTTTGGCGAGTGGGACTCACCTAGCAGAAGGTCCTGGATAATTATGTCCTTCAGGCTCGGCCCCGCGTCCTGGCAGTGCTGATGTGACTGTCAGACCCTCCGGATCATCCTGACTTTCCCCTACACCAACCTACCCCATTTAAAAAAAAAAAAAAAAAGTTGCCTTTGAGTCAACTCAGACTCAGGGTAGGTATTGAGTTTCTTCTGTTTATGGTGATGGAAAATTTGACAACAGACACTGGTGACGGATGCGCGACAGGACTGATGTAACTGACGTTACTAGACTGTACACATGAAAAATGTTAAATTCACAAATATTGCGTTACATATTGCAGAATGTCACGGGTGGCTCCTGCCCGAGAATTTCACCCTTGGGACAGGGCCTTGGATTTTTGCTGGGTTTATTAACCAGCCTCTGTTGGTCGGGTGGGCCACCACTGTATTCACATCATCCCTAGTCTGTTCTTTGGACTTGATATTAACATATCATCAATGTAATGTATCATTGTACTCGAGACCCACACCAAGTCCAAGTCTCTTCTAACCAAACTATGACAGTAAGCCTGTGAATTCTGGTAACGCTGTGGCAATGTAGTGAAAGTAGGCTGAGATCTTTCCCACGTGAAAGCAAACTGCAGCTGGTCCTTATCCGAGATTGGGATGGAGAAAGAGGCATCTGCAAGATCAGTCAATGAATACCAGCCTCCTTTAGCCTTCTGTATTTTCTCCACTGCTGGCACTGTGTCCAGAACAGCTGAAGCCACAGGTGGCACTACTTTATTTAGGCCTCAGTAGTCCACTGTCGGCCTCCACGAACATCCGCCTTTTTCGCAGGCCATACAGGGCTGTTATACGGAGAATCTGTTGGCACCAACACTTTAATTAAGGCAGTCATCTCCTTTTGTCCATCAGGTATCCTACACAGTTTCAGATTAACTTGAGTGAGTTTGGGCAATTCTGATAGTTCCCAATTACCATGTCCAGTCACTACTGGCCTAAGGGCAGACTTGCACACCTTCAGTTTTACAATATCAGGCAGAGGGGGCAGTGTTCCCTAATTAGACATGATATCCACACCAATAATACATTCAGGTAAGGGCGAGACAACTGCTTCACCCAAGATCTGTTGAAATCTTCCAGTTCTCATCCAAACTTCACCTTAGTCCCCTCAACCATTGCCTCCCTATAACCCCCCAGTCTAACCGGAGGCCCCTTCAAGATTTTATTGACAGGTTTTGGGGTTACAGTACATTGAGCTCCTGTGTCCAGTAGCCCCAAGAATGTCTCTTTCCCACCCCTGGGCCATTACGCCCACACACGTGCACATGGCCTTGGGTTCCCTGCTGGGGGCTGGGCCAGAAGACCCTCGCCCCCCCATCGATCCTTACCCTGATCAACTAGCTGAGCCTCTGCTTCAAATGGTCCCAGGCGGGAACTCCCATCATTAAATACCTTCCAGCTGGGGTGAATAGGACAAAATTGTTTAGGCCTCTTTAACATTGAGGGACCAGCAGAAATTTCTCTTGGTCCACCCAACCTTCTGTAGCGCTGCATTAGAACCTTTGTCTCAACGCCATCAATGTCCGCTACAGTCATCCCATTTCTTAGTAACCAACTCTCTGTCCTGCTGGGGAAAGTTCTTTCCCTATTGCCTCTTCCCATTCTCCTATAAATCACCCTTAGTTTCTTGCATCTGTAAGATCCATGCAGGGAAACTCTGCCAACAGATCCAACAAGGCTTCTCGGATTGTTGATTTGTTTCGCAGTAGCAAGGTTACATGGGATGTGGAAGGGTCTCCCTTGATTACCATGTCTGCCATGACCTGTGTAAGGGGCATGCTCGTCGGATGAACATCCTGACCACTGTAAAGCCATCCCAGCATGCCCTCCGTAAGCAGCACATCAGCTCCTTCCTCTGGATGCTCCATTGGGTATTTAGAGGGGGAGAGGGGCAGCTCCCCTTCTCGGGTAAACAGATCTCACTGCAGGTTTTATCCAGTCCACCAGGCTGGCCGTCCCCCCTGGGTTAACCGGCTGTGTAGATGGATCTCGTATCATCATTCCTGACGTTCCACACTGAGTTGTAGGCCTTGCATCAACCCAAACATACTCTTTCATTCTGCAGGATTCAAAACTAAACACAAACCAAAAACAAAACCAAGCCCAGTGCCGTCGAGTCGATTCCAACACATAGTGACCCTATAGGACAGGGTAGAACTGCCCCGTAGAGTTTCCAAGGAGAGCCTGGTGGATTCAAACTGCTGACCCTTTGGTTAGCAGTCATAGCACTTAGCCACTACACCACCAGGGTTTCCAGATTAAAGACACTGCCCCTAAATTAGTCACCCTCACAATCCACTTTAGTACAGTTCCTCAGGAAGCTGACAACACCTATCTACAAATTGAAATAACTCCTTTACAATATACCCCCTGGATTCTATAGTTTCTTGGTTTTTCCTGTTTCCCTACCAGACTACCTTCTTGGTGGCCAACAGTTGTAGAGGAACTGCCTGTTCTGGCCCAATTTTTCATTTCCAGTTCAGCCCTGAGACTAAAGATCGGTAGTAGCTCTGACTCGACCGAATCTGGGCTTGGCTCAGTGCTAAAATCAGCACCTATGTTATTTTTCCCTGCCATTAGAGCTATTGCAGATGTCAGAAACCAAGGAATTGTATGTCTGGCCCTTTCCTTGTCACTCTGTATTTCCCTGTGCATCCGATAAGCCAATTCCTCAGGAGTTAGATGCACCCTCCCTAAATTCCAAGAATAGCTTCCGCCTAGGGTAACTGATTGCAACAGAACAACTGCTTCAATCCGTGGGCGTTTTTAATCCCATCCAGGAACCAAAGGTTTCTTATTCTCCCGTTTATCCCCTTTTTTCCAAAACCACATATTCCAGTGAGCCTGGCCATTGCAGCAACAGCCACCTTTCTGACACCAACTAAACAAATAATTTCTCTTAGAAGGATCAGCACAAAGCTGGTTCCTATGAGGCAGAGGTTAAAGATGTCCCAAATGTCTGACTTTTCTAAGCTCCTGTACCGCTCCATCCTCTCTAACATCATCTACTCCCTCTCCCCTCAGCACTCTCCCTCCTGTCTTTGGGTTCCCTAATTCACTGCAAAGTCTCACAGAACTCACGAACCATATAAAGGAAATGGCTCACACGGTTGTGGAGGCTGGCAAGTCCCAAATTCCTGGGTCAGATGTAGGTTTCCCCGTGGCCCTCAGTCTCTGCCCAAAGGCACTCAGCCTTCTCGCTCTGGTCCAGGAAGCCAAATGCGCTGTCTCCTGCAGGTCTCTCCTTCCTCGGTGGTGGTGGGCTCTCCTCTCTGCTCTGGAATTGGCTCTCTTTTAAGGCAAAACTGACCAATTCCCTTAAAAAAAAAAAAAAAACCTTAGCAGGCCACAATTATCTCATTTGCACAGCCCTGCCCAATCACCTGGGTGGGAGTTACAAGACCATGGCAGGAAAGGCCATACTAAGTAATTCATCATACCGCATATATATATTTATTTAAAAAAAAAAAAACAATTTCAGGGTAGGGCAGAGCAACTAAACTGTGAACTGCCCTTGTTTGTTTGTTTGTTTGTTTGTATTCCATGTGTTTTATTATTCTTATTGTCTTTTATATTTGGAAAAGGAAATACATACCCATGATAAAAAGTATATATTCAAATAGTACCAGGTATACAACGAAAAGTCTCTTTCTCACTGTTGACCGGAGTCATCCTCCCCAGAGGAATCCTTGTCCTCATATTCTTTGTATCCAGAGATATTCTATGCATACACAAACACAAATGACTTTTTCTACACAAATAGTGGGTCACCATACCTATTGTTTGCACCTTGCTTTCTCGATGTTTCCACTTAGTCTGTCGTGGAAATTGTTGCACACATAGGGATTGGACCTCTCTCTCTAACAGCTAATGGTAAATACTGCAGGGAGGGACCCCAACATATTACGCAGTGTTCTAGTGAAGACTACTGCTTTCTTTTCTTCCTGTAGACAATGGTGCTAGCCACAGCCTTGCCCTTCGTGCACATGGGTAAGTAATATCTGTAGAATAAACCTCTAGCAGTGAAATTTTTAAATATATACTTCACACTCTGATGGACACTCCCAGATTGCCTTCTGTGCCAACTTCAACTTTACCGATCATATACAACCCCCCTATGTCTGTCAGCTTGTCGTACTGTGGGGCCTTGCGTGTTGCTGTGATGCTGAAAAATATGCCACTGGTATTCAAATACCAGCAGGGTCACCCACAGAGGACAGGTTTCAGCTGAGCTTCCAGACTAAGACACACTAGGAAGAAGGACCCAGAAGCCCACTTCAGAAAAGATTTTGGTGGTGAAAACCTTGTAAATCTGTAGGGCAGTGCTATTCAGCTATATGCATCGCCTCCTAAAGGAGGGTGTTTTGCTCTTCCCTGAAGAGACTGGAGATTAACTTGGGATGAACCTGAGCTAAAGTACAAGGCCAGGAGTGGCATGACTGGGCCAGTGGCCAAGGCCGAGGAATGCCTTATCAACAAAAACATCTGTGCCTGGACATGTAGTCCCTGGAAGCACTGGTAGCCCAGGGACTTGGAAGAAAAACAAATAAGCCTTATCCCCAGCTGGAACTGTATATAAGCTTGTAGGCAGTAGCGGAGCACTACTGTGGTCTAGCCGCTGCCCTGGACTGTCCTGTACATAAGTTCCCCGAATAAACCATATGTCCTGATCACTGGTTCCGGAGTCTTGCTTTGGTCTCTTGGCTACGCAGCCAACCTTGGGTCCAAACGCCACTGAATTGTCACTCAACAATTGGCAAGCCAGCCAGGAGACCAAGGAAACCTCCTTGAGCATTGGACATACGGTGGAGAAAGGGACCACAATGGGAAGAATACTGGGATGGTCCTCGTCCTCCATGGGGAGGGGGGGTTGCTGCTATCTTGGAAAGCTGGACCCCACCATGTGAGTATGGGGACACCCTGAAAACACCTAAGGGCACTGAGGATATGTTGTGTCAGTTGGAGGCCCCAAAGCAAAAGCAAGATTGTCGCGCTGTGGCAGCTAATGTGCGGTGGCTCCTACTGGCAGCCCTGAGAGGGGCGACAGACACGGAGCTAGCCACTAGGGCCTGAATTAGGCAGCTGGAAGAAGACCTGCAACTGGAGAAGGATTTGTGCGCTACACATTCCTCCTCCACTGAGACATTAGTGTCCCATTTGCGGGGACAGGAGGCCATGGCAGAGGCCCTTGCATGCCGGGTAGCTAAGTTGAAGGGGAGGAAACTCCCCAAATAAAGGGTTAGGGCAGTAATGGCCTAACCCAACTGGGACCCCAAGAAATGGGACTCGTGCAGAAGCTGTGCCTCCTCTTCAGAGGAAGAATGGGACACTGAAACAGAAGTCACCATACTGACCACTCGACTGGTCATCACTACTGGTACTAAGGCTTTGCAGCCCAAGCCTCCAGGGGTGAAACCGGATGACCTCTCTGCGCCCGACAAGGTGAATCCCATGACTACCAGGGACTATACCGCGGCTGAACGCATAGACCTAGGGACCAGATTCCGTCAGAAAAGTAGGGAGCTGGTGGTGGGATGGGTCCTCAGATTGTAGGACGTGGGCATGCAGGGGGTCATCCTTACGGGTGCGGAAATGTCTAAACGGCCAGTGTCACCTCGCACCCCACCCTGAGGCAGCACCTCACGGCGCTGTAAATCAACAGGAGGTGTCGCTCCTCCGCTAGGCATTCTGGGCACGTAGAGAGGCTTGGCCCAATGAGGGCGACACCCCATGTCATCCCTGTGGTGGATGGCCATGGAGAAGCTACAGGATATGGTTAGAGAGCTCGGAATGAAGCATGCCATCTATGCTGAGCACTTTAGAGGGCCCGATAATGAGCTCTTTACAACAGGAATGAAGGACGCCATCCCCTTGTCAGCCCTGAGCCAGTGGTATGGGGCTCAGGTCTCTCTAGTCTCCAAACTTAGCCCCCAGGTAGGACAACCTGTAGCCAGGGTAGCACAAGCAATAGTTGACCTGGGGGAAACGGAGAAGATTAGGCGCAGAGGGGCCCAGGCAGGAGGCATCTGGGACGTGCCTAAGGAGAAACCGAAAAGGGAGCCAAAGGGCCCCATCCCCGACACCCACAGGCAAATGTGGGTAGATTTAATGGCGGCAGGGACTCCCCTCGAAAGAATAGAAAAACAGCCCAACGCCATCCTAGAAGACCTACAGCAAAAACGGAAGCCTCATCAAAGGTTCCAAAAGGCTGGTGACTAGAAAGGGGTAGGAGCCTCCCTCGCCCCTGGACTAGGGCTGTGGCCAAGGTGCCCCGCAGGTGAAGGAAGCCCTCCGCCAGGTGATGGGGGACCAGAGGCCACACATTGAAATGATCATACACTGGACCCCCACTAACAAGCACACGTTCTGGTTTTGGTGGACACTGGAGCAGAGTGCACCCTTTTTTACAGTAACCCAAATAGGTTCAAGGGGCCACTAACAGCTATCGATGGATACGGGGGCAGGCGTCAGGGTGCGCCAAGTCAAGTTAGTGTTGCAGATTGGAAGGCTACCCCCAAAGGGCTACCAGGTATACACAGCGCCGATACTGGAATACATTCTGGGCATAGATAGCTTGTTGGGGCTGGAGTTGCAGACCTCCACAGGTGAGTTCTGCCTGCGAGTGAGAGCCATAAAAACTGTAGTAAGAGGTAATGCCAAATGGTCCCCCATGTGGTTGCCCTCCCCAGCTCGCTTCATGGCCCTTAAGCAGTATCACCTCCCTGGCAGGCACCAAGAAATCACTGAGACCGTACATGCTGCACTAAGCAGGGATTCTGAGACCAGCCAAGAGCCCCTTCAATAGTCCTGTCTGGCCAGCGTGCAAACTGGCCGGCTCCTGGAGAATGACAGTAGACTACTTGGAATTCGATAAGGTGACACCCCCTTTGTTTGCAGCTGCACCTAACACCGCCCAGATGATGGAACAAATAGGGGAAGCGTTGGGCACTTATCATTTTGTGCTCAACTTGGCTAATGCTTTCTTTAGCATCCCTCTGTACCCAGACAGCCAGAACCAGTTTGCCTTCAGTTGGGAGGGGAGGCAGTGGACCTTCACTGTTCTCCCACGAGGGTATGTGCATAGCACCACCATGCCACGGCACAGTTGCCGCTGACTTTAAGCAGCGGACTCCCCCTGCTGGGGTGGCTGTATGCCACTATATCGATGATGTCATGCTGACCTCTGACTCATTTGCTTCTCTGCAGACTGCAGCGGGGATGGGTGGTGAACGAGGGAAAAACACAGGGGCCCAGCTTGTCAGTCAGGTATTTGGGTGTTATCTGGTCAGGTAAAATCTGAGTGATGCCTGAAGCAGTGATAGGTGAGGCCCAAGCCTACCCCACCCAGGAACTGTGAAGCAACTGCAGGCATTTGTCAGGCTCTCGGGGTGCTGGTGCCCCTTCAACCCCATGTCGCCCAAAGCCTATGGCCCCTATATAGGTTAGTGAAGAAAGGAGCGGTGTGGGACCGGGGAGCAAAGGAAGAGGAGGCTTTCCAAACAAATACAGGCCTTGGGAGGGTCAGCTGTGCGACTGGACGTAGCCTCTTACCCCAAGGGGTACAGGTAGTGCCTGTGGCAACAGCAAGGTAACAACAGGGTGCCACTGGGATTTTGGTCCCAGTTGTGGTGAGGAGCAGAAGAAAAGTACAGCATGTTGGAGAAACAGCTATGCACAGTGTATAATGCCTACTGCAAGTGGAAAGCATCACTAAATTGGTGCCTATCACCGTCCAAACCTCCTACCCAATAGCCGGCTGGCTCAAGACACCTTCACCAAGCCAAAGTCAGGCAGTGCCCAAACACAAACTGTCACTAAGTGGCACGCACATCTACAACACAGCACCCTGTCACCGAGCCCCCTAAGCGAAGAGCTGCATACCATTTTAGGCCTGGTCACATGCACTGTCTTAGCCGACAATGGCCAAGAGGAAATGCCCTCCCCTCAAACTCTCATCTTTCGTGCAGGAAGGACAGGGCCCTATACCCCACCATGCCTGGTATACCGACAGCTCGTCTAGAGGGAACTCCTGTCAGTGGAGGGCCGTTGCGGTCCAACCTGCCACTGAAAGTATCTGGGTGGGTGAAGGAGTAGATGAGAGTACCCAGTGGGCTGAATAAAGGGCTGTTTGGATGGCTGTCATGCACGAGCCAGACTCCACAGTCATGTGCATGGATAGACTGTATACAAGGGTCTCACCATGTGGCTCCTCCAGTGGAAGGCGCAAGACTAGAAGATAGAGGGAAGGACCTGTGGGGGTTTGAATGTGGAAGGACATGGCTAACCAACTGCTGGGCATGTCTGCCATGGTGTACCATGTGTCGGCTCACTGCCCTCGGACACCACGAGGGAATGAACAGGCTGATGCTCTGGCCAGACTATGGGCTTTAGAAGAGGCACTGGCAGAGGATGTGGTCATCTGGCTACATCTGAAGAGTGGGCATCACGGACAGCGGGCTGTCTGGGCCCTGGCCAAAGAGACCTGAAGCTCCGCTTCTCAGACATCATCCAGGTTTGTCAATAATGCCCTGCATGCCAAATCACCAAGCCCCAGCTTCTCCCTGTGCCCCCAGGAACATACCTTGGGGTACAAATCCAGTTTGTCAATGGCAAGGTGACTACATTGGCCCAATGCCTGCATCAGAGGGATAATGTTATGCACTTATTTGTGAGGACATCATGACCAGCTTGCTCCAAGCCTTTCCATGCAGGCGGGCGAACCAGCGGGTGACTATCCAGGGGCTGGAAAAGTTAAGCTGTATGTATGACTACCCTACTGACATCGACAGTGATCAAGGCATGCACTTTACCAGACATGGGATCCAAGAGCGGGCCAAGGAGCATGACATACACTGGCACTTTCACTTACCCTATAACCTCAAGCCAGTGGGTCTCACTGAATGCACAAATGGCCTCCTAAAGCACCAGCTATGGCTAGAAATACAAAGCCTGAAGGGATTGACTACCAGACGCACGGCTGCCCTGATCGCCCTAATTTGAAAGTGTTTTGTCCACTCAGAACGTGGCTAAGGACTGACTCAGAACAGACCATCAATTGCTCATATGCAAGTTCAAGTCGAAACTGAAGAAAATTAGAACAAGTCCACGAGAGCCAAAGTATGACCTTGAGTATATCCCACCTGAATTTAGAGACCATCTCAAGAATAGATTTGACACTTTGAACACTAATGCCCGAAGACCAGACGAGTTGTGGAATGACATCAAGGACATCAACCATGAAGAAAGCAAGAGGTCATTAAAAAGACAGGAAAGAAAGAAAAGACCAGAATGGATGTCAGAAGAGACTCTGAAACTTGTTCTTGAACGTCGAGTAGCTAAAGCAAAAGGAAGAAATGATGAAGTAAGAGAATGGAACAGAAGATTTCAAAGGGTTGCTCAAGAAGACAAAGTATTATGACATGTGCTAAGACCTGGAGATGGAAAACCAAAAGGGAAGAACATGCTCTGCATTTCTCAAGCTGAAAGAACTGAAGAAAAAATTCAAACCTGAAGTTGAAATACTGAAGGATTCTATGGGAAAAATATTAAACGAACCAGGAAGGATCAAAAGAAGATGGAAGGAATACACAGAGTCACTATAGCAACAAGAATTGGTCGATGTTCAACCATTTCAGGAGGTACCATATAAGCAGGAACCGATGGTACTGAAGGAAGAAATCCAAGCTGCACTGAAGGCATTGGTGAAAAGCAAGGCTCCAGGAATTGAAGGAACACCAACTGAGATGTTTTGACAAACGGATGCAGCACTGAAAGTACTCACTCGTTTATGCCAAAAAATTTGGAAGACAGCTACCTACCTGGCCAGTCAACTGGAAGAGATCTATATTTATGCCTATTCCCAAGAAGGGGGATTCCACCGAATGTCGAAATTATCAAACAATATCATTAATATCACACGCAAGTAAAATTTTGCTGAAGATCATTCAAAGGCGGCTGCAGCAGTATATCAAAAGGGACCTGCCAGAAATTCAAGCTGGATTCAGAAGAGTGTGCAGAACAAGGGCTATCATTGCTGATGTCAAATGGATCCTGGCTGAAAGCAGAGAACACCAGGAAGATGTTTACCTGTGTTTTATTGACTATGCAAAGGCATTCGACTGTGTAGATCATAACAAATTATGGATAACACTACAAAGAATGGGAATTCCAGAACACTTAATTGTGCTCATGAGGAATCTGTACGTAGATCAAGGTGCAGTTATTCGAACAGAACAAGGGGATACCGCATGGTTTAAAGTCAGCAATAGTGTGCGTCAGGGTTCTATCCTTTCACCATACCTATTCAATCTGTATCCTGAGCAAACAACCTGAGAGGCTGGACCATATGAAGAAGAGTGGTGCAATAAGATTGGAAAAAGGCTCATTAACAACCTGTGTTATGCAGACGACACAACCTTGCTTGCTGAAAGTGAAGAGGACTTGAAGCACTTACTGAGGAAGATCAAAGACCACAGCCTTCAGTATGGATTGCACCTCAACATAAAGAAAACAAAAATCCTCACAACTGGACCAGTAAGTAATGTCATAATAAATGGGGAAAAGATTGAAGTTGTCAAAGATTTCATTTTACTTGGATCCACAATCAACACCCATGGAAGCAGCAGTCAAGAAATCAAAAGACAGATTGCACTGGGCAAATATGTTGCAAAAGACCTCTTTAAAGTATTGAAAAGCAAAGATGTCACCTTGAAGACTAAGGTGTGCCTGACCCAGGCCATGGTGTTTTCAATAGCCTCGTATGCATGTGAAAGCTGGACAATGAATAAGGAAGACCGAAGAAGAATTGATGCCTTTGAATTGTGGTGTTGGAGGAGAATATTTAATATACCATGGACTGCCAAAAGAATGAATAAATCTGTCTTGGAAGAAGTACAACCAGAATGCTCCTTAGAAACAAGGATGGCAAGACTACATCTCACATATTTTGGATGTGCTGTCAGGAGGGATCGGTCCCTGGAGAAGGACATCATGCTTGGTAAAGCAGAGAATTACCGAAAAAGTGGAAGACCCTCAATGAGATGGATTGACTCAGTGGCAGTAACAATGGGCTTAAGCATAACAATTGTGAGGATGGCGTAGGACTGGGCAGTGTTCCCTTCTGTTGTACATAGGGTCGCTATGAGTCAGAACTGACTCGATGGCACCTAACAACAATAACATACAGAAGTGCCTGTTTCCCCATACCATAGCCAACGGTGTTAACAAACTGTGATCTTTGCCAAACTGGAACGTAAAAAATAGTATTCCATATCAATGGAATACAGTCTGGCAGTTTCTTAAAATCTAAACACAGGCCTACCATTCTGATCCAGCAATAGCACTCCTAGGTATCTACCCAAATGAGTCAAAAATGTATGTCCGCTAAATGGAGAGAGTCTGAAAGCATTCCCCTTGAGAACAGTAGCCAGACAAGGATGCCCTTTATCACCACCCTTATTCAACACTGTGCTGGAGGTCCTACCCAGAGCAATTAGGCTAGAAAAAGAAATAAAGTGCATACAAATTGATAAGGAAGAAGTAAAAGTATCTCTATTTGCAGATGATATGATCTTATACACAGAAAACCCTAAAGAATCCACAGTAAAACTACTGGAACTAATAGAAGAGTTCAGCAAAGTATCAGGATACAAGATAAACACATAAAAATCTGTTGGATTCCCTATACCAACAAGGAGCACGTTAAAGAGGAAATCACCCAATCAATACCATTTACAATAGCCCCCAAGAAGATAAAATACTTAGGAATAAATCTAACCAGAGACATGAAAGACCTATACAAAGCAAACTACAAGACACTACTGCAAGAAACCAAGAGAGACCTAGGTAAGTGGAAAAATGTACCTTGCTCATGGATAGGAAGACTCAACATTGTGAAAATGTCTCTTCTCCAAAGCAATCTCCAAAGCCAACTATAGATACAATACGATCCCCATCCAAATTACAACGGCATTTTTTAATGAGATGTAGAAACAAATCACCAACTTCGTATGGAAAGGTAAGAATCCCCAGATAAGTAAAGCATTACTGAAGAAGAACAAAGAGGGGAGCCTCGTACTACCTGATTTTAGAACCTATTATACCACCACAGTAGTCACAACAGCCTGGTACTGGTACAACAACAGATACATAGACCAATGGAACAGAATTGAGAATCCAGACGTAAAATCATCCACCTACGAGCAGCTGATATTTGACAAAGGACCAAAGTCCATTAAATGGGGAAAAGACAGCCTAACAAATGATGCTGGCATAACTGGATATCCATCTGCAAAAAAATGAAACAAGACTCATACTGCACACCATGAACAAAAACTAACTCAAAATGGATCAAAGACCTAAATGTAAAATCTAAAACGATAAAGATCATGGAAGATAAAATAGGGACAATGCTAGGAGCCCTAATACATGGCATAAGCAGTATACAAAACATTCTTAACAATGCAGAAGAGAAACTAGATAACTGGGAGCTCCTAAAAATCAAACACCTTTGCTCATCCAAAGACTTCATCAAAAGAGTAAAAAGACAACCTGCAGACTAGGAAAAAAATTTTGGTAACGACAATTCTGACCAGCGTGTAATCTCTAAAATCTACAAGATACTGCAAAACCTCAACAACAGAAAGACAAGTACCCCAATTAAAAAATGGGCAAAGGATATGAACAGGCACTTCACCAAAGAAGACATTCAGGCGGCTAACAGATACAAGGCGA
This sequence comes from Elephas maximus indicus, assembly GCF_024166365.1. Lineage (NCBI taxonomy): Eukaryota > Metazoa > Chordata > Mammalia > Proboscidea > Elephantidae > Elephas > Elephas maximus. Next base: position 1,845,650 of record NC_064821.1, on the reverse strand, counting down.
AATGCTTACAATCATTAGCCATTACAGAAATGCAAATCAAAACAAGATACCATCTCACCCCAACAAGGCTAGCATTAATCCAAAAAACACAAAATAATAAATGTTGGAGAGGTTGTGGAGAGACTGGAACACTTACACACTGCTGGTGGGAATGTAAAGTGGTAAAACTACTTTGGAAATTGATTTGGTGCTTCCTTAAAAAGCTAGAAATAGAAGCACCATATGATCCAGCAATCCCACTCCTTGGAAATATGTCCTAGAGAAATAAGAGGCCTGACATGAATAGATATATGCACACCCATGTTCACTGCAGCATTGTTCACAATAGCAAAAAACGGAAGCAACCTAGGTGCCCATCAACAGATGAATGGATAAACAAATTATTCACAATGGAATACTAGGCAATGATAAAAGAACAATGAATCCATGAAGCATAACATGGAGGAATCTGGAAGGCATTATGCTGAGTGAAATTAGTCAGTCGCAGAAGGACAAATGTTATATGAGACCACCATTATAAGAACTCAAGAAAAGGCTTAAACACAGAAGAAAACATTCTTTGATGGTTACAAGGGTGGTGAGAGATGGTGAGGGGTATTCACTAACTAGATAATAGATAAGAATTATTTTAGGTGAAAAGAAGGACAACACTTAGTAATGGGGAAGTCAACACAACTGGACTAAACCAAAAGCTAAGAGATTTCCTGAATACAACCAAACACTTTGAGCTACAGAATAGCAGGGACGGGAGTCTGGGGACCATGGTTCCAGGGGACATCCAGGTCAACTGGCATAAGAAAGTTTATTATGATAATATTTTGCATCCCACTTTGGTGAGTGACATCTGGGGTCTTAGACGGTAGCAAGCTCCCATCTAAGATGCATCAATTGGTCCCAGCCCACCTGGAACAAAGGAGAATGAGGAACACCAAAGATACAAGGAAAATATGAGCCCAAGAGACAGAAACGGTCACATAAACCAGAGACTCCATCAGCCTGAAACTGGAAGAACTAGATGGTGCCCAGCTACCACCAATGACCGCTCTGACAGGAAACACAACAGAGAATTCCTGATGGAGTGAGAGAAAAGTGGGGTGCAGGACTCAAATCCCAGTCAAAAGCCCAGAACTAAAACCATTCCCAAAGCCAACTCTTCAGTCCAGATTAAACTGGACTATAAGATATAAAATGATACTGGTGAAGAGTGAGCTTCTTGGCTCTAGTAGACACATGAGACTAAATGGGCAGCTCCTGTCTGGAGGCGAGATGGGAAGGCAGAGGGGGACAGTAGTGGGTTGAATGGACACGGGAAATACAGGGTGGAGAGGAGGAGTGTGCTGTCACATTGTAGGGAGAGCAACTAGGGTCACAAAACAATGTGTATATAAGTTTTTGTATGAGAAACTGACTTGAATTGTAAACTTTCACTTAAAGCACAATAAAAAAAAAATAATGAAAATGTATGTCCACATAAAAGCCTGCACACAAATGTTTATAGCAGCTTATTCATAATTACCAGAAATTGGAAGCAACCAAGATGCCTCAGCAGTTAAGTGGGTAAAGAGATGTTGATGCACCCAAACAATGGCTGGACGATTACCCAGGGATAAAGGAATACACTATCAAGTGAGGAAAGGACATGGAGGGATCCTGAATGCATACTGCTAAGTGAAAGACGCCAGTCCAAAAAGGCTACGTGGTGTGAGATTCCAAGTCTACGCATCCTGGGAAAGTCGAAACTTTCGAGGCCGTACAATGACGCGTGGTTGCCGGGAGGGAGGAGGAATGAACAGGTGGGGCACAGGGGCTCAGAGGGCAGTGCAACTATTCCGTAGGATACTGTAATGATGGACACACGACATTACGTGCTTGTCAAAACCCATCGGTCTTTACAACACAAAAAGTGAACCCTGATGTAATCTACGGGCTTTTGTTGTTGTTTTGTTTTTGTTTGTTGTTGTTAGGTGCCGTCAAGTCCGTTCTGACTCAGCGACCCTACGTACAACAGAAAGAAACACTGCTGTGTCCCGCGCCATCCTCACAATTGTTGCTATGCTTGAGCTCATTGTTTTAGCCACTGTGTCAATCCATGTCGTTGAGGGGCTTCCTCTTTTTCGCTGACCACCTACCAAGCATGATGTCCTTCTCTGGGGACTGATTCCTCCTGATAACATGTCCAAGTACCCGAGACAAGGTCTCACCGTCCTCGCTTCTAAGGACCCTGCAGCGGTTCTGCTCTGTACACACAGGGTCACCATGAGTCGGACTGGACGGCAACGGGTTTATTTTGGTTTACTATGTCTGTATGCTTTATTGGGACTAGTCATTCATACAATGTCCCTTCTGTAGTCCCTGCCAGTTCTATTTGTTGAAAAATCCAGGGGTTCACCTTTTTCAGGCTAGTAAGTACCACTAGACAAGCTGAGTTTACCATAGCTGTGTAAACAAGGGACTTAAAACAAGAAGCCCTTATTTCTGGATCAGCGGAGTGGGTTTCTGGTCTCGGCTGGCCTCCACATGCCTCAGCGGCAGGTGTGGGTCTGTAAGGAGGCTGCTCCTCCAGGCTGGGTTCACATGAACTCAGGCTTGGCTGGATGCTGGCTGGTCTAGGATGGCCCTGGATGGGATGGCCGGGCTCTGCCCCACGAGCTGTCTCTTCCTCCAGCAGCAGTCCGGGCTGTTCCTGTGGCGGAGGCGGGTGCCCTGAGTGAGAGGGGCAGACAGCGCTTCTTGAGGCCTCTTTGGGACTCTGCCCACACTCTTTTTTCCCATTGTCCAAAGCAGGTCACTAAACCCACACACATTTATAGGCTGTATTTTTCATCGTTCGGTTCAAAATGTTTTTTAATTTATCTTGTTTTTTTTTCTTTGATTTATGGGTTATTTAATTTCCAAATATCTTTTTGCTATAATTTGTTATTTAATTTAAATCTGTGTGGTCTGAGAACATACTCTGTATAATTTCAAGATTTTACAATTGAACTTGCTTTTAGGCCCAGCATGTAGTTTATCTTGGGGAATATTCCCTGTGCATTTGAAAAGAATGTGTTTTCTGCTCTTATTAGGTAAAGTGCTCAATAAATGACAATAAGGTGGAAAAAAAAAAAAAACAGCTGCCCAGCAAGTCAGATCTGATTCAGGGAGACCCCATGGGTGTCCGAGAAGAACTCTGTGCAATTGGGTATTCAACGGGTGATTTTTTTGTAAGTAGACGGGCAGGCCTTTCTTCTGAGGCACCTCCAGGTGGGCTTGAACTGCCAAACTTTCAGGTCAGCAGCGAGTGCCGTGCATTCGTAGGTATTTCTGGAGCACCCCACTTTTCTCCTCAAGCCCAGAAAGTGAGGGAGGAGCAATAGCCAGCGCGCTAGGCCCCTCCCACCGCGGACCTCACGTACCTGGTTGGAAAGTTCTGCTCCCAGCGCTTGGCCAGGAAACAGCTCCCTCTGTGCAGACAAGGAGCTCTCCTAAGCTCTTACGCAATGTGGGGTGCGGCTGGTGACAGATGGCCGAGTCCCACAGCTGTTGACACTTGGCCTTTCCTCACTACTTGGGGGAAATGTGGAGGAGCGCAAATCAGGCGTTGGTTGAACAAGGAGCTGGAAACTTCTCCCTCCTGATGGGTGCAGTGGGAGAACCTCAGACTCAACCTCCACGTGGGATGGGCACAAGGCTGGTCCAGACCCCACAGCCAGCTCTGGCTGGTCATGACACAGGGCAACAGGTGTGTGACCAGGGTGTTTGGCTCAGTCCTGCTGTTTATCTGTGCACACATCTTTCTCCCGATGGATGGCCCATTTCCTTGCCTTGCCTCACCAGACAGCAAGCAAGTGGCTTGATGCTGGGTCACATGCATGCCTGCCTACCCGTTCCTCCCAGCACAGCCGGGTGCCCCGGTGATTCCTGAGTGCCCAGCAAGGCCGTGAGGACAACATGCGGTCTGCAGAAAGTCCTGCCAGAAAGGCTCAGGACGGGGTGAGGCCCACCCCTCCCTCTGCCATCTCAGCCTCCCTGTCCATCAGCCCCGTCGCCAAAAGACATGGAGTGGCAGCTGGTAACTTGTTGCAGCAGCAACGAGATGTTTCTACACTCATTTCCTGAGACTCCGCCAGGGCCGAGGGCTGTGTTGGCTTCTTGTTGTTGTGAGCTGTGGAGCTGATTCCAACTTACAGCGACCCCATGTGACAGAGCAGAACTGCCCCATACGGCTTCCTAGGTTGTCATCTGTACAGGAGCAGACTGCCAGGTCTTTCTCCCGTGGTGCTGATGCATGAGTTCAACCTGCCAACCTTTGGGTTAGTGGCTGAGCAGTTAACCATTGTGCCAACAAGGCTCGTTTGGCTTCCTAGGGCTGCTTGTAACAAATTCCCTCAATTTTGTTGACTTACATCAAAAAACAGTAGCTGTCGCGTCGGCTCGGACTCATGGCGACCCCATGTGCGTGAGTAGAACTGTGCTCCACACGGTTTTCAATGGCTGATTTTTCAGAAGTAGATCGCCCGGCCTTTCTTCCAAGGCACCTCTGGGTGGACTTGAACCTCCAGCCTTTCAGTTAGTGGTTGAGTGTGTTTACCATTTGCACCACAACACAAATTTCTGATCTCACAGTTCTGGAGGTCAGGTGTTCGGACTGGGTCTCACAGGGCTGAACTCAAGGTGTCAGCTGGTTCCTCCTGGAGGCTCCAGGGGAGAATCGTCTCCTGATCTTTTCCAGCTTCTAGAGGCCCCGCATTCCTTGGCTTGTGGCCCCTTTCTGTGTCTTCAAAGCCACCAGGGCAGTATCTTCCAGTCTCTCTCACACACACTCACGCCTCTTACAAACATAGTACTTGGAGTGTCCAAAGACCCTTGGCCTCTACCCCCCAAAAAAACCAAACCCACTGGACTCGATTCTGAATCATAGTGACCCTGTAGGACAGAGTAGAACTGTCCCATTGGGTTTCCAAGGCTGTAATCTTTACAGAAGCAGACTCGCACATCTTTCTCCTATGGAGCAGCTGGTGAGTTTGAACTGCTGACCTTTCAGTTAGCAGCCAAGCAATTAACCACTGCCCCAGCAGGGGCCCACCCCTGATGCCAAAATCAAAAATAAACCCATTTGCCGTTGAGTCAGTTTCAACTCATAGCAACCCTATAAGACAGAGCAGAACTGCGAGAGGCGTCTGGGGTCTTAAACGCTAGCAAGCAGCCATCTAAGATGCATCAATTGGTTTCAACCCACCTGGATCAAAGGAGAATGAAGAACATCAAGGACAAAAGGTGATTACGGGCCCAGGAGACAGAAAGGGCCACATAAAGCAGAGACTACATTAGCCTGATACCGGAAGAACTAGATGGTGCCCGGCTACAGCCGATGACTGCCCTGACAAGGAACACAACAGAGAATCCCTGATGGACCAGGAGAACAGTGGGATGCAGACCTCAAATTCTCAAAGACCAGGCTTAATGGTCTGACTGAGACTAGAGCGACCCTGGGGGTCATGGGCCCTGGACCCTTTGCTAGTCCAAGATTGGAACCATTTCCGAAGCCAACTCTCCAGACAGGGATTGGACTGGTCTATAAGATAGACAATGATACTACTGAGGAGTGAGCTTTTTGGCTCAAGTAGACACACGAGACTATGTGGGCAGCTTATCTGGTGGCGAGATGAGAAGGCAAAGGGTGACAGGGGGACTGGGTGGAGAGGAGGAGTGTGGTGTCTCATTAGGGGACAGCAGTTAAGAGTACATAATAAGGTGTACATAAATTTTTGTATGAGAGACTGCCTTGGTTTATAAACTTTCACCTAAAGCACAATAAATAAATAAATAAGAACAGGATACTCAGATTCCTGTTGCTGAGGGGAGGGTGCTGGTGGGTACCAGCAGGTGCTGGCAGAAGGTGCACAGAGAGGAACGAGGGCCATGGGGGGGGAGGGGCAGGAAGCTGAGTGGTGTGCACCTCTGAAGCCCACCTCACCCTGAGGCTCTCCCTGCCATGGCCTGCAGCCCTGCCCCAGTTCATTGCTCCCTCTCTACCAAATCTCAGGGAGCCCTGGTGGCACAGTGGTTAAGTGATCCGCTGCTAACTGAATTGATAATTGAAAGGTCTGTGGTTCTAACCCGCCCTGCGGCTCCGCAGGAGAAAAGCCTGGCAATCTGCTGCCGAGGAAACTCTATGGCACAGTTTTACTCTGTCATATAGGGTTGCTGTGTGTCTAAATTGACCCAACTGAACCCCACAACCACCCCAAACCTCCAGCATCTCTTCCGCTGCCCCCATACACTGGACCAAGCGCTGCTGCAAATACCACCCCACCCTAGGGGGGTCACACTTGGGGTCCCAAATGGGTTGGGGCATGAGGGTGCCAGCTGACCAGGCTTGTCACTCCTCCTGCCCACTCCGCAGGCCTTTCGGGGCAGGAAATGTCCTTTACCACCTTGGTTTGTGTCTCATTGACTGGGACCGCCTAAGAGCGAGGGAAAGGTCGCCTGGGGGTACCCCAGGAACTAGATCCTCACTAGCCGCCCCTTTGCCTTCAGCTAGCAGACGAGCTGGTTGCGGCATTGGGTCCCAAGACCTGGAAGCACCCACTCCCGCAGAGGGGCAGGGTCCTTTTAGGGGGTATCCTGGCCTTCTGACACAGGCAGGTGCAGGCCCGCCTGCATCAGATCCCGCTCCCCTGACCTGCTGGGTGGCTGGGCGGGGCTGAGTTTGCAGTATGGGGTGGCCCCGGAGGCGCAGCAGGCTCTGCGTACACGGTCCCAGACCCTTTTATTGAGCCCTGGGGAAAACTGAGGCTCCGAGAGGCTGGGGTCCCGCCTGGAGCCACAGGGCAGGGCAAAGAAAAGGCGTGGTTCAGTGCGACCCACTGACTACCCTTCCCGGGGTCCCGCCTCTGTCCGCAACCCGAAGCCAGCCTGGAGCGGAGAGAAGTGCGCGCGATCTCTTTAAGAGGGGCCCGGCCCTCCCCGCGGGAGCCCCAACAACAACAATCCCATTGGCCGGAGAGCGGGCTCGGCCCCGCCTCTCGAGCTCGAATCTGGAAGCCCGTTGGCCCAGCAGCCGGCCTCGTCTTCCAACCCTCGGAGCGCGGGCACAGCGCCGGGCTCGCTGGCGCAAACGCGTTGCCTCGGCAACCGCTGCACGCTTCCGGGCGAACGGACGCCCCGCCCCCGGGCGCCCAGGCACGTGCGCAGGCGCGTGGGCCGCAGCGAAGTGGGGAGGCGCAGAGGGAGCCCTGGCGCCGTCCCCCCAGGGTGAGCGGGCACTCGGGTGGCGTGCTTTTGAGTGAAGCCCACCCTGACCCCCGACTTAAAATTGCAAATGACCCCGCCCACACCGTCCTGGTGCCCGCCTGCCCCGGCGCGCCTGTTTGCACGGACCGCTGCGTCTTCCCGCCCACCCTGCGGCTGGCTTCGGCGTCGCACCGGCTCGGGCCCCCGGGCAGGGTCTCCGTCCACCTGTCTGGTTCACTGTCCGGCCGCAGCAGGTCAGTGTGGATCCGAAAGCACTTTGCGCGTCTTCAGGCGCGACGCGGACGCGCTCCGTGTGCGGGAACCTTCCCGGAAGCCACAGATGTCACAGTATTTGGGTTGGACCCACTGAGTCTGCGCGAGGGTCTCCTGTGGCCGCGGGACATCGCCGCGCGCCGCGGATCCAAACAGCCCAGGTCTCTGCTCTCACCTTTCCGGAGGTCCGGAGTCCGCAGTGGGTCTCCCGGGGCTGAACCCTGGGTGTCGGCTGGCTCCTTCCGGAGACCCCAGGGAGAATCGTGTCCTCCCTTTCCCAGCTTCTAGAGGGCCCTCGTTCCTCGGCCCGTGGTCCCTTCCTGCGTCTTCAGAGCCAGCCACGAGCATTTGTCAGTCTATCTCTCTGTCTCCAACCCCGCTTCAGTCCTAACATCTCCTCTGACTACGTAACGGAGAGAGAATAGGTAATAAAGGTTGAGAAACACTGTTGTTACTTCTCTGACCCTCCTGCCTCCCTCTTCCAGGGACCCTGTGATCGCGTGGGCCGCCCAGGTGATCCAGTATCATCTGCGGTCTCAAGACCCTTCACTTCGTCCATCCACAGGGTCCCTTTGCCGTGCGAGGTACCATGTGCACAGGCTCTGAGGACCGGGACAGGACTTCTTGGGGGCTGTTCTGCCGCCCACACTGCACACTGAGCTTTGCGCAGCAGGGAGGAGGGATAGGGACACGGGTGTCACCGCACATCCAGAGACCAGAGTCACTCCAGGCCTGGCGCCTGGCCAGACGGAGGTGACCTGGGAGGCTGGCCAGCTGGAAAGCACCCGGGGTATGGGTGCCACTTGGCTAGGGGCCCTGAGGCTGGCAGAAGGTTGGGGGCAGGTGAGCTGGGTAGTGTGACTGGCAGGGCCCAGGGTAGCCTTTTCCCTCCACCCGACTCCATGAAGCCACCCGACACCTATCCAGCCACAAGGCGTCCCATCCCCTTCCTGTCTGCCTCCCCAGGGCCCCCCCACCCACCTCAAAACCCTGGTGCTCCTGATGCCACTGCCAGGGAGCAGCTGGAGTGGGGCGGGGAGACCCAGCTCCCCCATGAGCCACCTGGGGCCCCTGCCTTGATATCAGCCCAGAGTCCCGCTCTGGACTCCTGACCCCCTGAACTGAGAGTAAATGTATGTGGTTTGAAGCCACCCAGTTGTGGTCCATGGTCACAGCGGCAATAGGAACCCTACTACAGACATAACACCCCCACCCCAACCCCGCGGTACCCTTTGCCAGGTGAGAAAACTGCATCAGGTCGGGCCAAGATGACCAAGCCGAGTGCCTTGTCACCAGGGGCAGGGTGGTGGCCTTCAGCCAGCGCTGCCCAGCCACCTGGCCCCACCCCACCAGTGTCTTGGTCACTATGCAGTGACTCCTGTCCCTGCTGGAGAGCTGACCCCCAGGGAGGTGGGAGGTCCACAGTGTGGTGACCCCTCACTCCCATGCTTACCCCCCCGGGGGAAGGCGAGCGGACGTCACAGCTGAGACGCCATGGCTGGAAGGCGCAACCCAGCTCCTGGCCACACCCGCGTCAGCTTCCCTTTCCACACTCCAGGGAGGCCAGAGGCCCTGGCTCAGTTCTGTCCCCGGGACTGGAGCCATTGGAAAGAGGCGGCGTGAGTCAGCCCACAGGAAGGGGCGCTTGCAGCCACTTGCATCAGCTGTTCTTGCCACACGGCCCACAGCCAAGACACCCGAGGGTGCAGACATGAGCCTGCCCATCTATCTCCTGGCTCATCTGGGGTCCCCCAGGGGCCTATGGGGTCTGTCCTGGGAGGTCAGACAGTTGAGAGACTGGGGTGGGTGAGAGACCCTGATGGCACCTCCCTGATACCCGCAGCCCTTTGCTGGCTGGCCCTGCTGCTCCCTGCTGGAAGGTGGCTGGGGATTGGGACCCTGCTCCCCTTTCCCTCTCCAGCTGTGGCCAGGTGCCTGCTCAGGGCTGTCCCTCAAAGGCACAGGCCTAGGAGGAGAGAGATCAGATGGTCCCGCAGAGGGTCCAGCCAGGCTCCCCCAGTGGAGTCCACCCCCACCCCACATGACACCCACCTGCACCCTCTCAGGTTGGCCCTCAAGCACATGCAGCTTCGGCGCCTCTCAAAGCACACGTGCCTGTGTCTGCTCATACACAGATCCCCCCAGCTCCCCAACAGGCCCAGCGGTGTTGGGGAGCTGGGCCTTTTCTTACACTGGGGGGAAAAGGTGTTTATCGTCACCCCCTGGTAGGGTCACCAGACAAAATCCAGGACTCCCAGTTAGATTTCAATTTCAGCTAAAAACCAATAATTGTTTGGAATATACTTATGGATGGGACAGCCTTATCCCAAAAATGACTTGTTCATGTGGCGCTCGAATTTAACTAACGGGAAACACGTTGCTCTCCCAGCTACCCCCAGCCACTCACAGCTGCGGCCGGGTGCCCTGGCCCAAGGGTTCCGCTGAGCTTCCAGTGTGAAGGCAGACTTGACCCCTTGGAGATGTCTGAGCTCAGACCCGGGCCTGGGGAGAGGCCTCAGGCCGGGGGAAGGGCAGAGACATAGTGAGGATCAGAGCACCCAGGGGCAACCTCCAAGTTGCCCCCATCCCCCAATTTCAAGATGAAAAGACATTGACAGCAGCAATTGCTTGGCACCAACTCCTTCCTCTTCTTGTCTGGCTGCCTCAGTTAGGAGTCTTTCATATTTGTGGCAACTCGGAAATGTCATTCCGTGCCTCTTCTGGCACCCCCTTGGACTTGCGCCCAGGGGCAAGTGCCCCCTCTGTCCCCCTCCCACACCTCTGGGGAGGGGCCAGGGTGGAGGCCCAAGTATCCTCAAGGGAGACTAGGTAGAGGGGGAGAAAGGAGCAGCCAGTTCCAGGATGGGCGGACAGGCTGATATGGGTCCCCAGGGGTTGGTGCTGTTCAGTGGGGATGGACTAGGGGGTTCTGTGCTCATCTTTGGGAGCATGTGCCCCAGGTGCCGATTTCAGGGTGATGACCTGGGTGCCCAGAAGTAGGGCTGGTGGAACCCCGGTGCGGGGAGGGGGTGGGGGCATCTGGGAGTCACAAAGATAAAAGCTTTCCGATACATTCTCCCCCCTGGTAGCCCAGCTCCCCAGGGCAATCCTGGGTCCCCCTCCCAGGTTGGCTGCCTTCCCTGGGGCCCTTGGGTGTGGTGAAGGGCATCCCACGGGTCCAGTTGGCTCTGCCCAGCCTCCCGGTCTAGCCCACCAGCTGTGTCCACCCTTTGCCTGGGCTGGACCTGTCCGTGGTCGCCAGGACCGCGCTCCGGAAGGAAGGAGGAAACAGGCCTCAGTAAGCTCAGCAGGCCCAGGTGTGGGCCTGGACGCAGGCTTCCTGACCCTGGGGGCCAGGGAAGGCTGGCAGGGTGGCCTCCAGGCCTCCTCACTTCCTTCTGTCCAGGGGCCACCCAGCACCTTGGCCAGTTTGGCCTGTAAACAAGGGCCAGCTGCCCTCGGGAAGGTTCCAGGGGTCGGGCTGTGAGCCTGGCAGCCAGCCCCATGCAGGTCAGGGGTGAAGCCCAAAGGCATGGGCACGCAGGGCAGGCACTCAAGACACGAATACACAAGCGTGCATGTGTGTGCAAGCACTGTGTGTCAGCCAAGCATTGTGCATGCGGGACACACATGCTGGAGCCCAAACGTGTGTGCAGGTACCAGCTAGCCCCGTCTGTGGTGAGGCACCAGGTGCCTCCCGCATCCACAGAGATGTAGCTCCCTGCAGCCCACAGCAGGGATTGGGGGCCTGAGAGGGACAGGGGATGTGGGGAGGAGGGGCTGCACAACCCAGCTCCCCTGGCAGATGGAAGCAGTGAGTCTTCCCCCGAGATGATCCTGCCCCTCAGGGGAGACTTGCAATGTCTGGGGACATCTGTGGTTGTCACGACTGGGGGGCAGGTGTTATCAGCATGGAATGGGTCAAGGCCCAGAGATGCTGCTTGACACCCTCCAGTGCACAGGACGGCCCCATCCCAGAGAATGATCCAGCCCCGTGTCAGCAGTGCCGAGGGGGAGAGACCCTGCATGGAAACACTCCAGGGCCAGAAGCTGTCTTCCCTTCTCAGTTCCCTTAGCTTCCCCACCTGCACACCCAGAGCTTGTGAAGGCCTACAGCAAGGACTGTGCAGGTGAAGCAGATCCTTTGAACAGGGTCAAGGCAGACCCAGCATCTGGCTTGTGGGACTAAATCCATCTCAGCCAGGCCTCCCACCCTCACCTGAGCAGGACAGGACCCAGAGAGACACCAGCGAGACCTCCATTCAAATCATTCCAGTCCCTGTGGTCAGGACGAATGGGAGGTCCAGGTATGTAAACCTCGGAGAGAAATGGATCCCTACAGCCGTCAGTGCCTGGGCTCCGGGCTCCCTGCTCCCACGTCCTGTTTCAGTCCTCTCACACTGTGTTGAGTCTGGTCCTGGGACAGCTCACAACAGCGGCACGCTGGAAAACGGTTCATTGCACTATGCACAAGTGTGCACACATACCCACACACAAATGCACAGGTAGGCACTGGGCCACATCCTTCCGTTCAAGCAGTATTTAGGGAGCTTCCACCCCCACCATCTGCAGTGGGCAAAGTCCCGTGCGTGTTCAGTCCTGGAACCCGGCAGCATTGTGGAGCAGCATTCTGGAGCGGCCAGGTGTGACCCTGCACTGCATACCCGCAGGTGACCATATCCATGCCGTCCACACCAAGAGGCCCCCGGGGCAGGGTGGGGAGGGCTAGATGGCAGCTCTAAGTCTCCGCTGGGCAGGCAGGTCGAGCAGGCCCCGTCCAGGTGCCTGGGACAACATGCAAGCCTGCACATACACACACGCAGTCGCACAAATGCACGCACACGCAGGCACACACATGCACACACACCCAGGGGTCAGCGAGGGCTGGGGTGTGGCTAGGGCGTTCCAGCACACTCCTCCTGGGGCCGAATCTTTGGCCTTGGGGGCAGTGGGGAAGCAGATGTTGCCCAGTGGAGGTGCCGTTCTGCAACTGGAAAGTGGCCATAGTTGCACAACTTTGTAAATGCACCAAAAGCCACTGAATTGCACATTTTGGAATGTAAATTTTACGTCACATGATTTTCCCCTTAATAAACAAATTTTAAGAAAATAAAGTGGGAACTATGGCAAGTTCTAGAGCAAGAGCATCGCTCGAAGAGTCACTGTATTTCGAGCCCTGGCAGATTGGCTGGGGTGGCTGCTCCGCGTGGGACCCAGCGGGAGGTTGTCGCGGGTCCTCGAGCCTCATGCAACCCCACAAAGGCCGCCGCACCTCCCCTCCTAACACCGTTCGGCGCCCGGAACACCCCCACCACGGTCTCGCCGCGCAGGCGCGTGCGAGAGTCCACGGACACGCCCCGCGCCCGGAAAGCGCAGCCGTACAAGGAGCCCCGAAGCGCACGCCCCGCCCGAATCCTCACCGCGCAGCCGCACTCGGCTCCCCGAAGCATACGCCCCGCCCCCGAGCCCACACTGGCAGCCGCGCTCAGCGGCCTGAAGCGCACGTCCCTCCCCTGAGCCCTCACCCAGCAGCCTCACTGCGCCCCGAAGCGCACGCCCCGCCCCCGATCCCACTCCGCGCAGCCGCATTGGAGGCTCCTAAGCGCACGCCCCGCCCCCGAGCAGCACCGCGCAGCTGCACTGGGCTCACTGGCACCTCCCCCCCGCGCCCCACAACACCCCGCCCCCGAGCGCGCGGGGGCGTGGCCGGCGGCGGGGCGGGGCCTGGCCCATAAAGGCCGCGACGGCGGCGGCGCGCGCGCTCCTCTCGGCGGCGGCGGCCCAGCGGAGGAGTCCGCGGTGGCGGCGGCGGCGGCGGCGCTGTTCCCCGCGCGGTCCGCGGATCGGGGTCCGGGCTGCGCGACGTCGGGCGGCGACGGCAGCACTGCAGCCCCGGCGCGACCCCGACCCCGGTGAGTGGGGTCGGCGCCCCCTCCCCGGGGCGGGGACCCCTCGGCCTCCCCCGGGAGCCCCCGGGCCGTCCGCTCACGGCGCCTTTGTCCGCCGCCCGCTCACAGGCTCCCGTCCCCGCCGCCCCCCGGCCGCCCGCGGGCCGCCCCCCGGGCCCTGCGCCCCCTCCCCCGCTGGCGGGGCCCGGACGGAAGATGGTGCAGAAGAAAACCGCCGAGCTGGAGGGCTTCCACCGCTCGTTCAAGGTGAGGCCCGCGCGGTGGGGGCGGGCCGGCTGGCCGCCGAGCGGGGCCTCGCAGGAGCCGCCCCGCCCGGGTCTGGACTGGGGTGTGCTGGGGGACTCAGCGGGCACAGAGCGCCCCGACCGCCCGTGGGGTTCCTCCTCCAGGGGCGCCGGGCCGGGCGCCCCCTGCCCCTGAGACCCCTGGCTAGTACCCTTTGCAAACCCCAGCCTGGTGTGCGCTGGCGGGCCCCGTCCCCACTTTCCTGTGGCCTATGGGGTTCTTCTTCTGGGGACCCCAGGCTGTGGGGGCTCATCTCATGCCCCCTGCAAGCTCCACTCGGGCTTTCCCGTCGCCTTCGCCCTGGGAGCGTCTTTCCTCTGGGAACCCCCAGGTCCGGCCCCTGGGACCCCTGGCTGGTGCGTCCTGCAAGCCCCAGCTGAGTATGCACTGGCGGTGTTTTGAGAAAGCCTTACGATCCTTTCCTCCACCCTGTGGTCTGTGGGGGGGGTCCTCTCTCCAAGCCAGGCTGGGGGGCTCCCTGCATCACCCAGGCAGCCTGTGAAATGAGGCTGTCTAGTGGACGGCCCCCAGCTTGCAGCCTCCTAGACACCTCAGACACCCTGCGCCCAAGTGCCATTTCCTGTAGGAGCGGGAAGTTTCTGAGACGATGGTGTTGGCTGCGAGGCTGGGTGGCAGATGATCAGATCTGAAGGAGGGCAGGTGCCAGGCAGGGGCCCCACGGGGCTGGCCCAGGGGACGCATGATGTCAGCGGCCCTGCCCCACCCGTTCGGCCGCTTATGTAATGGTCTCCTAGGGCAGGGACCTGCTGCCCGGTGGAGAGGGCAGGGGCCTGGGTGTGTTTGTGAGTGCCTAAGCGTGTGTGTGTACACACTCCCCGCCAGCAGGGAGGAGCCAGCTGGGTTCCCAGGCTTGTCTGCCTCCCTGCCGCCCCACCCCGCCCCAACGCCTGTCATGCTTGTCTCCCCAAGGCCCGAGACACCGAGGGGTAGACCTGAGCCACCACCTGCAATGGTCTGTCACCTCCTGGGACTGGGCAGAAGCAGGGACAGGGTCATCGTGCAGGGCCAGCACCATCACCAAATTAAACTGCACTTCTAGATGGTTCCAGCTGCCTCCTGCCAAGGCCTGCTGACTCTGGGCCAACGCCAGCCCAGGGCGGGGCCGCCCACACCACCGGCCTGCCTTGGCTTCATGCAGGGAGGTCGGGGCCCTGCTCGGGGTGTCCACCAGGGACCAGTCACTGGAGGAGTCTGCTATAGGACCCTTTCCCCACCATGCCACAGAAGCACACGGAGGGACGTCTCAAATGTGTTGTGATTGTCTTCCCGTCATAAGACAGGAAGGTGGAGGCCCGGGAGGATGGACAGTTCTGGGTACCCCGCTCGTGGGTGACATGGAAGCTGGCCCTGCTGGGTGCCCAGGCACCAGCACATCTGTCCTTTCACCTCAGTGCCTGTGGCTGTCCCTCTGAGCTAGAGGCTGGGACAGGCGTATTATATGGAGATCGGGCAGTGGGACTGGGATGAGACCAGGACCCAGCAGCCACTTGGTGCTGTGAACCTTAATATGTCTCAGGAGTCAGTGCAGCTTCCTGGTCTCAAAGGCGAGGGGTGGCCCAAGGCTACAGTCACCAGCATGAGGCCAGGTCACTTCTTTCCTGGTGGTTCCCTTGGCTGTGCAGCCGCTTATTCTCCCGCCAGGTAGAGTCCAGACACCAGGTACCTCAGACAGGCCTTATCAAAGCACTTGTCAGACTCATCAGCTGGCCTGGCTGGTTGGTGTTGATCTGACCCCATGGGGACCGCACCCTCTGTAGGCTCTGGTGGGGGCTGGCTGGGGGCCCTCCCCTTCCTGAGCCCCCAGTAGGGCTCTTAGCGGTTATCTGTGGGTGACAGCAGGTGCGAGCGGTGCTGACCTCGCAGCTCCTCCCTGCTCCCCTGACCTGTATCTGGCCCTCCACTTCCCAGCCCCGCTGCAGAGGCCCCTCCTTGGTCCACAGGTCTTTCTGCCAGGAGGCCTTTCACCTAGGAGGACTGGTACAGGGATCTGGGATGGGGAAAGTGGCTCCTCCCTGCTGGTGGCACCCCCACACCCACTGGCTGGAGGCCCAGAGAGGGGTAGGTACTGGCCAGTTTGTCTAGCGTAACACTGGGACTGCAATCCAGCTACCACTGTCACCCCTCATCTTACTGATAGGCCTTTGCACCTGCCCCGGGGCTAAGCCAGTGTCTGACTGATAAAGGAACCAGCTGGGCCTCAGTTTTCCCACTTCAAAGGCCCAGCACCTTCACAGGAGAGGTCATCAGCCCCCAGCCTGCAGAAATGGACTCATTCGAGCAGTCCTTCGTTTTGGGGGATAGATGGCTGCTCGAGCCCCTGGCTGCCTTCATCCCCCGTCTCCCACCCAGGCGTGCTCTATGGGATGCATGGGCCTGGAGACAGGGTGAGGCTGGGCCTGGTAGGTACAGGGTGGGCAGGGGTCAGGCCAGCCAGCAGCCACACTGCAGCTTGCAGATAAGGAGGGTGTGGATACACAGAGCCAGTTCCCAGGCGGTGCGCAGGGCTCCTGCACAGATGTGAGCTGGGAAGAGGTTGGTCCCAGGCAGCAGGCAAGGTGGTGGGCCTCAAAGGGCACCAGTGAGCCTCTGCCTCTAGCTCCTTTCCCAAGCTTCAGGCCGCTACCCAAGCAAGGAAGGGGGAGAGCAGCTTCTGGCTGGAATGGTGATGGGGGGAAACGGAGGCCCGGGCAGGCCCAGGGGTTTGCCCGGGTCACTGGGATGGGCCTGGCTGCCCTGAGATGGGCCAGGAGCTGTGGGAAAGTAGCCCGGCTGGCTCAGAGCCCTGCCCTCGGCCACTGGTGAGTCACCTCCTGCCCGCCACCGCCTTTGATGGCGGCCGGGCTGTGGAGGAGCCCACGGAGGGGAAGATGTGGGTCCCACGTGACTCAGCCAACTCCTGTGCCCGCTGCCCTAGGCCGCTAGGTCAGCGGACAGCCCACTGTGGGTCGTCTTTGCTTCTTCATCGCAGGTCTGTGTCCCAGCTTCCTCACCATCAGGTGAAGCCAGGGTCGCTTTCTCTCAGCACTGCTGACTTGAGGGCTGGATCCCTCTGTGGGGTGGGGTATCCTGTGCTCTATAGGGCATTGGGCAGCATCCCTGGCCTCCACCCGCTCAATGCCAGTAGACCCCCTGCAGTCATTACATCCGCAGATGTTCTCAGATATGGTCCCGTGTTCCCGGGGGGCAGAATCGCCCAGGGTGAGGATCCCTGGGTTAGGGGGTTCCGCTGACTCCCTAGAGACTGCATTCCATAACCATCTTACCCCCTGACCTCATAGGACGCTGCACACATTTAAATCCACATGCTGAGTGGAGAGGAGAGAGGAGGGAAATCACGAGAGCTGCAGGGTCCCCTGGTTTACACTGTCTGACCCAGCAGGAGTTTTTTCTTGTGTGTGGTGTGAGGTAGGGATTGAACTCAGTTTTTTCTCAGAGAGCTAACACAGGGTTTCTCCGCCTCAGCATTGCTGACATGGGGGCTGGATCCTTCTCTGGGGTGGCGGCTGTCCTGTGTGCTGTAGGCTGTTGAGCAGCACCCCCTGTGTGTCAGACTAGAACTGCACTCTAAAGTTTTCAACAGCTAAGTTTTTAGAAGTAGATCGCCAGGCCTTTTTTCTGAGGTGTCTCTGGGTGGTCTGAAACCCCCAACCTTTTGGTTAGCATCTGAGCGTATTTGTATCACCCAGGTACTCCCTGTTGCTCTTTAGGGCCAGACAGCTATTTGTGGCGGGGTCGTCCTGGGCACTGTAAGGTATTGAGGGGAACCCTGGTCTCTGCCCACTCATTGCCAGTAGCACCCCTCCCCCCCCGCCAGTAGTAACAATCACAGATGTCTCCACAGAGTCATCCTGGTCAAGAACTGCTAGAAGGGACCAGCTGTGGTCTTTGCAGGCTGGGAGGCCCTGGGGTTGGGCAGGGTGTTGGGATCCTCTTGGCCACTGGAGGCCCTGTGGGGGCACATGCCTGGCAGGGCCAGGGCCTGAGGGTGCCTCCCTTCCCTACAGGGGCCGAATCCTTTCGAGCTGGCCTTCTCCCTAGACCAGGCCCACCACGGGGACGGGGACGCTGACTTCGGCCTAGAGTGCCCAGCCCGTCCTGGTGAGGAGCCCAGGGGCAGGGGCTGTGTTGGGGGCCTGGGGGGCAGGGGCTGTGTTGGGGGCCCGGGGGGCAGGGGCTGTGCAGCCTCCTGAGCACAGGGCCTTCTCCACGTCCTGGCACAGACATGCCAACCAGCCAGCCCATCGACATCCCGGACGCTAAGAAAAGAGGCAAGAAGAAGAAGCGATGCCGGGCTACTGACAGCTTCTCGGGCCGGTTTGAAGGTCAGGGGGCGTGGGTACAGGTGATGGGTGGGGGACCTGGCAGCCAAGGGTGGCCCTCACACCCTCCCCCCACCACCCCAGACGTGTACCAGCTGCAAGAGGATGTGCTGGGTGAGGGTGCACATGCCCGCGTGCAGACCTGTGTCAATCTCATTACCAACCAGGAGTATGCTGTCAAGGTGAGCACCCAGCACCCCGCCACCCAGCGCCAGGCACCACCAGGGAGGGAGGAGTAAGGCAGCACTTGGGCTGCCCGGACTTCCTGCAGGGAAAGCTGCCATCCAAATATGATCTTGGCACTCCACCTGCCTACAGGGGGGAGCTGTGCCCCAGAGGCAGGCAGGAGGAGCCCGCAAGAGACAGCCTCTGCCTGCTCCCTGGTGCCAGGTGGCCGCCAGGGCTCACAGTCAGAGCCATCACTGGGTCACTTCTAGCCAGTGCCCTGGTGCCTGGCACCTGGAGCCCTGTCCCCAGGGACAAGTGCTTCACATACTGGGTAGAAGGATGAGAGGAAGACATCACCATACTTGGGGTGCCCAGGGGCTTGCCACTGGGGGAACCCAGCATGTGGCTGAGCAGCCTGGGGCCCCATCTAGGTCCCAGCCATGTGACCTTGGCAGTCTGGTATTCCAACTGCTTCGAGAGGCCACCCAGGCCGCCCGCATGACCACCACCTGCCTGCATCTGGGTTGGGCACGGCTCTCTGGGTGGGTCACATGGGCTTGCTTTCCTGAGGAGCGCCAGGTGCTCCTTGGTGAGCAGGCTGGCCTGGGGCCCTGGTGGAAGTCCAGGCTACGCCATGCCCCAGCTGCAAGAACCGCTCTCTGAGCCACACAAGGGAGCAGGGAAAGAGTGATCCCCGTCTCTGAAGCACCCTTCAACCTTTGCCAGCTGGTGAGGGAGGTGTTGGCCTGACCTTCTGGAGGCTTACTTCGGAGGGGGGCACCTGGCCACAGCAGGGACAGCAGCCATGGGCCCCACCCTAAAACTTACTCTCTGGGGCAGCTCAAGTCCTTCATGTCAGGCGTCCTGGGCTGGGCAGTCCTTGCCTGGCAGATAAGGAAACAGGTTTAATGGGGTCCAGCGCCCTGAATCACACTGTGTGGGCACATGGGGGCCAGCCTGGGAGCCCAGGCCATTCTGAGCACCAGCACAGGGACACCTGCCCAGGGAATGGCTGCCAGACACCATGTGGTGGGTGCTGGGATCAGGAAAACCCAGGGGGCTCCCTGGCAAAGGGGAACTGGTAACAGGGTGGCCTGGGAGAGACGTGGGGACTGGGCAGGGTGGGGTGGGGCAGCTCGATTTGCATGGCTCGGGGGGCTTTGGGGTCCTGGTGGCCTGGCTGGGGCAGGGGTCGTCGGAAGGGGGTGAGCCTGCAGAAAGTCTGGGGCACAGCCCAGGCCTCTGTCCGGAAGACTCAGGTATCGGTGCCAGAAGAGGCTGCCTTGGGGTTTACTGCCTTCCTGGATTAACTGAACACGATTCATGGGTCCTGTGACTTAAAAAGGAGGAGAGGTGTGTAGGAGGCTGTGGTGGATCTGACCCCCCACCCCAGAAGGGACCCCAGCATCCTCTGGGGAGCAGGGGGACCAGTGGATTCCGATGGAGTTAGATTTTGATCCAAACCGCCTGGGGCCTTGGTGTTGGGAACTTAGCCCAGGCCTGTGGGGTGAGAGGTGGGGGCACTTGCCAGCCCCTATCCTGTGATCAGCAGTGGCTGGGGGCTACCTTGGGAGGAGACCCAGGGCCCTTAGTCCTTAGGGCCATGGGGTGCTAGAGAGGCTTTGCTAGTGGCTTCCTGAGCCCAGGGTCCTCGGCGTCTGTCATAGCCAGTTAGAGCTGAAACTGCCCAGGTTCGTGGGGCCGGTGGCATTTGCCCAGGCTGGCCTGGGGCCAGCAGCCAAGACTGCTGGGCTGCCAGCCAGGGGCCCGTGGCCTCCGCAGGCTTCCTGGTGGTGCTGGCCTGGCCCCTCACCAGCGCCTGCCTCAGGGAGTGGCTGGTGGCTACCCCAGATCTCAGTAACCCCAGCATCATCAGGGTGGGGAGGGGGCCAAACGTTTTCTCCCAGGGACCCCGAACCCTGTAGCGGGCATTTTGCAGAGACCCCAATCTGTCTCTGAGGCCTGCCAGTGTCAGTGGTAGAGAGCTGCCCCGGCTCCTCTCTGTCTTTCCCGCCCTGCCCCCTTCCCCTGTGTGACCCCTGCCCATGTCGACTCCGCAGTTCCAGCTTCTGGCAAATTCCGGGACCCCACAGGACAGCTCTGCTTTCTGGAACTAGAGGCCTAAGCTGAAAGGGTGGCCTTTTGGGCTTGGCAGGGGGGGACATTTCTGGTGGAGGCACCTGCCCTCCAGCTCTGGAGGCTCTAGCTGACCCAGTGCCTCACCCTGGTTTCAGATCATTGAAAAGCAGCCAGGGCACATCCGGAGCAGAGTGTTCCGGGAAGTGGAGATGCTGTACCAGTGCCAGGGACACAGGTAAGGTGCTCCAGGTGAGGGCCACTACACTGCCTGGCCCACACTACTGTGTGCTGCCAGGGACACAGGTAAGGTGCTCCAGGTGAGGGCCACCACACTGCCTGGCCCACACCACCTGTGTGCCACCTAACACCGGCATGCATTTATTGAGCACCTAACAGGTACCTGGCCCATTGTGCATTTATTTAGCAGCTGCTGTGGACTGTGCCAGTGTGCATTTCAAATTCCTTGAATACCTGCCATGTACCAAGGGGCCCTGGTGGTGCAAAGATTAAGAGCTCAGGCTGCTAACCAAAAGGTCAGCAGCTCAAATCCACCAGCCACTCCCTGGAAACCCTATGGGGCTGTTCTCTGCCCTATAGGGTCGCTGAGTCAATTGACTCAATGGCAAGGTGTTTGGTTTTGTTTTGTGGACTGTGCCAGTGTGCATTTCAAATTTCTTAAACACCTGCCGTGTACCAAGGCCACTAGGGCTCTAGTAGCACAACTTGGTTAAAGCACTTGGCCTGAAACGGTAGTTAAAACCCACCAGCCGCTCCGTGGGAGAAAGATGTGGTAGGTAGTCTGCTTCCATAAAGATCACAGCCTTGGAAACCCTATGGGGCAGTTCTGCTCACCCCTAGGATCACAGTATTTTGGGACTAACACGATGGCAGTGGTTTTTGCCATGTACTGGGCCCCGTGCATATTTATTTATTTATTTTTATGATGTACCAGGAAACCCTGGTGGCATGGTAGTTAAGTGCTACAGCTGCTAACCAAAGGGTTGGCAGTTCGAATGCACCAGGCGCTCCTTGGAAACTCTGTGGGGCAGTTCTGCTTTGTCCTATAGGGTTGCTATGAGTTGACGCCACGGCACTGGGTTTGGTTTCTTTTTAATATAATTTGGTTTTTTTTTTTTTAATGATATACCAGGCTCCGTACGCGTTTATTGATTGCCTACTACATACCAGGTTGTGTGTGGGGTGTTTTGGGGGGATCCTTTCCCAGGAGGGAGGGTGTGTGTGTGTGAAAGCCTTCCTGTTGGGGGAGCCCACACGGGCCTCTGGAAGCCACAGCTCTTCTCCTACGCCACCCCTCCCCCCAGGAATGTTCTGGAGCTGATCGAGTTCTTTGAGGAAGAGGACCGCTTCTACCTGGTGTTTGAGAAGATGCGTGGAGGTGCGCGGTGGGGCTTCGCGGTGGGAGGCGGGGTGGGGTGGCGCCGGCCTGGCAGCGGAGAGAGGCCTCCAGCTGAGCCCTAATGGCAGTGGGGGCTGTCGGGCCGAGGGTGGGTTTTGGGCTGCAGCGGGGGGCCGGGTGGAGCCTCACGTGTCCCCCCACTGCCGGCGCCGCCACGCAGGCTCCATCCTGAACCACATTCATCAGCGCCGCCACTTCAACGAGCTGGAGGCCAGCGTGGTGGTGCAGGACGTGGCCAGCGCCCTGGACTTCCTGCACAACAAAGGTGGGTGCCCGGGCCCCGCCCGCCTTCCCAGGCCTCCCGGGGGACCCCGACCCACCCACCGCTACCCCTGCTCTGTCCTGTCGGCCTTGCCCCCGCAGGCATCGCCCACCGGGATCTCAAGCCAGAAAACATCCTGTGTGAACACCCCAACCAGGTGAGGGGCGCCGCGTGGCCGGGCACGGCCGGGTGGGGCGCGGCCGCGGGGGTGGGCACGGCCGCGGGGGTGGGCACGGCCGGGGGGGGCACGGCCGCGGGGGGCCATGGCCGGGGGGTGGGCATGGCCGCGGGGGGCACGGCCGCGGGGGTGGGCGCGGCCGCGGGGGGGCACGGCCGGGGGCTGGGCACGGCCGGGGGGTGGGTACGGCCGCGGGGGGGCACGGCCGGGGGGTGGGCATGGCCGGGGGGGCACGGCCGGGGGGTGGGCGCGGCCGCGGGGGGGGGCACGGCCGCGGGGGTGGGCACGGCCGGGGGGTGGGTACGGCCGCGGGGGGGCACGGCCGGGGGGTGGGCACGGCCGGGGGGGGTATGGCCGGGGGGGGCACGGCCGGGGGGGGTGGGGCACGGCCGCGGGGGTGGGCACGGCCGCGGGGTGGGCACGGCCGCGGAGGGGTACGGCCGGGGGGCCCCAGGCTAGGGTCAGGCCTCATCACCTCTTTTCCTTCCCCGCCCCCGGCTCCGCCCGGCCCCCCAGGTCTCTCCGGTGAAGATCTGCGATTTCGACTTGGGCAGCGGCATCAAGCTCAACGGGGACTGCTCCCCCATCTCCACGCCAGAGCTGCTCACCCCGGTGAGCGCCGCGGGCACGGACGGCTGGAGCCCGCTGAGCTTGGGCTTTTGCCCGGCAACAGCCGGGAATTGGCCGGACACGGTGGGCGGGTCCCCAGTGGCTACTGTTGATTGGCCAGGTGGGGAAAGCGGGGGCCGAGGTTAGGCGGGGCCGACTCCCAGCGACAGCTGATGGTTGGGGGCAGGATAAGGCGGACAGCGGGGGGCGGGGCTGAGATAGGTCCTGGGCGGGGCGGGCTTCAGCGAAAGCCGCTGATTGGCGGGGCCGGATAGTCAGGCGCAATGGGAGCGGGCCGCTTTAGCGGCAGCCGCTGATTGGTGGGGTGCGATAGACGCCCCGGGGTGGGGCCGGCACAGCTGCACGTTGTCTGGGTGGGCGGGGCCGGGGTCCCAGACGCCGGCAGCCGGCTGGTCAGGCGCGCGGGGGCGGAGCCCAGGTGCTCTCGGGGGCGGAGCCCAGGTATTCCCGGGGCTGCGCCGTCACGTGACGGCCGGGAGGCTCCTGCGGGCGGCTGGGTGGGGGGAGGTCCGGCTCTGACGCCGCGTCCCCCGCAGTGTGGCTCCGCCGAGTACATGGCCCCTGAGGTGGTGGAGGCCTTCAGCGAGGAGGCCAGCATCTATGACAAGCGCTGCGACCTGTGGAGCCTGGGCGTCATTCTCTACATTCTGCTCAGCGGCTACCCGCCTTTCGTCGGCCACTGCGGCAGCGACTGCGGCTGGGACCGCGGGGAGGCCTGCCCAGCCTGCCAGGTGCGGCGGGGACGCGGTAGGGGCTATTCAGGTGCGGGGGTGGCCGCGGTGCCACGGTGAGGGGCTTCCAGATGCAGCAGGGCCCACTAGTTCTCGGAATTTCAAAGGTTGTATGGGGGTGTTCCGATTCTGACCGAAATGCCCAAGTGGGAAGGCGTTGGGGAACTGAGAAATGGGCGGGGGCGGGGGCGCCATCAGCTCTGCCTCCTGTCCACGGACTCTGTCCTCAGGATTCAAACGTCTCCCGCAACCCAAGCTGGTGTTGTGTGAACAAGCTCCACCGGGGCAGAACCCACACAATCACCTTGTCTATCAGGTTTCCTAGTGTGGCCTTAGCTGCTCTCACTATAGCCACTCAGAGTCCCCCCACCCAGCCTCCCTGCCGAGCCCAGGGCCTGCAGGTGGGTCTGACGGTGTCTGTGTGCTGCTGCGCCGGCTGCCTCCTGTCTCTTGGGCAGTGCCCACTGATTCCTGCCATACTTGCCCCCTAGAACATGCTATTTGAGAGCATCCAGGAGGGCAAGTATGAGTTTCCAGACAAGGACTGGGCCCACATCTCCTTTGCTGCCAAAGACCTCATCTCCAAGCTCCTTGTGCGTGACGCCAAGCAGAGGCTGAGCGCGGCTCAGGTCCTGCAGCATCCCTGGGTGCAGGGGGTGAGTGAGGGGCTGGGGGTGGGATGGGGTGAGTGTCGGGGGGGGAGGTCACCGGCTCCCTTGAGAGCTGCATTCTGGGAGTGAGTGTACAGGAACCGTTGGAGGGCCCAGCATGAGACTCAGCTGCAGTGAGTCTGGGATCAGCCACAAGCATTCTCTAGGGTCTTCCTGGGCCAAGTACGGTCCGAGAAATGAAAATATAGAAATAAGGAAATCCAGGGAGCACTCAACGGGCGCACAGGCAGAGCTGAGAGAGGGCAGGGACCAGCAGAGCCAGCTTGGACCCTGGACTGCAAACCTTAGTTCTGGGCTCTGTCTCAATCCAGGAAACCAAGTTTATTGTGCCTCGTAGTCATTGCTTTCTTGGGGCCTGCTGTCCACATGGAAGGGGCTAGCAGACATGAGTGCAGACAGAAGCCAGGCCTCCCGGCTCTGCAGCCCCCTGTCCATGACAGAAAATCCTGCTGCTGAGGGTCGAGGCTCAGAGATAGCCCCAGGGGGACGGAGACTAGGCCTTGCTGTCACAGGGAGGGGTGCCGGCATGACAAGTGGCAGGGGGGGGACCAGTGCGGGGTTCCAAACAAATCCTTTCCGGGAGGATCTGGACAGCCATGGGTCAAGAAAGGGAGACGGGCTTTGCATTTTTATTTCTTCAGTGTTGGGGGCTTGTGACTTAACCTCACACTCTGACTACTCGGTGCCCGGGTTCCTGTAAGCTCCCTGCAATGGGGTTTTGAGCAGAGCTGTTGGGTATAGTGGCTATATGGCCAACTGGGGGTGGGGAGGCCAGCTCCGAGGCAGAGGGAACAGAAGCAGGTGTAAAGGAGGTGTTGGGGTCCCCCAGGTATCTGGCCTGACTGTGGTGCTTTGCAGGAGGGAGAGGGAGGTTCTGTGGTGGGCTTGTTGAGGGTGAGGAGCCTGGGAGGTATCCACCTGGTGCTGTGGTGTGGGGCAAGGCATGGGGTCACGGCCACACCGTGAGGAAGGCGTGTGGAGGATCGGGGCAGCTGTGCTGGGACACCTGCCAACCCCTGCTGGAAGGCCCCGGCAGCTCACGGAGGGCTCAGTATAGCCCTGGACGTGGAGGCAGAATTGTGACGGGGGTGGTGCCAGACATTCACTTCTCTAGGGTACCCCATCTCTCCAGCCATGTTCATGTCATTGCAGTGCGCTCCGGAGAACACACTGCCCACGCCCATGGTCCTGCAGAGGTGAGGCTCCTCTGAGCAGGGGAACCCGCCGGGCTCGAGTAACCCTGATGTGGGGTGGGGGCAGGGTGCACAGTGGGGTGGATGGCGGCTACAGACCCCTGACCTTGCCCAAGTGACGCCCCCCCCCGCCCCCCCCCCCCCCCGCCCCAGGAACAGCTGTGCCAAAGACCTGACGTCCTTCGCGGCCGAGGCCATCGCCATGAACCGGCAGCTGGCCCAGCGCGAAGAGGACGCGGATGGCGAGGCAGGGCCTGGCAGGCCCGTTCTCATCCGAGCTACCTCACGCTGCCTGCAGCTGTCGCCGCCCGCCCAGTCGCAGCTGGCCCAGCGGCGCCAGAGGGCCAGCCTGTCCAGGGGGGCGGCGCCCGTGGTCCTGGTGGGCGATCGCGCGTGAGCGCCCCTCCCCGCCCCGCCCCACCCCGCCCGCCCTCTGTACATAGCCCCGCCCCGCCCGACGTTCTCCCAGACCTACAGATTTTTTAAGCTATTGCCGCCACCGCTGGTGGCCCCAAGCTCAGCTGGGGGCGGTGTTTTCCTTATAAGGTTTTGCTGTTGGGTTTATTTCCCTTTTTTCCATTTCCTCTTCTCCCGCCTTTCTATTTTTCTATTTTTAACGGTGTTAAAAGCAAAATCGAGCACCCAGAGATGAGGGTGTGCGTGTCGCCGGGTCCTCTCTCCGCTGCCCCGCCCCCCTCACCTGTACTGTGAACGGCCCACTGGGCCCCTGCTGAGGTCACCTGCCACTACCACCTCCCGCATCCCTGCAGGAGAGTTCGGCCCTCAGGGCCGCCTGCAGAGGAGCTTTCCAGAGCCAGGGTGGCCCGAGTGCCACCCTCCTCCCCATCCCTGGGGTCTCCTCCCTCTCCTGCCTTCACCCTATTTTCGGAATGGGTGGCCCCAGCTCATCCCCTCAGCGATCCTAAAACGCCTTTGGTGGTTGTCAGGGGCAGAGGGCTCTCCGCCGGCGGGAGGACCTGGGTGCCATGCGGGGGCGGAGCACGCCATCCGCTGGGTACCCCCACCCTGCCGGCCCCTTGCCCAAGCATCTCCCAGCTCTCGTTGGGCAGCCTTGTGCCCCTCCGCCACCACGTCCCCGTGAGAATCGACAATCCAGAGCTTCCTCCGAGGCCATGACGGCCAGGCCCGGCCTCTGCCCTTGACCTTGAACGGCAGATGTCGCTGGCTACTCAGAGCCAAGTCCCGCCCCCACCAGGTAGAGTGCCCCACCCTCACCTGTGCCCGCCCAGGAGGGAGCATCAAGGAGGCATAAGGGGTTGCACAGGTGACGGTCAGCTGGCATGGGGTCCTGCGGGCCCCGGGCACCCGATACCCCCTCTCAGGGCTCCTCCTGACCACGGCCCGGCCTGCCCCTGCCGCCCCTCCAGGCTGGTACCTCGGGCCAGACACCGGGGCCCCACTTCCTCTGGCCCCGCGGGTAGCTCACTTCCAGGATGCCCCGGCTGCCGCTGCCCTGGCCTTAGTCCCTCGTGGGCACCCAGGACCCGCCGGGCAGCGTCCCGCCCCCGTCGGCCCCGCTCCAGACCCCTCTTCGCTCTGCCCGGCACCCCGGCGGCTCAAGGAAGGCGCGCCCCCTTTCCCGCCCGGGCGGTGAAATACTATGCAACACGAGCTTCCTACCTGCACATGGGCTCCGCCGGTCCGGGAGGGTCGGCGGCTGGGGCGCGGCGGCCACCCTCCCGGCCAAGCGCCCACCCTACACCCACCAGGACGGCCCAGCCCCTGAGGTCTGCTCAGGGTGGGGACAGCCCCCCGGCTTCGTCGGGGTCGCTCCTCGTGCTTAGTTAGATTTTTTAAACATCAGTGGACACCCCTTCCCTGTTCTTGAAGAATACTTGAATGTCGGAGCCGCAGGCAAGGGTGTTGGGGGGCAGACCTTGTTTTCCCCGGGTGCCCTCCTTCTTCTCCTAAGTCTCGTACGATTGTCGCCGTCTGTGGTGGCTGGCGGGGGGCTGACACCCCATCTGTAGCTCTCCACCCACCAGGATCTGTGGACTGGTTTTTCCAAAGACGCCCTGTCGCGCTTCCCGGAGTGAGTGGGGTACAGGACCTCGTCCTCCCCGCCCCCCACCATTTCTCAACCATCAGTGACTCCACGTTTTTGTAACTGGGGATTCTCTGCCTTTTTGTAACCAGAACAAAATGCGGACACCTTCGCCCCTCGTGGGCGCCCATGACCGTCTTACTGTGGAACGCTGAGCTCGGAACAGCTCTTTTTTTGTGCGTGAAGATGGGACGGTCGCTCCCTCTTCCTCTGGCGCAACCAGACTGCGACCCGGAGGACTGGTCAGACCGTTACTGTGAAAGCGGGTGAGGCCGCGACCGGCGAACGTGGGAAGGGCACAGTGTTCCAACGTAGAGATGTTTGAAAAAGAAAATTTAAAAATGTTTTTTAAAGTGGGGGAAAAACATCCAAGCACTTTAACTCCATTGTACCAGGTGAACTGATACAGCTGAAAAGTTTTCCTTATACACCAACTTTCAAGGCCAGAATTTTGTATTCTGTTTTGTAAGGATTTAATAAAAGTCATAAAAACTTGGCAGTGTGTACCGGTTTTCCGGTTTTCTATTGCTGCATTACGTGTCGGCCCTGGACTGACTGATACAAGGTCGTTTTATGGTGCTTGGTGATGCTGGCCATTGGGAATTTGGACAGGGGACGGTGGGCTGGTCCATCCATGTAGTCCCGAGCTGGGAAGACTTGGATGGGTGGGATCATCATGGAAAGGGTCTTCGCTGGAATGTGGAGAAGGGGTGACCTGGAAGCTGGGGTCAGCTGGGAACAGTGACCAGAGTGCCTGCGTGGGGCCTCGCGTGCGACTTGGGGTTCTTTCCAGCATGGCGGCTGGGTCCCAGAGGCAGCATCTGGAGAGCGTATGTCCAAGAGACCAAGGCGGAAGCTGCGAGGCCAGAGCGGCAACGCTGCCATGTTCCACTACATGCTAAATGGCTCGAGACCCCCCACCAGACAAGGAGGGAGAAATAGAACCACCTGTTGGTGGGGTGGAGGGACTAGGAGGCTATGTTGAAGCTCACTTCCAATAATGCCATCAAACAAAACACAGTTGCTTCAAACCTAGCTGGCTCCCCTCGTTTTGTGGGGTCCTTCCTCTCAGCAGTAATTGAGCTCTTGCTAAATGCAGACCTCCCTTCTGGGTACCAGGGCAAGAAATGAGCAAGACAGCCCAGGGCAGACTTTAGGTCCTGTGGGATGAAGCAGAGGGTTTCTGGAGGAGGGAGGCCAGGAATCCCAGTGATTAAGAATGTCACTCAGGGCTGGAGTCCCAGCTCCATCCTACTCAGTGCTGTGTGCCTCAGTTTCCCCAGCTGTAGGAGAAAGTCTGAGGCACTGGGGGGGTTTCAAGCAGGAAGCACGGTTTCAATGAGTGAAGCTACCAGACAGAAGACCAGACAAAGCTAAACAAGAAACGGCTCTGCCGCTGGGGGACAGGAGGGTATGCCGGCTGTGGGGGGAGGTCTGGAATGGTCCCCAGTAACCTGGATGGGAGAAAGTGAGAGAAGGGGAAGGAGTTGTTTGTACTGAGAGGGCTGGAGTGCTGAGAAGGAGAGGGTTGGGGGGGACACGCCCAACCAATGGAGGCTGTGCCCCAAGGACAATGGGGTGACCCACTAGGAGCTGTTTTTTAAACAACAGCTTTACTGAGATAGAACTCACATGCCATACCCTTGTCCCTCCTAAAGTGAGCATTTCAGTGGCATGTGGTACAACCACCACCACAATCTGGTTCCAGAACATTCCGTCACCCCCAAAAGGAGACCCCCTACCCATTAGCTGTCACTCCCCTTCTCCCCTCAAGCTCTAGGCAACCACTAATCCACTTTCTGTCTCTATGGATTTGCCTATTCCGTGGAGCCCTGGTGGCACAGTGTTTAAGAGCTTGGCTGCTAACCGAAAGGTCGGTGGTTTGAATTTACCAGCTGCTCATTGGAAACCCTATGGGGCAGCTGTACTCTGTCCTATAGGGTCACTATGAGTCGGAATCGACTCGACAGCAACGGCTTTGGTTTTGGGTTTTTGCTTTCACCGAGTGTGGTGTTTTCAAGGTTCGTCCACACCGTGGCAGGTATGAGTTTCCTGAGCAGATAAACACAATGTGGCCGTATAATACTCCGTGATATGGACGGACTGCGTCGTATTTATCCATGCACCCCACCCTTTGAGGCAGGGACGTGACTCCTTTAGAGCACCACTTTTTCTTTTTGCCGGTGCACAGTGGAAACCCTGTGTGGTTTAGTGGTTAAGAGGTAGCTGCATTTGCTGACTAAGAAGTCGGCAGTCTGAGTCCCCCAGGTGCTCACTGGAAACTCTCTGGGGCAGTTCCACTCTGCCCTATAGGGTTGCTACAAGTTGGAGTCGACGCTACAGCAAAGAGTTTATTTGTTTTTTTTTTTTTTTGTACAAGATGGTGCATGTAGCTTCTGTGCAGAAGCGAAAGGATAGATGAATGAATGGAGAGCACCTCAGCTTCCAGCCCCTCAGCCAACCTCAGAACTCCTAGGCAGCTTCCCTTTCCCTGGCCCGACTTCACATGTGGGTGGGGAGTGGGAACCACATGCCAAACCCCTGTCCTGCCCGGTGGCCATGAGCCCTGCCCAGCCCTGCCAGGCGACGCGGCTGACCGCTCCCTGCCCCCTGCCGCCTGCCAAGTCCCGGCTGCACTGCGGCCGCGGGAACAGCTTGTCCTCTGAGCTGCGCCTGTAGATTTTATTTTTGTGGTTTCCTCCTGGCCGATCCCACCCTCTTCCCCCTCTCTCTGCCGTCAGACGCATAGGCAGATCTTGGAGCCCAGGCAATGTTGCTGGGAGCCTCCCAGGACGGTGGCCTGGGCTGCTGCGGCCTCGCTGGGTTTAGCCTGCAGCTCCGTAGACTGGAGAGGTCAGCTTCTGGCCACCGGGCGCCCTGCCCGAGCCGCAGCCTCACTCTTCTAAGCTGGAGAAGGGGCGTGTACAATTTGTGGCACACCACCTCAAAATCATGTCTGTGATTTGGGGAGCTGCTCCCTTTAAAAAGACAACAGGGTAATTTTGTGTGCTGCCTTCGCAATTTTCCTGTAAACTGAAAACCATTTTTAAAAGCAAAATTTACTTTAAAACCATCTGTATCAAACTGACAGCTGCGGCTCAGAAGTCAGACAGGAAGCTCAGGGGACAGAGGGTTTGTGTTCACGGAGAGAAATGGTTCAGGACAGGAGGGTGAGAATGGCTCCACGTCCCCGAGACTGGAATTGGTGTCGCCGAATTGTACATGGAGAAACCGTTGAGTCGCCGTATGTTCTGCTGTGGGTATTCTCAACAACAACAACAAAAGGCAAACGAGAAAAATTCACAGGAACAGAAGGCAGATTAGCGCTTGCCATGGGCCTGGGAAAGGGGAACGGGGAGGGGCTGCTGAGGAGGGGCACGGGCTTTCTTCTAGGGTTCGGAAAATGTTTTGGAGTTCGTAGCGGAAGGGACTCTGAACTGTACACTTTAAAATGGTTCATTTTCTACCACGTGAAATACTTCAATTTAAAAAATAATGAGACTGAATTTCTGTAGGGACATTATGACTCCGAAGGGGCAGGGAGGAGGCCAACACAATGGCTCTGGCCCCAGAGGGGAGAAGAAGGCAGTTTGATACTGGTTATGGTCACTCATGGCTGTGCGAGATCCTCCCTGTGGGCCATCTAACTCCATCCTCCTCTCTAGTCTTGTCCCCAAAGCAAACCCCGTGGCCTGTCCTGGTCTTTGGCTAACCTTGAAGGTAGAGAAGCTGGCTTAAAACGAAGCATGATAGAACCCAGTCAGATTCCAGGAAGAACATATCTCAAAGCGAGTCAAAGCTGGAATGGGGTAAGTCTGGGCAAAGTATGGTTCTGGGGGTGGGGGGGAACCCAACGTGATTGAATTCATTCTCACTCACAGCGATCCCATAGGACAGAGCAGAACTGCCCCATAGAGTTTCCAAATCTTTCATCTTTACGGAAACAGAATGCCAAATCTTTCTCTCACGAGGTATGGCAGCACATGTTAATTTTTAAAAAGAAACTGCGAAACTGTTTTGCAGAGTGACTGCGCCATTCTACGTTGCCATCTGTTTTCTCTGCAGCCTTGCCAGTGTTTGGCGTTGTGGCTGTTTTTATTTTAGCCATTCTGATAGGTGTGTACTGATATCTCATTGTGGTTTTAATTGGCATTTCCCTAATGACTAATAACACTGAACATCTTTGCACGTGCTTGTTTGCCATCTGTATATCTTCTTTGAAGGCTCTGGGTGGTGCAAATGGTTCGCGTGCTTGACTTCTAACTAAAATGTTGGAGTTTCGAGTCTGCTCAGAGGTACCTCGGAAGAAAGACCTGGTGATCGGCTCCTAGATCCTAAAGATCTTCCCCCATCGTTTTTTCCTGAAAACTTTATAGTTTAACATTTTACATTTAATTCTCAAATCTACTGCAAAAGACCTCTGAAGTGTTGAAAAGCAAAGATGTCACTTTGAGGACTAAGGTGCACCGGACCTAAGACATGATATTTTCAATCACCTCATACACATGTGAAAACTGGACAATGAATAAGGAAGACCAAAGAAAAGTTGATGCCTTTGAATTATGGTGTTGATGAAGAATATTGACTATACCACAGACTGCCAAAACCAACAAATCTGTCTTGGAAGAGGTACAGCCAGAATGCTCCTTAGAAGCAAGGATAGTGAGATTTCGTCTCACGTACTTTGGACGTGTTATCAGGAGGGACCAGGCCCTGAAGAAGGACATCATGGTTGGTAGAGGGTCAGTGAAAAAGACGAAGTCCTTCAACAAGATGGATTGATACAGTGCCTGCAACAACGGGCTCAAGTGGGCAATGATTGTGAGGGCGGCACAGGACCAGGCAATGTTTAGTTCTGTTGTACGTAGGGTCACTATGAGTCAGAGCTGACTCAGTGGCACCTACCAACAACATTTAATTCTCTGGTCCATTTTGACTTAATATTTGTTTAAGATGTGAAGTTCTGGTTGAGTTTTTTTTTTGCTGTGTATGCCCACTTGTTCCAACATGGTGTGTTGACAAGGCTATCCTTCTTCCACTGAGTTTGTTTTGCACTTTCGTCAAAAATCATTTGAGTATATTTGTGGGTCTGTTTCCAGGTCAGAATGACGAAGTAATGCAAACAGCTAATGCAATCAGCTACTAATCAAAAGGTTGGAACCCCAGGCCCACCCAGAGGCACCTTGGAGAAAAGTCCCGGAGATCTACTTTCAAAAAATCAGCCACTGAAAATCTGAGGGCGAAGGAAAGGACAGCACGCAATACAGGAGAAGTCAGCACAACTAGACCAAAGCCAAAGCCAAGAACTTTCCTGGACACGTCCAGACACTTTGAGGAACACAGTAGCCGGGGCTGGGGTGTGGGGCCATGGTTTCAAGGAACATCTAGGTCAATTGGCCCAACAAAGTTTATTAAGAAAACATTCTGTTTCCCACTTCAGAGAGTGGCGTCTCGTGTCTTAAAAGCTTGCCAGTGGCCGTCTGAGTTGCATCAATTGGTCCCAAGCCACTTGGAGCAAAGGAGAACGAAGAACACCAAAGACACATGGAAAATATTAGCCCAAGAGACAGAAAGGGCCACATAAACCAGAGACTCCATCAGCTTGAGACCAGAAGAACTAGATGGTGCCTGGGTACCATGAATGACCGCCCTGACAGAGAACCCAACAGACTCCCTGACAGACCAGGAGAAAAATGTGGAGCAGAACTCAAATTCACATAAAAAGACCAGACTTACTGGTCTGAAAGAGACTGGAGGAACCCCCAAAGCCATGGCCCTGGGTGCTGTGTTAACCCAGAACTAAAACCATTCCCGAAGACCACTCTTCAGACAAAGATTAGACTGGGCTATAAAAAGTAAAATAATACTTGTAAGGAGTGTGCTTTTAGTTCAAGCAGATACACGAGACCGAAAAGGTGGCTCCTGTCCAGAGGCAGGATGAGAACGCAGGAAGGGACAGGAGCTGGTTGGATGAACACAAGAAACCCAGGGTGGAAAGGGGGAGTGAGCTGTCACATTGTAGGGATAGCAACTAGTGTCACGTGACAATATGTGTATAAAACGTTGTATGAAAGGTTAACCTGAGCTGTAGACTTTCACCTAAAGTATATTAAAAAAAAATCCTCTGGAGCACAGTTCCACTCTGACACAGGTGGAGTGGCCACAAGTCAGAGCTGAATCGATGACACGTGGTTATTTCTGGATCATCCATTCTGATCCATTGATAAATAATATTTTAACACGAAACTTTAAATTTTTTCTTTTCAAATAATTATAGATTCACAGGAAGTTAGAAATATGATACAGAGACCGCCTGTGTACCCTTCGCCCAGCTCCCCACAGTGGCTCCATCTTACTTAACTAGAGTATAATATCCAAACCAGGAAATTGATACTGATACAATGTGACTGTAGACTCCCTGGTTTGTACAAACGGTGAATGTGCTCAGCCGCTGACTAAAATGTTGAAGGTGGGCATCCACCAAGAGGAGCCTTGGAAAAAAGGCTTGGGAATCTACTTTCTAATCAACCATTGAAAACCCTACTGATGCCACAGTAGTCAAAACAGCCTGGTACTGGTACAACAATAGATACATAGACCAATGGAATAGAATTGAGAATCCAGACATAAATGCATCCACATATGAGCAGTTGATATTTGGCAAAGGCCCCAAAACAGTTAAATGGGGAAAAGACTGTCTTTTTAACAAATGGTGCTGGCATAACTGGATATCCATCTGCAAAAAAAATGAAACAAGACCCATACCTCACTCCATGTACAAAAACAAGCTCAAGATGGATCAAAGACATAAATATAAAATCTAAAACAATAAAGATCATGGAGGATAAACTAGGGACAATGTTAGGAGCCCTAATACATGGCATAAACAGTATACAAAACATTACTAACAATGCAGAAAACAAACTAGATAACTGGGAGCTCCTAAAAATCAAACACCTTTGCTCATCCAAAGACTTCACCAAAAGAGTAAAAAGATCACCTACAGACTGGGAAAAAGTTTTTAGCTATGACATTTCCGATCAGCGTCTGATCGCTAAAATCTACAACTCAACTACAAAACTCAACTACAAAAAGACAAATAACCCAATTAAAAAATGGGCAAAAGATATGAATAGACACTTCACTAAAGAAGACATTCAGGTGGCTAACAGATACATGAGGAAATGCTCACAATCATTAGCCATTAGAGAAATGCAAACCAAAACTAAAATGAGATTTCATCTTACTCCAACAAGGCTGGCATTAATCCAAAAAACACAAAACAATAAATGTTGGAGAGGCTGTGGAAGGATTGGAACACTTACACATTGCTGGTGGGAATGTAAAATGGTACAAACACTTTGGAAATGGATTTGGCACTTCCTTAAAAAGCTAGAAATAGAACTACCATATGATCCAGCAATCCCACTCCTTGGAATATATCCTAGAGAAATAAGAGCCTTTACATGAACAGATATATGCACACCCATGTTTATTGCAGCACTGTTTACAATAGCAAAAAGATGGAAGCAACCAAGGTCACCATCAATGGATGAATGGATAAATAAATGACGGTATACTCACACAATGGAATACTGCGCATCGATAAAGAACAGTGAGGAATCTGTGAAACATTTCATAACATGGAGGAACCTGGGAGGCATTATGCTGAGTGAAATTAGTTAGTTGCAAAAGAACAAATATCGTATAAGACCACTGTTATAAGAACTCAAGAAATAGTTTAAACAGAGAAGAAAACATTCTTTGATGATTACAAGAGTGGGGAGGGAGGGAGGGTGGGAGAGGGCATTCACTAATTAGATAGTAGATAAGAACTACTTTAGGTGACGGGAAAGGCAACACACAATACAGGGGAGGTCAGCACAACTGGACTAAACCAAAAGCAAAGAAGTTTCCTGAATAAACTGAATGCTTCAAAGGGCTGCGTAGCAGGGGCAGGGGTCTGGGGACCATGGTTTCAGGGGGCATCTAAGTCAATTGGCATAATAAAATCTATTAAGAAAACATTCTGCATCCCACTTTGGAGAGGGGCGTCTGGGATCTTAAATGTTAGCAAGCGGGCATCTAAGATGCATCAATTGGTCTCAACCCACCTGGATCAAAAGAGAATGAAGAATACCAAGGACACAAGGTGATTATGAGCCTAGGAGACAGAAAGGGCCCCATAAACCAGAGACTACATCATCCTGAGACAAGAAGAACTAGATGATGCCCGGCTACAACCGATGACTGCCCTGACAGGGAACACAACAGAGAACACCTGAGGGGGCAGGAGAGCAGTGGGATGCAGACCCCAAATTCTCATAAAAAGGCTAGACTCAATGGTCTGACTGAGACTAGAAGGACCCCGGTGGTCATGGCCCCCAGACCTTCTGTTGGTCCAGGACAGGAACCATTCCCAAAGCTAACTCTTCAGACATGGATTGGACTGGACAATGGGTTGGAGAGGGATGCTGACGAGGAGTGAGCTTCTTGGATCAGGTGGACACTGGAGACTATGTTGGCATCTCCTGCCTCGAGGGGAGCTGAGAGGGTGGAGGGGGTTAGAAGCTGGCGAAATGGACACGAAAAGAGAGAGTGGATGGAGGGAGCGGGCTGTCTTATTAGGGGAAGAGCAATTGAGAGTATGTAGCAGGGTGTATATGGGTTTTTGTGTGACAGACTGACTTGATTTGTAAACTTTCTCTTAAAGCACAATAAAAATTAAAAAAAAAAAAAAAACCCTACTGAGCACAGTCCATGCACGTGGGGGCAGTGTGAGTCAGAGCTGGCTCGACGGCAGCTGGGGGTGGTGGATCCCTGTACCCAAAGACACAATCAAGACAGCACCATCCCTCACCACAAAGCCCTCCCTATGCCCCCCTCTATGGTCACAATTAATGCAAAAACTCCACTGCGATGGTTCAGATTGTGTGTCAACATGGTTGGGCCTTGATTCTCAGTGTTTATATGTCATCACCCCCATGATGGGATCTGCTGTGAGTAGCCAATCAGTTAAAACGGAGTTTTCTTGGGCTTCTAGCCTGCATTTGAATATAAGTGGAGGTTCTGACTTTTGCCCTCTCTGGATCCTGCAGCTGCCTCTTGTTCATCTGACCTCCTGTTCCTGGGACATGAGCTAGCAGCTTACCTGCCGATCTTAGGATTCATCCATCTTTACAGCCTGTGAGCGAGAGTCCTGCTCTCCGACCTGCCGATCTTGGGTTTGCCAGGCCCTGCAGTTACGTGAATCAGGAGAAACCTCTATTTTGATCCACAGACTTGGGACGTTCCAGCCTCTGCAATTTCACGAGCTGTTTCCTTGCTATAAATCTCTCTGTATATACATGTATTTATATGGTTTGCTGGTTTTGCTTCTCCAGAGAACCCAGCCTAAGCCGCTCACGATGAACAAAATATCCAAATTTTAAATATGGACCAGTGCTGTGCAGAGCCATATTGGAAGCCTACGGCAGCAGATAAACGCGAACGCTCCCATGTATGTGTTTTTTTTTTTTTTCTTAATGATTTATTTTATTTTAAAAAAGTTATTGTGCTAAATAAAAAATTTTAGTGTGGTAAAATTCATGTGACATAAAATGTGCTGTTTTCAACATTTTTGAATGTATAATTCAGTGGCACTAAGTACATTCGGAGCCCTGGTGGCACAGTGGTTAACAGCTTGGCTGCTAAGCAAAAGGTTGGCAGTTCGAATCCACCAGCAGCTCCTTGGAAACCCTACGGGGCATTTCTACTCTGTTCTATAGGGTCGCTGTCATGGATTGAATTGTGTCCCCCCAAAATACCTGTCAACTTAGCTGGGCCATGAGTTCCGGTATTGTGTGATTGTCCACCATTTTATGTGATTTCCCTGTGTGTTGTAAATCCTATCACTGTGATGTAATGAGATGGATGAGTGGCAGTTATATTGATGAGATCTGCAAGATTAGATAGTGTCTGAAGCCAATCTCTTTTGAGATATAAAGGAGAGAAGCGAGCAGAGAGACATGAGGACCTCATGCCACTGAGAAAGTAGCACTGGGAGCAGAGCGCGTCCTTTGGACCTGAGGTTCCTGTGCTGAGATGCTCCCAGACCAATGGAAGACTGATGCATCGCAAGCACCTTCGTCCAGAGCCGACTTAGAGAGAGTAAGCCTTCCTCTGGAGCTGATGCCCTGAATTTGGACTTGTAGCCTCCTAGACCGTGAGAGAATAAGTTTCTCTTTGTTAAAGCCATCCACGTGGTATTTCTGTTATAGCAGCACTACATAACTGAGACAGTTGCTATGAGTCAGAACAGTCTGGGTAACAACTGGTATGGATTTTTGGTTTCCAAGTACATTCACCATGTTTTACAACCATCACCACTATCTATTTCCAAATGTTTTTGTCACCTCAACAGAAACTCTGTACCCATTAAGGAGTAACTCCCCATTTCTCCCTCACCCCTTTCCTTGCCCTGGTAACCACTAATCTACTTTCTATCTCTACGCATTTGCCTATTCTAGATATTTCATATTAGTGGGGTCATACAATATTGTCCTTTTGTGTCTGGCTTCTCACTGAGCGTTATGTTTTCAAGGTTCATCCATGTGGCAGTACGTACTAGAACTTCAATTCTCTTTATGGCTGAGTAATATTCCATTGTGTGGATGGGCCATATGTGTTTATCTATTCATCTGTTGATGGACACTATTCCATTGTGTGCGTGAATCATATGTGTTTATCATCTGTTGATGGACACTTGGATTGTTTCCACCTTTTGGCTACCGTGAGTAATGCTGCTGTGAACATTCATGTACAAGCATCTGTTTGAGTCCTTGCTTTCATGTCTTTGGGTATATGCCTACCAGCGGAATTGCTGGCTCATGTGGTATTTGTCATAGTTGTCTACTGCTGCTAGGACAGAAATACCACAAAATGGTGGCTTTACAGAAATTTATTTTCTCACTGTTTAGGAGACTAGAAGTCTGATTTCAGAGCACCAGCTCTAGGGGATGGCTTTCTCTCTCTGTCAGCTCTGGGAGAATGTCCTTGTCTCTTCAGCTCCTATTTTCTGCTTCCTTGGAGATCTCCATGTGGCTTGGCATCACTGTTTCCCCCATCTCTCTCTGCTCACTTGTTTAATCTCTTTTTATATCTTAAAACACATTGACTCAAAATACACTTTACACTGATCCTGGCTTGTTAACATAACAAAGACAATCCTTTTCCAAATGGGATTATGACCACAGGCATAGAGGTTAGGATTTACAACACGTATTTTGGGGGACATGATTCAATCCATATCAGTATTTGTGTGTTTAACCTTTTTGTTTCTTTTTTTTTTTAATTGTACTTTAGATAAAGATTTACAGAGCACATTACTTTCTCATTAAATGATTAATACACATATTGTTTTGTTCCATTGGTTGTCAACTCCACGACACGTCAACACACTCCCCTTCTCGACCTTGGGTTCCCCATTACCAGCTTTCCTGTCCCCTCCTGCCTTCTCATCCTTGCCCCTGGGCTGGTGTGTTCATTTAGTCTCCTTTTGTTTTATGGACCTGTCTAATCTTTGGCCGAAAGGTGAACCTCAGAAGCGACTGCAATACTGAGTTAAAAGAGTGTCCAGGGGCCATGCTCTCGGGTTTTCTGCAGTCTCTGTCAGGCCTGTAAGTCTGGTGTTTTTTTGTGAGTTAGAACTTTGTTCTACATTTTTCTCCAGCTCTGTCCGGGACCCTCTGTTGTGATCCCTGTCAGAGCAGTCTGTGGTGGTAGCCGAGCACCATCTAGTTGTGCTGGATTCAGTCTGGTGGAGGCTGTGCTAGTTGTGGTCCATTAGTCCTTTGGACTAAACTTTCCCTTGTGTCTTTGGTTTGCTTCATTCTCCCTTGCTTCAGACAGGATGGGACCAGCGGAGTATCTTATATGGCTACCCACAAGCTTTTAAGACCCCAGATGCTACTCACCAAAGAAGGATGTGGAACATTTTCTTTATAAACTATGCAAATTGAGCTAAATGTCCCCCAAGATCATGGTCCCCAGAAACCTCAGCCCAGTAATTCAGTCACTCAGGAAGTTTAGATGTGTCTATGAAGCTTCCATGACCTTGCCTTGGTCAAGTTGTGCTGACTTCCCAGTATTGTGTACTGTCTTACCTTTCACAAGAGTTACCACTTATCTGTTGTCTACTTAGTGTTTTTCTCTCCCTATCCCTCCCCTCCCTAGTAACCATCAAGAGCCGTTTCTTTCTATGTGTAATCTTTTCGTGAGTTTTTACAATGGTGGTCTCATACAGTTATTTGTCCTTTTGTGATTGACTTATTTCACTCAACATAATGACCTCCAAATTCATCCATGTTGTGAAATGTCCTGCAGATTCATCATTGTTCTTTATTGTATAGTATTCCATTGTGTGTATGTACCATAGTTTGTTTATCCCTTCATCTGTTGTTGGAAACTTAGATTGTTTCCATTTTTTGCTATTGTGAATTATGCTGCAATGAACATACGTGTGCATGTCTATTTGTGCAACGGTTCTTATTTCTCTAGGAAACATTCGTAGGAGTAGGATGGCTGGATCATATGGTATTTCTATTTTTAGCTTTTTAAGGAAGCGACATAGCGTTTTCCAAAATGGTTGTACCGTTCTGCATTCCCACCAGCAGTGCGTAAGAGTTGTAATCTCCCCACAGCCTCTCCAACACTTGTTATTTTCTGTCTTTTTGATTCGTGCCAGTAATGTCAGGGTGAGACGGTTTCTCATTATGGTTTTGATTTGCACTTCTCTAATGGCTAGTGACCGTGAGCATTTCCTCATGTGTCTGTTAACTACCTGAATGTCTTCTTCGGTGAAGTGTCTGTTAATAACCATTGCCCATTTTTTAATTGGGTTATTTGTCTTTTTGTTGTAGAGGTGTTGGATTTTCCTGTAGATTTTAGAGATTAGGCCTTTGTCAGATTTGTCATAGCGGAAATTTTTTCCCCGTCTGTAGGTTCTCTTTTTACCCTTTTGGTGAAGTCTTTTGATAAGCATGTTTAATTTTTAGAAGA
The DNA here is from genome assembly GCF_024166365.1 of Elephas maximus indicus. Classification (NCBI taxonomy): domain Eukaryota; kingdom Metazoa; phylum Chordata; class Mammalia; order Proboscidea; family Elephantidae; genus Elephas; species Elephas maximus. Next base: position 1,805,196 of record NC_064821.1, on the reverse strand, counting down.
TCCCAGTTATCTTGCTTATCTTCTGGTGTTTGTGTATTGTTACTTATAGTTTGTATCCTATTCATGCTTGTATTAGGGCTTCTAGTGTTGACTCTATTTTTCTTCTATGATCTTTATAGTTTTTAGTTTTATATTTAGGTCTTTGATTCACTTTGAATTAGTTTTTGTGTATGGTGTGAGGTATGGGTCCTGTTTCATTTTTTTTTACAGATGGACATCCAGTTTTGCTGGCACCATTTGTTAAAAAGACTGTCTTTCCCATTTAATGGACTTTGGGCCTTTGTAGAAGATCAGGTAACTATAGGTGGATGGATTTACATCCGGATTCTCGATTCTGTTCCATTGGTCAATGTGTCTGTTCTTATACCAGTACCAGGCTGTTTTGACTACCATAGCTGTATAGTAAGTTCTGAGGTCAGGTAGTGTGAGTTCTCCTTCTTCATCAATAGTGCTTTACTTATCCAAGGCCTCTTTCCTTTGCATATAAAGTTAAGGATTAATTTTTCCACCTTGTTAGAGAATTCTGTTGGTATTTGGATCAGGAGGGTATTGTATTTGTAGATTGCTTTGGGTAGAATTGACATTTTCACAATGTTTACCTATCCATGAGCATGGTATGTTTTTCCATTTATGTAGGTCTCTTTTGGTTTCTGGCAGTAGTATTTTGTAGTTTTCTTTGTATAGGTCTTTTTCATCCCTGATTAGATTTATTCCTAAGTATTTTATTTTTTTTAGGGGCTATTATAAACGGCATTGCTTTCCTGATTTCCTTTTCGCGGTTCTTTTCATTGGTATATAGGAATCCAACTGATTTTTGTGTGTCTGTCTTGTATCCTGCTACTCTGCTGTATCTTTCCATTAGTTCCGGTAGTTTTCTTCTATGTTTAACTTTTTGAAGAACTGCCATACTGTTTCCCATAGCGGCTGCACCATTTTTCATTCCCACCAGCAATGCACAAGGTTTCCATTTCTTCTACATCCTCACCAACACTTGTTATTTTCTGTATTTTGATTATAGCCATCCTAGTGGTATCTCTTTCCGGTTTCGATTTCCATTTGCGTGATGGTGACTGATGTTGAGCATCTTTTCGTGTGCTTGTTGGCCATTTGTATGTCTTCTTTGGAAAAATGTCTATTCAAGTCCTTTGCTCATTTTTAATTGGGTTGTTTGTCTTTTTGTTGTTGAGTTGTAAGAGTTCTTTTTTTAAATTGCACTTTAGGTGAAAGTTTACAGCTCAGGTTGATCTCTCATACAAAATTTTTATACACATATTGTCATGTGACACTAGCTGCAATCCCTACAATACGACGGCTCACTCCCCCTTTCCACCACAGATTTTCCGTGTGCCTCCAACCAGCTCTGCAAGAGTTCTTTATATAGTTGGGATATTAATTTCTTACCAGGTATAAGATTTCTAAATATTTTCTTCCATTATGATGGTTATTCTTTCACTTTCTTGACAATACCCTTTGATGCACAAAAGTTTTTAATTTTGATGAAGTCCAACTTATCTATATATTTTTTGTTGCTCAGGCTTTTGGTGTTGTGTCTAAAAATCTGTTGCCAACTCCAAGGTCCTGAATCTTTACCCCTATATTGTTCTAAGAATTTTATGGTTTTACCTCTTATACATAGGTCACTGACCCACTTTGAGTTAATTTTGTATATGATTTGAAGTAGGGGTCCAGCTTCATTCTTCTGCATGGAGAGCCAGTTGTTCCACTATTGTTTGTTGAACATATATATATTTTCATTAGTGGTAAAAATTTTTCCAGACTATTAAACTTGTTGGAAAATACTGAAAATTTGAAAAAAAAAAATAATAACTGCATTGAAACCCACAGCATTGTGTTATGTTTAAATGTTATATCAAAATGGAATTTATTATTGTTTATTTTCCACGGTTTAAGGGGAGCAAACACAGCGATCATATTTGCAGAATCAACTTCTTTGCTTCTCCCACTTTCAGTCTAGAGAGTTGCTGGGTTTGACAATTTTCCTTGACCAAGCAACAACCTTAAATAATTTTTAATTGATTTCAGCTGAAGTAAAAGTATAATAAGTAGTGTTTTGGGTATAAATAAAATATTTTAATCATAAAATAATGTTTTTGATTATTCTTCCAAATACCAATTTCAGTATTCTTCAATTTTTAATGTCCTGGGGCAAAATGAACCATTTAAAAAAATACACTAAAAAAATGTATAGGGGGCTGCAATTTTTTCCTTTTTTGCTCAAGGTTCACATGATGTATGAGTCTCCTGTGGCTGTAGCAAATTACCACATACCCAAAAAACAGCTGTCATCAAGTCTATTCCAACTTATAGTGACCCTATAAGACAGAATAGAACTGCCCCATAGAGTTTCCAAGAAGCGCCTGGTGGATTCAAACTCCTGACTTTTTGGTTAGCAGCCGAGCTCTTAAACACTGGACCACCAGGGCTCCACCACACACCTGGTAGCTTGAAAAACTGCCCTGGAGGCACGATGATTAAGCCCTTGGCTACTAACCAAAAGGTTGGTGGTTTGAACCCACCAAGTGGCTTTGCTGGAGAAAGACGTGGCAATCCGCTCCCATAAAGATTACAGCCAAGAAAACCCACTGGGGCAGTCCTACTCTGCCCCATGGGATCTCCATGAGTCGGAATCAACTGGATGGCACCCAACAGCAACAGTGATGTAAAACAACTCAATTTATCATCATACAGTTATGGGCTTCAGAAGTGTGATGGGGTCTCAATGGGCTAAAATCAAGATTCCTTCCAGCGGCTCCAGGAAAGAATCATCTCCTGCCTTTTCCAGCTTCTAGAGGCCCTGTGTTCCTTGGCCTGTGGTCCCTTCCTGCATCTTCAGAGCCAGCAGCGAGCATCTTCCAGTCTCTCTCTCTGCTTCCTTCCTCACATCTCCTCCTCTGACTCTGACCCTCCTGCCTCTTTCTGTGTAAGTTTTCTTTATTACTTCACACTTATATTTTGTCCGCTTGATTCTTTCCTTCTTTCCTCTCTCCCTGCCTTCCTTGCTTTCTCACTCTCTCTCCCTCCTCCTTCCATTCTTTCTTCTCTCTCTCGCCTTCTCTTTTCTCTCTTCTCCTTTCCTCTGTCCCTCTTCATCTCTCACTTCCTCCTTCCTTCCTGCCTTCCTTTCCTCCATAAACACAACATCTATTTGGTACACAATCAGAATGATTTTATTTCCCAAGATGAGAATCATATCAAATATATTTGTTCAGTGGGTTTCAAAACACTCTTCAGGGAGTCAGTGTTTTCATTTCTGGTATCCACACTGTTGTCGAGTGCTGTTGAGTTGATTCCGACTCATAGTGACCCCACGTGACAGAGTAGAACTGTCTGGTAGGTTTTCCTGGGCTGTAATCTTTAAGAGAGCAGATCACCATATCTTTCTCTCGCAGAACGGCTGGTAGGTTAGAACCACCAACCTTTCTGTTAGCAGCTCAGGGGGAGGGTCTCTCACACATTGCTCATCTCAGGACAGGACAACCAAACCCCCTGGACAGGGTCCTGAGTCTCTTCCTGACCCAGCCCTGGGCGCCGCATCTGCAGCTTCACTGGCTTCCCTCCCTCAGTGTGAAGGAAACCCTCCGGTTCCCAACTCCAAACCCCCTAGGGGCACCTTTTCATAAAGGCAGCACCACCCACAGAGAAATTCCTCTGCCTCAAACAGCCCCGTTCAGCCCGGCTGTGTCCCCTGTCTGTTTGGTTTGCTTTGTCTGCTCCAGTTTCCTTCTGCCTGCTCAGAGGGCAGTCCTGGCTCCCGAGTCGTCCCCGTGGTTGGCGCCTTCCAGACTGTCTTTCCATTGGCCAGGGTGGAGGTAGGAGCTGGACAGAGTTCTGTTTTTCCATGGGAACTGCGAAAAAGAACCTGGGAGGGGGTTCCCTGAGCGATTTGAACCCACCCAGCGGAGCCATGGAAGAAAGGCCTGGCGGTCTGCTTCCATGAAGTTTACAGCCAAGAAAACCCTGTGGCCCACAGTTGTACTCTGTAGCACATGGGGGCACCGTGAGTTGGAATCGATGCTACTGCAATGCATATGTTTGTTTCTTTGCTTTCTGGGAGGGAGGAAGGAAGGGGCAGATTGGAACTAGAAAAGGCAGAGTGGAGAGCTTGGGTGTGACCTCTTCCCTGCCCCGCCATCACCACAATGGATGATACAGATGGTGTGGAATGTTATCTTACAAGAGCTGCCTGGAGCTGGGCTTTGCATTTTGCATTCACCTTGGCAGAGCGGAAACCGGACTCTGTCTGAAGGCGGTGGGCAAAGGGTGCCGTGACATCCCACTTCGCTCTGCTGCCGGAAAACGTGCCTAATCTGGAATGACAGCCTAGAGCCTCCGCGAGCCAGTTGCAACTCGAGGCTTGAGTTTTTTCTTCAATTCTTTCAGCTTGAGAAATGCTGAGTGTGCGTGTTCTTCCCTTTTGGTTTTCCATCTCCAGCTCTCTTCACATGTCATTATGATACTTTGTCTTCTTGAGACACCCTTTGAACTCTTCTGTTCAGTTCTTTTCCTTCATCAATTCTTCCTTTTTCTTTAGCTTCTGTACGTTCGAGAGCAAGTTTCAGAGTCTCCTCTGACATCCATCTTGGTCTTTTCTTTCTTTCCTGCCTTTTCAATGACCTCTTGCTTTCTTCATGTATGATGTCCTTGATGTCATTCCACAACTCATCTGGTTTTCAGTCACTAGTGTTCAATGTGTGAAATCTATAAAATTCAAGCCTCAATTTGCAATAGTGAAGGATTCTATGGGGAAAATATTAAATGACGCAGGAAGCATCAAAAGAAGATGGAAGGAATACACAGAGTCATTATAGCAAAAAGAATTAGTCAATGTTCAACCATTTCAAGAGGTGGCATATGATCAGGAACCGATGGTACTGAAGGAAGAAGTCCAAGCTGCTCTGAAGGCATTGGCAAAAAACAAGGCTCCAGGAATTGATGGAATATCAATTGAGATATTTCAACAAACAGATGCAGCGCTGGAGGTGCTCACTCATCTATGCCAAGAAATATGGAAGACAGCTTCCTGGCCAGCTGACTGGAAGAGACCCGTATTTATGCCTATTCCCAAGAAAGGTGATCCAACCGAATGTGGAAATTATAGAACAATATCATTAATATCACACACAAGCAAAATTTTGCTGAAGATCATTAAAAAATGGCTGCAGCGGTATATTGACAGAGAACTGCCAGAAATTCAGGCCGGTTTCAGGAGAGGACGTGGAACCAGGGATATCATTGCTGATGTCAGATGGATCCTGGCTGACAGGAGAGAATACCAGAAGGATGTTTACCTGTGTTTTATTGACTATGCAAAGGCATTCAACTGTGTGGATCATAACAAATTATAGACAACATTGCGAAGAATGGGAATTCCAGAACATTTAATTGTGTTCATGAGGAAACTTTACATAGATCAAGAGGCAGTTGTTCGGACAGAAGAAGGGGATACTGATTGGTTTAAAGTTAGGAAAGATGTGCGTCAGAGTTGTATTCTTTCACCATACCTATTCAATCTGTATGCTGAGCAAATAATCCGTGAAGCTGGGCTGTATGAAGAAGAACGGGGCATCAGGATTGGAGGAAGACTCATGAACAACCAGCATTATGCAGATAACACAACCTTGCAGGTGAAAGTGAAGAGGACTTGAAGCACTTCCTAATGAAGATCAAAGACCACAGCCTTCAGTATGGATTACACCTGAACATAAAGAAAACAAAAATCCTCACGACTGGACCAATGAGCAACATCATGATAAACGGAGAAAAGATTGAAGTTGTCAAGAATGTCATTTTACTTGGATCCACAATCAACAGCCATGGAATCAGCAGTCAAGAAATCAAAAGATGCATTGCATTGGGCAAATCTGCTGCAAAGGACCTCTTTAAAGTGTTGAAGAGCAAAGGTGTCACCCTGAAGACTCAGGTGCACCTGACCCAAGCCATGGTATTTGCAATCGCATCATATGCATGTGAAAGCTGGACAATGAATAAGGAAGACAGAAGAAGAATTGATGCCTTTGAATTGTGGTGTTGGCGAAGAATATTGACTATACCCTGGACCGCCAAAAGAATGAACAAATCTGAGTTGGAAGAAGTACAACCAGAATGCTCCTTAGAAGCAAGGCTGGCGAGACTGCGTCTTACATACTTTGGACATGTTGTCAGGAGGGATCAGTCCCTGGAGAAGGACATCATGCTTGGCAGAGTACAGGGTCAGCGGAAAAGAGGAAGACCCTCAACGAGGTGGATTCACACAGTGGCTGCAGCAGTGAGATCATGCATAACAACAATTGTAAGGATGGCGCAGGACTGGGCAGTGTTCGTTCTGTTGTGCACAGGGTCGCTATGAGTCAGAACCGACTCGACGGCACCTAACAACAGCAACAACATATAGTGTACCTTTCCATATATAAAAAACATTGAAGACACACTCCCAGACCCACTAAAACATCTTGAACATAATAATACGGCAACAATGATGATAATATTTTGATGTGCGTCCAAAGTAGCACTCGTTTGTTGTTATGAATCATTGCATGTACTTCCAATTTTTAATATAATGGGCTTTATAGGGTTGGATCGTAACTATGGGTTGCACATAAGGTGAGTGTTCGTAACCCAGGGACTGTCTGTAGATTGCCAGGCCTTCCTTCTGAGGAGCCTCTGGGTGGGTTTCAAACTCACAGCCTAGTAGCTGAGTGCTTAAACATTTGCACCACCCAGGGACTTCAGGTACATGAGGCCCCCTTTCTGCCCTAGCCATGATTCAATTTACAAATCTCTCACTGATTTCCCTGAGTCCCAACTTACAGAACTACCTGTCTGCTCACTCAATGTGGAAACTTCGCCCCTCGCTCTGTCCTCACGAGATCAGGGTGATAAACATGGACCATGTCTCCACCCAGCTGGTCTCCACGTGTTGCATTTCCAGAGGCAAGCAGCCCCCTCCTTTAAGCCCCGTTTTGTCTCCTGTTTGTTCCCTGTAACGTCATACATCAAACATTTCACTCTTCCCAAATGCTGCCTTGGGAAATTCTAAGTTACAACTCTAAAACCTTTTATGCAACTGTCTCAGTTATCTGCTGCTACAACAGAAATACCACAAGCGGATGTCTTAACAAAGAGAAATTTATTCGCTCACAGTCTAGGAGGGTAGAAGCCTGAATTCAGGGTGCCAGCTCCAGGGAAAGGCTCTCTCTCTGTCGGCTCTGGGAGAAGGCCCTTGTCACCAACCTTCTCCTCTAGTTGAGGAGCTTCTCAGCACAGGGAACCTGGGTCCAAAGGGCAGGCTTTGCTCCTGGCACTACTTTCTTGGTGGTATGAGGTCCCTCTGCTTCTCCTCATTTCTCTCTTATATCTCAAAAGAGATTGACTCAAGATACAACCTAATCTTGTAGATTGAGTCCTGCCTCATTAACATAACTGCCTCTAATCCTGTCTCATTAACATCATGGAGGTAGGATTTACAACACATATGAAAATCACAACAGATGGCAAAATGGTGGACAATCACACAACACTGGGAATCACGACCTAGCCAAGTTGATACGCATTTTCAGGGGGGGAGACACAACTCGGTCTGTAACAGCAACCTTTGTTAAATGAGAAGACAGTAAACCTCCATGTAATGTGTCCTAAATAAAGAATCCTGTTATGCAGAGGACTTTGGATTTCCCAAGTCGCGGGCTAGGCGTTGCCCTCCCAGATAAGGTAAGTGAGAGGAGGGATGGATGTGAGTGAGACGAGGGGTGGTTCAGGCAACATCACTCGTTTTACCGAGAAGTTTCTTGAGAGCTGCTCAGTCCTTCCTGAGCAGTGTACAAAATTCTTTCAGAATATTCCAACTTGATAAATTGTAAGTTCCTGGTCAACAGCCCTAGACTATAACATTCAACCTCAAAGTCTGTAAAACATTAGGTTGTTTGGACAATCTCTAGAATACGTTTGATGTAGGGAACAGAATTTGCTCGCTTGAGTTGTGAAGAAATGGACGTGTTAATCAGACTCAGCACTGTATAAATCTCATAGGCCCTTCTGTTTATCTGAAAACCTTTAGACTTTGCTTCTGGTTTCTCTCCTCGCTGACTCTTTTTGGCCACGTTCCCAGAAGCAAATGCTGAGATGAGTGTTTGTGGGAAGGAATTGCCCCGGAAAATCCAGCAGAACAATTATTCTAAATAGAGGCGATTTTGCCCCAGGGGACATTTGGCAACATCTGGAGAAATTTGTGGTTGTCAGGACAGGGAAGAGTGCTACTGGCATGGAGTGGGCGGAGGCCAGGGATGCTGCTCAACACCCTACAGTGCACAGGGCCACCCTCCACAGCAAAGAATTGTTCTTGTTAGTTCTGGTCGATTCTATCCCAACTCGTAGTGACCCTATAGGACGGAGTAGAACTGCCCCGTAGGGTTTCCAAGGCTGTCGTCTTTACAGAAGCAGACTGCCACATCTTTCTTCTGCAGAGTGACTGGTGGGTTTGAAACACCAACCTTTCGGTTAGCAGCTGAGCACTTAACCAGTGTGCCACCAGGGCTCCTACATCCACAGGTATTAAAAAAAAAAAAAAAACACCTGTTATCGTAGAGTCGATTCTGACTCACAGTGACCCTATAGGACAGAGTAGAACTGCCCCACAGAGTTTCCAAGGAGCACCTGGCAGATTCGAACTGCTGGCCTCTTGGTTAACAGCCATAGCACTTAACCACTACACCACCAGGGTTTCCACAGGTATAGAGATTAGGATTTATAGCACATATTTTTGAAGGACACGGTTTAATCCCTGACAGCCACCCAGGGACCTTAACCAAGATTCATGCAACCCAAATGTCAGCACTGCATAGGTGAGAACACAGGAGGGAGGGAAGCTAAGCTGGGGGGAAATCAAAGTCCCCTGGGGGTAATGCTGGCTGCTTTCCTCAGAGCAGATGTGGAGAGAATCCTGGTCTCATCTCCAAGTGTCTCCCTGATGGTACTCACACCCGTCAATCATTGGTTAAGGACCGCCCCGCCTGGGACATAACACGCAGGCATTCCCAGATCTACCTGAGTCCAGGTGAAGTGAGTTCCAGCAGCCTGAGGGCCCATGACAGGCAGAGAGAAGCAGGTGCTGGTGTCAGGTGACTGCCCAGGGCAGCCAGGTATGCATGAGAAAGGTAATGTGACCCCAGAGGTCCACACAGTAGCTCCCTTTCTTCATAACCTGCCTCATCAAAGGGAGCAAACTACTTGTCCCAGAGTTCAACCCATCTCCGGTAGGTCTGGTGGCTTCTTCATGGAGACGTTTAGCTTGTTTCTGGACCCCCTGAATTTCATGTCAGTGGAGAATTGGACTCAAAAACTTGGTGGAGTCAAGAGAGAGGTTTTTTCACAATGGTTCCTAGCTTCAGCTTGTGTCACCTCTGGAGGCTCGGTAAAGGTGTCTCCACACTTAGACGTGATGCGATTTACCTTGAGCTTCAGTGCGAGCTCTTCCGCTAGATGTTATTGTCTGTGAGGAGATTTCAGGACATAGGGTGACTCCTTCAACGACTCACTAATCAGCTCAACACCATTGGTAACCGTTGTCCCAAAGGAGAATTAATCTCACCCCACCGTGTCTCCATCCTTTCCCCAAACCCAGGTGAGACGGTTGGCGCTGTGGGTGAATATTCTGGGCATGCTCAGGCAAATACCACAGTCTGGCTGGGCCTGAAACTATAAATGGCCCAGAGATTAAATCTAGGTGGAGCCCATTGGCACCAGGCTGGTGACCTGGACCGGGCTTCACCTGTTCAGGGTCTCTGGCCCACCTGTAGGGGAGCCTTGTGCCCTCAGGAACACCCTGTCATAGGTCCCCTCCTGGGCCAGGTCTCCGAGGAGGTGACTGGACTGGCTTGTTGGAGGTGTCTGAAGAAGCATCAACCCACGATTTGATCAAGGACCCAATAGATGGAGCCTGGTCAAAAGGAGGAAAAATGCGGAATAGAACATCAAATTCCTACGGAAGCCAAACTTACTGGATCCATTGAGACGGAGGGCGGGGGGGGGGGGAGGTCCTGAACCTATTGTCCCGAAATAATCTTTAATACTTGAACCAAAACCATCCCATAAAGTCATCTGTAAACAAAACAGTTTAGCTCAATTAAAAAGAATATCTGCCTTCAACATACAGCCCTGGTGGCACAGGGGTTAGAGTGATTGATCGCTAACCGAAAGGTTGGCAGTTTGAAGCCACAGGCAGGTCCAAGGAAGAAAGATATGACAGTCTGCTTCCTTAGAGATTTACAGCCTCAGAAACCCTGCGGGGTCACTGCAAGTCAGAAGCAACTCGATGGCAGCAGATTTGGTTTTTGCTTTGGGCCTTCAACATTGTACTCTTTTAAAGAATCATCTATATGAGACCAAATTGACAACAGTAACTCTAATGCCCAGATGAGAATTTTTTAAATTTTATTGTGCTTTAAGTGAGAGTTTAAAAATCCAGTCAGTCTCTCCAACAAAAACTTATATACACCTTGCTACATATCCCAATTGCTCTCCCCCTAATGAAACGGCCCGCTCCCACCCTCCACTCTCTCTTTTCGTGTCCATTTTGCCAGCTTCTAACCCCCTCCACCCTCTCATCTCCCCTCCAGGCAGGAGATGCCAACAGTCTCAAGTGTCCACCTGATCCAAGAAGCTCACTCCTCACCAGCATCCCTCTCCAAGCCATCGTCCAGTCAAATCCCTGTCTGAAGAGTTGGCTTTGAGGATGGTTCCTGTCCTGGACCAACAGAAGGTCTGGGGGCCAAGACCACCGGGGTCCTTCTAGTCTCACTCAGACCATTAAGTCTGGTCTTTTTATGAGAATTTGGGGTCTGCATCCCACTGCTCTCCTGCCCCCTCGGGGGTTCTCTGTTGTGTTCCCTGTCAGGGCAGTCATCGGTTGTAGCCGGGCATCATCTAGTTCTTCTTGTCTCAGGATGATGTAGTCTCTGGTTTATGGGGCCCTTTCTGTCTCCTGGGCTCATAATCGCCTTGTGTCCTTGGTGTTCTTCATTCTCCTTTGATCCAGGTGGGTTGAGACCAATTGATGCATCTTAGATGCCCGCTTGCTAGCGTTTAAGACCCCAGACACCACTCTCCAAAGTGGGATGCAGAATGTTTTCTTAATAGATTTTATTATCCCAATTGAACTAGATGTCCCCTGAAACCATGGTCCCCAAGCCCCTGCCCCTGCTACGCTGCCCTTTGAAGCATTCAGTTTATTCGGGAAACTTCTTTGCTTTTGGTTTAGTCCAGTTGTGCTGCCCTCGCCTGTATTGTGTGCTGTCTTTCCCGTCACCTAAAGTAGTCCTTATCTACTATCTAATTAGTGAATGCTCCTCTCCCACCCTCCCTCCCTCCCCACTCTTATAATCACCAAAGAATATTTTCTTCTCTGTTTAAACTATTTCTTGAGTTCTTGTAATAGTGGTCTTATACAATATTTGTCCTTTTGCAACTAACTAATTTCACTCAGCATAATGCCTTCCAGTTTCCTCCACGTTATGAAAGGTTTCCCGGATTCCTCACTGTTCTTTATCGATGCGTAGTATTCCATTGTGTGAATATACCATCATTTATTTATCCATTCATCCCTTGATGGGCATCTTGGTTGCTTCCAGCTTTTTGCTATTGTAAACAGTGCTGCAATAAACATGGGTGTGCATATATCTATTCATGTAAAGGCTCTTATTTCTCTAGGATATATTCCAAGGAGTGGGATTGCAGGATTGTATGGCAGTTCTATTTCTAGCTTTCTAAGGAAGTGCCAAATCCATTTCCAAAGTGTTTGTACCATTTTACATTCCCACCAGCAGTGAATAAGTGTTCCAATCTCTCCACAGCCTCTCCAACATTTATTATTTTATGTGTTTTTTGGATTAATGCCAGCCTTGTTGGAGTGAGATGGAATCTCATTGTAGTTTTGATTTGGATTTCTCTATTGGCTAACAATCGTGAGCATTTCATCATGTATCTGTTAGCTACCTGAATGTCTTCTTTAGTGAAGGGTCTGTTCATATCTTTTGCCCATTTTTTAATTGGGTTTTTTGTGTTTTTGTAGTTGAGTTTTTGCAGTATCATGTAGATTTTAGAGATCAGGTGCTGATCAGAAATGTCATAGCTAAAAACTTTTTCCCAGTCTGTAGGTGATCTTTTTACTCTTTTGGTGAAGTCTTTGGATGAGCATAGGTGCTTGATTTTTAGGAGCTCCCAGTTATCTAGTTTTTCTCCTGCATTGTTAGTGATGTTTTATACACTGTTTATGCCATGTATTAGGGCTCCTAACGTTGTCCGTAATTTTTCTTCTATGATCTTTATCGCTTTAGATTTTACATTTATGCCTTTGAGCCATTTCGAGCTCGTTTTTGTGCATGGAGTGAGGTATGGGTCTTGTTTCATTTTTTCGCAAATGGATATCCAGTTATGCCAGCACTATTTGTTAAAAAGACAGTCTTTTCCCCATTTAACTGTTTTGGGGCCTTTGTCAAATATCAACTGCTCATATGTGGATAAATTTATGCCTGGATTCTCAATTTTGTTCCGTTGGTCTGTGTATCTGTTGTTGTACCAGTACCAGGCTGTTTGACTACTGTGGCGGTATGACAGGTTCTAAAATCAGGCAGAGTAAGCCCTCCCACTTTGTTCTTTTTCAGTAATGCTTTACTTATCCTGGGCCTCTTTCCCTTCCATAAGAAGTTGGTGATTTGTTTCTGCATCTCATTAAAAAATGTCTTTGGAATTTGGATCGGAATTGCATTAAATCTGTAGATTGTTTTTGGTAGAACAGACATTTTTATAATGTTAAATCTTCCTATCCATGAGCAAGGTATGTTTTTCCACTTATGTAGGTCTCTTTTGGTTTCTTGCAGAAGTGTTTTGTAGTTTTCTTTGTATAAGTCTTTTAATCTCTGGCAAGATTTATTCCTAGGTATTTTATTTTCTTAGGGACTACTGCAAATGATATTGATTTGGTGATTTCCTCTTCCATGTTCTTTTTGTTGGTGTAGAGGAATCCGACTGATTTTCGTATGTTTATCTTGTATCCCGATACTCTGCTGAACTCTCTCTATTAGTTTCAGTAGTTTTCTTGAGGATTCTGTAGGGGTTTTTGTGTATAAGATCATATCACCAGATGAGAATTTTAAGGGCCAGAGAGAGTAAATGTTAATGGTGGCAAAACAATATGGGTAGAGATAGTGACAATGTTCCGCTGCTATTCATAAGGTTTTCACTGGCTAATACTTCTTAGAAGTAGACTGCTGGGTCCTTCTTCCTTGAAGTTGTCAAGGATTTCATTTTACATGGATCCACAATCAACAGCCACGGAAGCAGCAGTCAAGAAATCAAAAGACACATTACATTGGGTAAATCTGCTGCAAAGGACCTCTTTAAAGTGTTGAAGAGCAAAGATGTCACCCTGAAGACTAAGGTGCGCCTGACTCAAGCCATGGTATTTGCAATCGCATCACATGCATGTGAAAGCTGGACAGTGAATAAGGAAGACTGAAGAGTTAACGCCTTTGAATTGTGGTGTTGGTGAAGAATATTGAATATACCGAGCACTGCCAGCAGAATGAATAAATCTGTCTTGGAGGAAGTACAACCAGAATGTTCCTTAGAAGCAAGGCTGGCGAGACTGCGTCTTACATACTTTGGACACGTTGTCAGGATGGATCAGTCCCTGGAGAAGGGCGTCATGCTTGGCAGAGTACAGGGTCAGCGGAAAAGAGGAAGACCCTCAACGAAGTGGATTGACACAGTGGCTGCAACAATGAGCTCAAGCACAACAACGACTGTAAGAATGGCTCAGAACCGGCCAGTGTTTCGTTCTGTTGTGCGTAGGGTCGCTATGAGTCGGAACCAACTCGATGGCACCTAACAACAACAACAGAGATAGTGAGCATGGTGCAGAAATTGTTGAATGAGTGTATGTTTTGTTGTGTATATTTTCACCAAAAAAAAAGAAGTATCAACCCGCATTTGATCAGACAGGCTTGAGCACTGCGCTCTTTTAAAGAGTTGTTGTTAGGTGCCTGTTGAGTCCATTTCAATTCATAGTGACTCTGTGTATAATAGAACGAAATACTGCCTGGTCCTGCACCATCCTCACACTAGTTGTTATGCTTGAGCCCATTGTCCCAGCCACTGTGTCAACCCACCTCCTTGAGGGTCTTCCTTTTTTCATGACCCTCTACTTTACCAAGCATAATGTCCTTCTCCAGGACTGATCCCTCATGATAACATCTCCAAAGTATGTGAGACAAAGTCTTGCCATACTTGCTTCTAAGGAACATTCTGGCTGTACTTCTTCCAAGATAGAGTTGTTCATTCTTCTGGCAGTCCATGGTGTATTCAACATTCTACACCAACACCACAATTCAAAGGTGTCGATTCTTCCGTCTTCCTTATTTATTGTCCAGCTTTCTCATGCATATGAGGCAATTGAAAACACCAGGGCTTGGGTCAGGCGCACCTTAGTTTTCGACATCTTTGCTTTTCAACACTTTAAAGAGGTCCTTTGCAGCAGATTTGCCCAGTGTAGTGCATCTTTTGATTTCTTGACTGCTGCTTCCATGGGTGTTGATTGTGGATCCAAGTAAAATGAGATCCTTGACAACTTCAATCTCTTCTCTGTTTATCATGTTGTTGCTCATTGGTCCAGTTGTGAGGATTTTGGTTTCTTGTTGAGGTGCAATCCATACTGAAGGCTATGGTCCCTCTGATCTTCGTGAGTAAGTGCTTCAAGTCCTCTTCCCTTTCAGAAAGCAAGGTTGTGTCATCTGCATAATGCAGGCTGTGAATGAGACTTCCTCCAATCCTGATGCCCTGTTTTCTTCATGCAGTCCAGTTTCTTGAATTATTTTCTCAGTGTACAGATAGAATAAGTATGGTGAAAGGATACAACCCTAACGCACACTTTTCCTGACTTTAAATCACACACCCTTATTCTGTTTGAATGACTGCCTCTTGATCCGTGAACAGGTTCCTCATGAGCACAATTAAGTGTTCCGGAATTCCCGTTCTCTGCAATGTTATCCATTATTTGTTATGATCCACACAGTCGAATGCCTCTTTCATAGTCAATAAAACACAGGTAAATATCTTCCTGGTGTTCTCGGTTTCAGCCAGGATCCATCTGTCATCAGCAATGACATCCCTGGTTCCACGTCCTCTTCTGAATCCAGGCTGAATTCTGGCAGTTCCCTGTCGATGTACTGTTGCAGCCGCCTTTGAATGATCTTCAGCAAAATTTTACTTGTGTGTGATATTAATGACATTGCTCAATAATTTCCACATTGGATTGGATCAGCTTTCTTGGGACTAGGAATAAATATGGATCTCTTGCAGTCGGTTGGCCAGGTAGCTGTCTTCCAAACTTCTTGGCCTAGACAAGTGAGCACTTCCAGCACTGAATCTGTTTGTTGAAACATCTCAAGTGGTATTCCATCAATTCCTGGAGCCCTGTTTTTTGCCAGTGCCTTCAGTGCTTTTTTCAGTGCAGCTTGGACTTCTTCCGTCAGTACCATTGGTGCCTGATCATATGCTACCTCTTGAAATGGTTGAACGTGGACCAATTCTTTTTGACATAGTGACTTCGTGTACTCTTTCCATCTTCTTTTGATGCTTCCCGTGTCATTTAATATTTTCCCCATAGAATCCTTCAGCATTGCAACGTGAGGCTTGAATTTTTTTCTTCAGTTCTTTCAGCTTGAGAAATGCTGAGTGTGTTCTTCCCTTTTGGTTTTCTACCTCCAGGTATTTGCACATGTCATCCTAAAACTTTACTTTGTTTTCTCAAGCCACCCTTTGAAATCTTCTGTTCAGCTCTTTTACTTCATCATTTTTTCCTTTTGCTTTAGCTACTTGGCATTCAAGAGCAAGTTTCAGAGTCCCTTCTGACATCCATTTTAGTCTTTTCTTTCTTCCCTGTCTTTTTAATGACCCCTTGCTTTCTTCATGTATGATGTCCTTGATGTCATTCCACAACTCGTCTGGTCTTCACTCATTAGTGTTCAACTTGTCAACTCTATTCCTGAGATCGTCTCTAAATTCAGGTGGGCTATTGGCTGTCATGGACTTGTTTTAATATTCTTCAGTTTCACCTTGAACTTGCCTATGAGCAATTGATGGTGTGTTCCACAGTTGGCCCCGGCCTTGTTCTGACTGATGACGTTGAGCTTTTCCATCGTCTCTTTCCATAGATGTATATTCCTGTATATTCCATCTGGTGAGGCCTATGTCTATAGTTGCCGTTTACATTGTTGGAAAAAGGTTTTTGCAGTGAAGAATTGGTCTTGCAGAATTCTATCATGCAATATCTGGCATCATGTCTATCACCAAGGCCATATTTTCCAACCACGGATCCTTCTTCTTTGTCTCCAGCTTTTGCATTCCAATTACCAGTAATTATCGATGCGTCCTGATGACGTGTTTGATCAATTTCAGACTGCAGAAGTTGGTAAAAATCTTCAATTTCTTCATCTTTGGTCTTAGTGGTTGGTTAATAGTCATATTAACTGGTCTTCCTCGTAGGCGTATGGATGTTATCTTATCACTGACACTGTTGAACTTCAGGATAGATCTTGAAATGTTCTTTTTGAAGATGAATGCAATGCCATTCCTCCTCAGGTTGTCATTCCCGGCATAGTAGACTATATCATTGTCCAATTCAAAATGCCCAGTACCAGTCCATTTCAGCTCACTAATGCCTAGGATATCAATGTTTATGTGTTCCATTTCATTTTTGACAATATCCAATTTTCCTGGGTTTATACTTTGTATATCCCAGGTTCCGATTATTGATGGATGTTTGGAGCTGTTCTCATTTTCAGTTGTGCCACATCAAAGAGTCCTGCCACATTAAAGAATTATCTACAGGAAATACCAGAAACCAAAAACCTGTTGCCGTCCAGGAACTCCGACTCACAGTGAGAGTAGAACTGCATCATATGCTTTCCAAGGAGTGGCTAGTGGATTCGAACTGCCAACCTTCTGCTGAGCAGCTGAGCTCTTAACCACTGTGCCATAATGTCATTGTGATCTTAGATCTTAGTTTGCAGAGAGCAGTTTTTTAAAATAATTTTATTTTTCTTTTTTAGTGAGAATCACAGCAAAACACACACCAAGTCAACAATTTCTACAAGTGCAATTCAGTTGTGCTTCTCAAGTTTTCTGCTAAGCCTTGAAAAATATTTTCTTCAATGTAAGACACTTTTGGTGAGACTATTCCTGTGTGGCCACCCCAGGGTCCTAGAGTAGGGGTCCACGGGCAGGCCTGCTCATTCTGTTTTCGCTAACATTGCTGTTGTTAGCTGCCACCGAGTCAGCCCCCAAATCATGGTGACCCCATGCACAATGGAATTGAAAGCCATTCTCATGACCAGTTGTGGATCGGACCGTTGAGATCTGTACAGATTTTACTGACTAATTTCTGGAAGTAGATCACCAGGCTTTTCTTTCTAGTCTCAGTCTGGAAGCTCTGCTGAAACCTGTTCAGCATCCTAACAACACCAAGCCTCCAGGGACAGGCGGGTGGAGGTTGTGCCTGAGGTACACTGGCTGGGAATTGAACCCGACTCTTCTGCATGAAAGAATTTTGCCACTGAACCGTCAAAACCCGTTACCAATCCCATTGCCATCGAGTCGATTTCGACTGATAGCAACCCTACAGGACAGAGTAGAACTGCCCCATAGAGTTTCCGAGGAGCGCCTGGTGGATTCGAACCGCTGATCTTTTGTTTAGCAGCCGTAGCACTAATCCACTACGCCACCAGGGTTTCCACTGAACCATCACTGCCCCTATAAGAATATGGAATCTCCAGAAATAAATAAAATCCCAGGGATCGGCTTTGTAAACATCACCCCCTAGAGGCCACCACCAGCTCAGACAGGGTGGCGGCCAGTTGAAGAAGCCCTACTGAAAAAACCAAAAACACTCCAAAAATTACAAAATGGAGTCGGGACAGGTGTTTGATTAAAAAAAGGAAAAAATATCCGGAAAGTGGGGCAGAAAGGCTCCGTGGCTCTCTGCCGCCTTCTTTTTCCACCCCTGGGGTGCATATCATTTGCACGCCATTACTCGGAGTTTATTTATGTTTCTTTTTCTTTTGAGGTAAAATTTACAAAGATGTGCACAGATTTTAAATATACACTTGCTGAGTTTCGACAAATGCACACAGCTGTGCAACTGACAAGAGCCCTGCTAGCACGACAGTTAAGTACTCGGCTGCTCACTGAAAGGTCAGCGGTTCGAACCCACCCGGTGACTCCGTGGGAAAAAGGCCTGGTGATCTGCTCCCGTAAAGATTATGGCTAGCAATCCTGTGGGGCAGCTCCACTCTGCCACATGGGGTTGCCGTGGGTCAGATTCGACTCGACAGCACCCAACGACAGCATGTGAGAGACGCCCCCATTACCGTACGGAATGTTCTGTTCCCTCTGTGGCCGGCAGAAGAATGGGCCCCGAAGATGTCCATGTTCTAATCCCCAGAACCTGTGAATCTGTTCCCTTACACAGCAGAAGGAATTTTGCAGACGGGATTAAGTCAGGGATTTTGAGATGGGAGATTATCCTGGATTTTCCGGGTGGGCCTGATGTAATAACAAAACCGGAAACGAGTTGTGGTTGAGTCCCCTCTGACCCGTGGTGACCCCACGTGTGTCAGAGCAGAACTAGGCTCCACAGGGTTTTCAGTGACTGGCTTTTCAGAAGTAAATGGCCAGGCCTTTCTTCCGAGGCTCCTCTGGTTGGACTCGAACCTCCAACATTTCAGTTAGCAGCTGAGCACGTTAGCCATTCGCACCACCCGGGGACTTCATATAATCACAAGGCTCCTCAACAGAGGGAGGCAGGAGGGTCAGAGTCAGAGGAAGAGATGGGATGGTGGAAGCAGAGAAAGAGAGAGAGACCGGAAGATTCTACGCTGAAGGCTTTGAAAATACAGGAAGGGGCCATGGGCCAAGGAACACAGGGCTTCTAGAAGCTGCAACAGGCAGGAGGCAATTCTCCCTGGAGCCCTGCTGACACCTTGGCTCCTGATCTCCAGAACCGTGGGATCATAAATGTGTGCTGTTTTAAGGCACTGCGTTTGTGGTCATTTGTTACAGACGCCACAGGAGACTCATACATGCCCCTAGAAACTTCCCTCATGTTCTTTTCCACTCGGCTCCTGCCCACGCCCTCCAGGGAAGCCTCTACATTTTTGGGTAGCTTATTATGTTGTCACAAATAATCGAGACAGTGCTTACCAGGTAGTTGCTTATATAGCTGGTGCACAGTGTCGGGGTTATTACAGGGCACACAAGATCAAAGGCCCTTCCCTCTCTGTCATTAGAAGGAGGTGTTCACCAAGGGCAGCTGCAGCGGTTACATACCTTTGGCCGCAAGTAACAGAAAACCTGACTCAACCTGCTTAAAACCGTAGGGCATTTATTAGCCCACAGAACAGAAAGCCCCGGGCTAGAGCGGCTTTCAGGCATGCAGTGATCAGGGCGGTTTAGTAATTTCATCCTAGACCCAGATTCCTTCTGTCTCTCCTTTCTGCCATCCTGGAGGCTAGGGCCATGGTTCTGCCCTCAGGCCCCCTCCTCGCTCAGATTTCCCAAATTCTGCCTGTTTGTGCAGACTTTTTTTCTCATTTCATTGGCCAGGGCTGGAAACGTGGACATCCCTGGACCAATCGGCCAGTGACTCATTCACATTCATGGTTATAATGTAATTGTTATCTTAGATCTTGGTTTACAGCCAGCAGCTTTGTGGGGTTTTTTTTAATAAATCTTTTTTGTGTGAAGATATACACAGCAAAACACACACCAATTCAACAATTTCTACGTGTACAATTCGGTGACATTGATGGCATTCTTCAAAACGTACAACCATTCTCACCCTCCTTTTCTGAAGTGTTCCTTCCCCATTAACATGAGCTCACTGCCCCCTAAGCTTCTCATCTAACCTTTTGAGTTGCTGTTGTCAACTGGATCCTATATACCAGTTCTTCAAAAGAGCACAATGCTCAAGGCAGACATTCTTTACTTACTAAGAGAAACAATCAGCAGTTATTCTAGATACTATCAATATAAGTGTTTTGGTTTGGACTTAACATTTTATATTGATAAATGAAACATAAGAAATTACACAAGTTATATTCAAGATCTTCAGAAACTCATACAACTCACCAAATGATAAAAGGAAATGGCATTTTCGTTAAAGGTGATGGAAAAATTCAGGAATGACAGAATGAACGTATTTAATTTCACTAAACTGCACATGTGAAGATTGTCGAAATGTTTTGTTATCTGTATGTTCACCCAATTTAAAAAACGTACTAAAAAAAGAAAATGGTAAAATTATACTTTGGGTAAGAGGTTAAACATTTAAGTAGGCATATCATAAAGAATAGGTTCACAAACATTTTCTGTAATGGGTTAAACAGTAAATATTTTTAGCTGTGCAGGCCATATGATTGTTCCAACTATTCAACTCTGCCATCGTAGTGCACAAGCAGCCAGAAACAATACGTGAACAAATAAGTGGGTATGCCTGTATTCCAATAAAACTTTATTTACAACAACAAGTGGTGGGCCACCTGGGCAGACCTCTTACAGAGCATTGTTAGAGAACAAGAGATGATATTCATTTTCTTACATTTTTGTCTTTCCCAAGTTTTCTTTTATTTTTCATATAGTACTTGTAGAGTGAAAAAAAATAAAACTTAAAAAACAATGTAATCCCCGGGTTCCAAATGTATTTGTCCACGGTTATAAAGTTTTACAGTTTGAATTTATGCACATTGAAAAAGACGAAGACCCTAAATGAGATGGATTGACACAGTGGCTGCAACAATGGGCTCAAGCATAACAACGATTGTGAGGACGGTGCAGGACTGGGCAGTGTTTCGTTTTGTTGTGTGTAGGGTCGCTATGAGTCAGAACCGACTTGAGGGTACCTAACGACACATTTTTCACTCTGGAGAGCAAGGGCACTGAGCTGGCCAAGTAGGATTCTATAAGATGCGGTGGCCAAGGTCAATATCCTGTGAGGGGGGCCGGAAGATGGTGAGCTAGAAGGGCTAGTGGACCGGCCATGCAGGAACCCTGTTTTATGTTGTTAGCTCCCTTTGTCTCCTCTTCTTGGTATTTTGTCGCTGTTTCCCTTAGGCACTGTGGGTGTGGGTAGTGGTTTTCCGGTTCCAAGCTCTGTTCACACCCCCCAGCTGAGACCTGGCCCAGAGAAGACACCTTTATGTCTTCTGAGTCTTGAATGCCCCCCTCCCCCATACATCAGCAGCCTCCTGGGCCTCAGTTTGCCCACTCTATACAATGGGGTCCCCTCCACTGAGCAGGCAGAGCACCAGGGTCAGGGGTTTGGCATTTGGGGCCAGGGGTTCAGGATCTGGACTCTGAGGTCCAGGGTTTAAGGTCAGGTATCTGGACTCTGGGATTTGGGGCCCAGGGTCTGGAGTTTACAGTCTGTGGTCTTGGGTCTGAGGTATAGGGTCTGGGGAATAGGGTTCAGAGTCCAGGCCTGGGGTCTGAGTTCTGGAATCTGAAGTCTATGATCTGGCTAGAGGTTTTGGGATCTGGTATGTAAAATCTGGTGTCTGAAGTACAGGATCTAGGGTCTGGGATCTGAGATATGGGATCTAGGATCTGGAGTCCGGGATTCAGAGTCCAGGGTCTGGGGTTTGGGGCTTAGGCTTTAGAATAAGGCCGGGCTTCAGAGTTCGGGTTTCATAGTCAGGGACTCAGTCACGGTCCAGGATCTAGAATCTGGGGTCTTGGGTTTGAGCCTGGCGTTTTGGGTGTAGAGACTGGGGTGTACACGGGTTCCAGCACCCGAGGTTTGACCTCCAGCGTCCAGGTCCGGGATTCGAAGTCCAGGGTCCGGTTTCTGGGATTCAGGGCCCAGGGCCCAGGATCTAGAATCTGGCTGCAGTCTTGGGTTTGGGGGCCTGGAGTTCTGAACCCCGGGGTTCAGAGACATGGTTCTGGGGTTCAGTCTCCCGGGTTCAGACCTGGGGTCCCCGGTCCTTCCTCGCAGCCTGCACCCTTCCCCGGCCCCCTCCGGGCCCGGGCCTCTGCCCCCAATCCTCCTCTTTGGCCTTTCTCTGGGGGGCTCCAGCCCTGGACGGCCTCCCTTCTCCTTTGCCCCTCCCCCGTCTCCCTCCCCGCCTCGCCCCGCCCCGCCCCTCCCCGCGCAGCCCCTCCCCTCCCTCGCCCCGCCCCTCCCCTCCTCGCCCCGCCCCTCCCCTCCTCGCCCCGCCCCGCCCCCCTCACCCCGCCCCGCCCCCCCTCGCCCCGCCCCGCCCCTCCTCACCCCGCCCCTCCCCTCCTCACCCCGCCCCTCCCCTCCACGCCCAGCCCCTCCCCTGCTCACCCAGCCCCTCCCCTGCTCACCCAGCCCCTCCCCTCCTCGCCCAGCCCCTCCCCTCTTCACCCCGCCCCTCCCCTCCTCGCCCCTCCCCTCCACGCCCAGCCCCTCCCCTGCTCACCCAGCCCCTCCCCTCCTCGCCCAGCCCCTCCCCTCTTCACCCCGCCCCTCCCCTCCTCGCCCAGCCCGTCCCCTCCTCGCCCCGCTCCTCCACGCCCAGCCCCTCCCCTGCTCACCCAGCCCCTCCCCTGCTCACCCAGCCCCTCCCCTCCTCGCCCAGCCCCGCCCCTCCCCGCCCCCTCCCCTCCTCGCCCCGCCCCCGCGGCGCCGCCGAGCCGACAAGATGGCGGCGGGTGGGAGCGGCGGGCGCGCGTCTTGCCCGCCGGGGGTCGGGCCTGGCGCGGGGGGCGGCCCGGGTCCCAGCGCCAACGCGGCCGCCGCCGCCCCCCCGGCGCCCCCGGCCCCCGGGAACGCGGCCGCCGCCGCCCCGGGCCCCGCCGCCCCCGGGCCGCCCCCGCCGGGCCCCGGGCCGAGCGCACAGGCCGCGACGGGCGCGGAGCGGGCGGCCGAGGAGGCGGCGGGGCCCGGGGCGGCGCTGCTGCGCGAGCCCGTGTACAACTGGCAGGCCACCAAGCCCACGGTCAAGGAGCGCTTCGCCTTCCTCTTCAACAACGAGGTGCTCTGCGACGTCCACTTCCTGGTGGGCAAGGGCCTCAGCTCGCAGCGCATCCCGGCGCACAGGTGGGCGCGGGCCGGACCCCGACCCAGACCCCCACCCCGCGGGGACCGCGGGGCTCCGCTACGCCGCACCCCACCCCCGCGGACCCCCGCGGACGCCGCGCCCCACCCCCGCGGACCCCCGCGGACGCCGCGCCCCACCCCCGCGGACCCCCGCGGACGCCGCGCCCCACCCCCCCGGAGACCCCGCACCGCACCCCCCCGGAGACCCCGCACCCCACCCCCCCGGAGACTCCGCACCCCACCCCCCGCGGACGCCGCACCCCATCCCCCGGAGACCCATCACCCCATCCCCCGGGGACGCCTCACTTCGTCCCCCGCGGACCCCGCACCCCATCCCCTCGGAGACCCAGCACCATCATCCCCGCGCCGCCATCCCCGCCGGGGACTGCGGGCCTCAGCTACCCCAGGCCACATCCTCGCACCCCATCCCCCCGCGGACGCCGCACCCCATCCCCCGCGGACGCCGCACCCCATCCCCCCGGAGACCCCGCACCATCATCCCCGCGGCGGGGACTGCGGGCCTCCGCTACCCTAGGCCACATCCTCTCATCCCATCCCCCCGGGTAGTCCGCACCCCATCCCCGAACCCTATCGTCCCTGGTATCCGGCATTCCCATCCCCAGGCCCCCACCCCCCCTGCGGACCCCGCACCCCGTCCCCTCGGGACCCCACACCCGATCCTTTCCGGGACCGCGAGGCTCCGCTACTCTGTGCCTCCGCTACCTCGCACCCCCATCCCCACCGAGAAGCGGGGGCCTTTGCTACCGCGCACCGCCATTCTCAGGCCCGTCTCCCCGCCGGGGTCTCCGGGCCTATGTTACTCCAGGCCCCCATCCTGGCCAGGGACCTCACACCCGCATCCTCTCTGGGGACATCTGGGCTTCCCTACCCTGTGCCAGGCCCCCATCTCTGCACCAGCCATCCCCGATTCCCATCCCTGCCGGGGACCTTGTGGCTCTGCTATGCCACACACCCATTGCCTCACCCGCCTTCCCTGCTGGAGACCCCAGGTCCCCGCCATTGACCCCCAGGCCTCGGACCCCACCGCCCAGAACCCCTATCCCATCAGAGACCCCACCCCAAGACCACTGGCCCCCATGTTCCTGCTGGAGCCCCCATCCTTGGTCCTTGCTGCCATCAGGCCCTGCGGCCAAGATTCCCCCACCCCTGGGTCTTGCCAGTGAACCCAACCCGGTCAGCATGCTCCCCGGAACCCGGCGGCCCCACCCTGCACCCCACCACTTTTGGGCCTCCAGGCTCCAGAACCCCCAGGTCCCGAATCATGTGAACCCCACCAGAGGATCTTGGGTCTGGCTACTGACCTATGATCCCCTCAGGAGACCCCCAGACCCTGTGATCCCCAGGTCCCTGCCTCACCACATCCCCAGAATCCCACACTCTTCCACTCTTGGCCCTGCCCCTCAGATGCCCACCAGAGACCCCTACCCCACAGTCCCCTAGACCCTGTCGGACCCCAGAATTCCCTGATCCCCCTCCTACCTCCCCAGGCTGCTTGGCCCCCACCAAAAGAACCCTGCACTCTGCCAAAGCGGGTCTGCACTAGAGACCCCCATGCCATGTGACCCCCAACCCTGCAACTCCAGCCCTGTCTCCCCCAAGATCCCCTTTCCCAGGTGGAACCCCAGCCCTACATCAGCTTAGGGATCCTCCTGTCCAGCCCTGACTCCTGGCCGCTCCCCGCCTGCATCCATTTTACCCTTGGCCTGAGCACCCCCCATCTTCTCAAGCTCTGAGTTAACTCCACTCTGGCCCCAAGACCCCTGCCCCAGACCTTGGCAGAAACACCAGAGGGCACCCATCCTTTTCTGTGGGCCCAGTGGGTTCTACTTGCTCCTCTCCCCTAGTTCTCCCACCAGAGGGGTCCCTTTTGGCAAGGTCACCCCTTTCTGCACCCTCAGCTCCACCTGGGCAGGGGTCCTTTTTAAGACCTATATGCCCCCAGACTCCTTGGGGTCCTCACAGCCCTTGTTTCTGGAGAAGGCAGGGCTGGTCCAGGCTCCTCCCTCTGCCAGGGTGCAGGGGTAGCCCTTGGGGTGAGGCCCCCCGACCCGGGTCCCATCACACCTGAGGGCCCCTGGGTTGAGGGGGCTCGGGTTCCTGCTGCTCCTTGTGGAATGTTCCCCCGGGCTGCCGTGTGGGTGCTATTTCAGTTGTGCTGCTGAGACCCTTTTTCTGGGTTATTTAGGTACAGCTGGTCTCCACATGTTTTCTCTGGTGTCACTTAGCAGAGAGGTTCCTGCCCCTGAGTCCCTCTGTCCCCCAGCCTTCCGCATGTGCCGTGTCCTAACTGCTCGGTATAGTTGTGCTTGCTGTCTGTCCGCTTGGAACAAGCAGGGATAAGTAGGGCGAAGTCACCATGCCTGCCCTCCCGCCTAACTGCGGGATCTTCGGGGATGGGGCAGGGTTGGTAGTACTATTAGGAAGGGGTGGGGCTGGTGGGCCCTCCAGTACGACCAGCATTGGAGAACTGCCCTGGGGACACGTGTCCTGTGACACTGGACTGTCTGTTTGCTTGATGGTAAGGCGGGGATACCCAGAAATGTGGGAGAGGGGCCTGGCTCTTACAGAGGCTGCAGTCTGGCGGGAGGTGGAGGTGGATTTTTCCAAGACCAGTGAAGGGAGATGGGGGACCTGGTCCTGGCACCATGTCCTGAACAAGTGACACTGAGTAGGGTGTGTGGGGACGGAGGGAAGCGTCCAGGTTTGGGGATATGGGGGCCTGAGGCCAGAGGAGCAGGGCAAGTGGGAGCCACAGCAAGGCTGAAGCAGGAGGGAGTGACCAGATCTGCTTTGAAGCGTAGAATGAGCCACTGGAGGGCTCAGGTGCAGAGGCACTGAGAGCAGCCGCAGACTGTCCCCATCTGTTTCTGGGTCTCTACTGTGCCATTTGTTTATTTCTTGTGTTTTTATATAACAGTAATATTGTTTTGATGGCTGTAGGTTTGTGGTATTTTGAGAACCTCTGAGCAAGTGCTTCCTCATTGTTGTTCTTTGTCAAAACTTTTTCAGCTGGCCTCATATTACTTAATCCCCCAGGATCAGTCATCATCCATCCTTCTGTGCAACCATCAAATATTTATTGGGACATGGTGCTGGGGATGGGGGATAAGGTGGTGACTGGAACAGGAAAAACCTCTTTCCTTCTGGAACTACGTTCTCGTGCAGGGCCAGCAGACTCCTGTGCAGGGCCAGCAGACTCCTGTAAAGCGTCAGAGAGTGAATGTATTCGGTGGCCTTACAGTCCCTGTCACCAGCTGCGTAACTCAGGTGTAGCCACACAAAAGCAGGTGTAGACGATACATGGACGGATGAGCAGTGGCTGTGTTCCAATAAAGCTTTATTTACAAAAACAAATGGTGGGCCAGATTTGCTCCACCTGGGCTGTGGTTTGCTGACCCCTGGCTTATTGGTTACTCGTGATCTTTAGAATCAATTTGGTCCCATGCTGAAGGAATTTATTGGAGTGATTGATCTTCCCAGAGATACTAGGTTGGGGAGAGCTGACCATTCAGAGTACGGAACACGATCTCTCGCTCCTGTTATTCAGGGTTTTTTTTGTGTCTTTGGGAAAGTTTTATAGTTTTATTCGTATAGATCTTGGTATTTATTGCTAAGATTCCATTTAGTAATTCTATAGATTTTCTTTGCTGTCGTGAATAGCGTTAAGTAGCATCTTTTTAGGAAAGCCATAGATTTTTGCACATTTATTTTTTATCTGATTTGAACTATTTCTTTCCGAACCGCTACTAAGTTTTAAAAGCTTTTCAGTTGATTCTCCTAGACCAGTGCAGCCCAGTGGAATTTTCTGTGGTGATGGGAACTTTCTAGATCCACACCACTCGTCAGATGTGGCTAGTGAGCACTTGAAATGTGGCCCGTGTAATTTTAATCAATTAATTTTAACTAATTTAAATGTAAATAGCCATGTGTGGCCAGTAGTGACGGCCTCAGGCTGTGCAGTCTTGGACTTTCAGATTAGAGAATCATGTACCGGCAGGTCAGTTCTCCTTTGCTGACATATTTCTGCCTTTTATTTATTTATTATCTCCTTTCTGTATTTCTACCCCCTTCCCCACCCCTGTCACAAAAAGAGGAAAACCCTCAACGAGATGGATTGACACAGTGGCTGCAACAGTTGTGAGGATGATGCAGGACCAGGCAGTGTTTCATCCTGTTGTACGTAGGACGTTGGGTCGCTAGGAGTCAGAAGCAACTCAGTGGCACCCAGCGACCACCACCCCACTCTGACATGGCTACGTAAGAGGCAACAGCAAGCAAGCGCCGTGTCTGACGGTTTGCTGTGATAATTGCCGTTGTTGTTGTTGTCAGGTCTGTTGAGTCGCTCTGACTTCTAGCGACCCTGTGCGCCCTTGCTGTTGGTTGCTGATGAATTCTCTTTAATCAGGTAAGGATGTTTCTATTCCTGGTTTACTTAGAGATTTTATGAAGTGAGAGTGTGATATTATCAAGTGCTTTTATGCCATCTATCAAGGTGAACCTGTGAATTTGCTCTGTTAATTGGTGAAGCTGATTGTCGTTAGATGCCGTCCAGTCAATTCTACCTCACAGTGACCCCGTGAGACAAAGTACAGGTGCCGCATAGGGTTTCCCAGACCGTAGTCTTTACAGGAGCAGATCTCCAGGTCTTTGTCCTGTGGGGCCACCATTGTCTGTTGTCAGGTGCCGTCGAGGTTGGTTCCGACTCCTAGCAGCTCCACGCACAACCGAACGGAACACTGCCCTTGCTTGCACCATCCTCAAAATCATTGCTGTGCTTGCGCCGTTGTTCCAGCTGCTGTGGCAGTCCATCTCGTTGAGGGTCCTCCTCTTTTTCACTGTTGTCTACTTTACCAAGCACGATGTCCTCCAGGGACTGATCCCTCCTGACGACATGTCCCAAGTATGTGAGACGTAGCCTTGCTATCCTTGCTTTTAAGGAGCGTTCTGGCTGTACTTCTTCGAAGGCAGATTTGTTCATTCTTTTGGCAGTCCATGGTGTATTCCGTGTTCTTCGCCAGCACCACAATTCAGAGGCATCAATTCTTCAGTCTTCCTTATTCAGTGTCCAGCTTTCACATGCATATGAGGCGATTGAAAACACCATGGCTTGGGTCAGGCGCACCTTAGTTCTCAAGGTGACGTCTTTGCTTTCAACACTTTAAAGAGATCTTTTGCAGCCGGGTCGGCCCAATGCAATGTGTCTTTTGATTCCTTGACTGCTGCTTCCATGGGTGTTGATTGTGGACCTAAGTTAAATGAAATCCTTGACAATTTCAGTCTTTTTTCCATTTATCATGATGTAGCTTATTGGTCCGGTTGTGAGGATTTTGTTTTCTTTATGTTGAGGTGTAATCCATACTGAAGGCTGTGGTCTTTGATCTTCATCAGTAAGTGTTTCAAGTCCTCTTCACTTTCAGCAAGCAAGGTTGTGTCATCTGCATATCGCAGGTTGTTAATGAGCCTTTTTCCAATCTTAATGCCCTGGTCTTCTTCTTGTGGTCCAGCCTCTCAGCATACAGATTGAATAGGTATAGTGAAAGCATAGAACCCTGATGCGGATTTTCCTGACTTTAAACCATGCAGGATCCCCTGTTCTGTTCAAACGATCGCCTCTTGATCCATGTACACATTCCTCATGAGCACAATTAAGTGTTCAGAATTCCCATTCTTCGCAGTGTTATCCACCATGTGTTATGATCCACACAGCCTTAGTGTAGTCAATAAAACATAGCTAAACATCTTTCTGGTATTTTCTGCTTTCAGCCAGGATCCATCTGTCATCAGTAATGGTATCTCTTTTTCCACGTCCTCTTCTAAATCTGTCTTGAATTTCTGCGAGTGCCCCGTCAGTATACTGCTGCAGCCGCTTTTGAATGATCTTCAGCAAAATTTTGTCTGCGTGTGATATTAATGATATTGTTTGATAATTTCTGCATTCAGGTGGATCACCTTTCTTGGGAATAGGCCTAGATATGGATCTCTTCCAGCCAGTTGGCCAGGTAGCTGTCTTCCAAATTTCTCGGCATAAACAGGGGAGCGCTTAAGCGCTGCATCTATTTGTTGAAATATCTCAGTTGGTGTTCTGTCAATTCCTGGAGCCTTATTTTTCACCAGTGCCTTCAGTGGAACCTTTAGGTGGGTTCAAACTGTACACCTTTCAGTTAGCAATTGTGTGCTTAACAGTGTGCCATCAGGGCTCCTTTGTGAAGTTGTTTACATGAACAGGTTATCTTTTATAGAGCCAGCCTAGAATATTGTATTGTCATTTCTGAAACATTTCAGTAAAACACTTGAGTAATACATCACTGGGTTCCATTACAGGTATGTTATGAGTTTCACATGGATGTTCCTAAGTGGTCCATAATTTTCTCTTTTGGTGTTTTTTTTGTAAGGCTTTCCAATAAAGACATTGCTAGCTGCGTAGAATGAGTTGGAGAACTTTCTTGCATATTCTGGACCACATGAAAGAATTTAGATGACAGGCATCTTTAGTTCCTTCAAAGTTTTACAAAAGTCATCAGTAAAACCATCAGGTCCCAGTGCCTATTTTGGGATGTAATCTTTGATTATAGCTTTTTTTTTTAATTGTATTTTCAGTGAAAGTTTACTGTGCAAATTAGTTTCTCATTCAAAAATTTATACACAAATTGTTATGTGACATTGGCTGCAGTATAATGGCGCTCTCCCCCTTTCCACCCTGGGTTCCTCGTGTCTGTTCATCCAATTTTCCTGTCCTTTTCTGCCTTCTCATCTTTGCTTTTAGGCTGGTGTTACCCATTTTGTCTTATATACTTGACTGACCTGAGAAGCATGTTTTTCATGTGTATTATTGTTTGTTTTATAGGCCTGTGTAATCTTTGGCTGAAAGGTGGACTTTGGGAGTGGCTTCAGTTCTGGGTTAGCAGGGTGTCCAGGAGCCATAGCCTCGAGGGTTCCTCCGGTCTTTGTCAGACTAGTAAGTCTGATCTTCTTTTGAGGTTTTGAATTTTGTTCTACGTTTTTCTCTGGCTCTGTTCAGGACCCTCTATTGTGATTCCTGTCAGAGTGGGTGGTGGTAGCCAGGCACCATCTAATTTGCCTGGGCTCAGGCTGGTCGAGGCTGAGGTTAATGTGGTCCATTAGTCCTTTGGACTAATATTTTCCTTGTGTCTTTGGTTTTTTCATTCTCCTTTGCTTCGAATGGGATGGGACCAATAGATACATCTTAGATGGCCACTCACAAGCTTTAAGACCCCAGCTGCTACTCACCAAATTAGGATGTAGACCATTGTCTTTATGAACTGTGTTGTGCCAGTTGACCTAGATATCCCCCAAGACCATGATTCCCAGCCCTCAGCCCCAGTAACTCGGTCCCTCAAGGTGTTTTGGATGTGTCTAAGAAGCTTCTATGACTTAAAAAAACAAAAACCAAACCTGTTGCCATCAAATCGATTCCGACTCATAACAACCCTATAGGACAGAGAAGAACTGCCCCATAGGGTTTCCAAGGAACGGCTGGTGGATTCGAACTGCCGACCTTTTGGTTAGCAGCCAGACTCTTAACCACCTTGGTCAAGTTGTGCTGACTTCCCCTATATTGTGTTGTCTGTCCCTTCACCAAAGTTAACACTTGTCTACTATCTAGTCGGTGATTTCCTCTCACCGTGCCCCCCTCCCTTGTAACAATCAAAGACGGTTTTTTTCTGTGTGTAAACCTTTTGGTTTTTTATAATCATCTCATACAATATTTGTCCTTGTGTGATTGACTTATTTCACTCAGCATAATGTCCTCCAGATTCATCAATGTTGTGAGATCTTTCAAGGATTCCTCATTGTTCTTTATTGTTGCATAGTACTCCATTGTGTGTGTGTACCATAGTTTGTTTATCCAGGTTGTTTCCATCTTTTTGCCATTGTGAACAATGCTGCAGTGAACATAGGTGTGCGTATGTCTATTTGTGTGATGGCTTTTGTTTTTCTAGGACATATTCCTAGGAGTGGAGTTGCTGGACTGTATGGTATTTCTGTTTCTAGCTTTTTAAGGAAGCGCCGTAGCATTTTCCATAGTGGTTGTACCATTTTACATTCCTACGAGCAATGTGTAAGAGTTCCAGTTTCCCCACAGCCTCTCTGACATTTGTTATTTTCAGTTATTTTTATTTGTGCCAGTAATGGGTTGAGATGGTATCTTGCTGTGGTTTTGATTTGCGTTTCTCCTGTGGCTGATGATTGCAAAGATTTCGTCATGTGTCTGTTAGTTGCCTGGATGTCTCCCTTGGTGAAGTGTCTGTTCATGTCTCTTGCCAAGTTTTTAGGTGGGTTATTTGTCTTTTTGTTGTAGAGGTATTGGATTTTCCTGTAGGTTTTAGAGATTAGACCTTTGTCAGATTTGTCATAGCCGAAATTTTTTCCCAGTCTGTGGGTTCTCTTTTCACTCTTTTGATGAGCGTGTTTAGTTTTTAGAAGTTTCCAGTTATCATGCTTGTCTTCTGGTGTTTGTATTAATTATGGTTTGTATCCTATTTATGCCATGCATTAGGGTCTCTAGCATTGACTTTATTTTTTCTTCTATGATCTTTATAGTTTTTGGTGTTATATTTAGGTCTGTGATCCATTTTGAATTAGCTTTTGTGTATGGTGTGAGGTACGGGTCCTGTTTCATTTTTTTACAGATGGACATCCAGTATTGCCAGCACCACCTGTTAAAAAGACTGTCTTTTCCCTCATTTAACGGACTTCAGACCTTTGTCAAAGATCAGGTAACCATAGGTGGATGGATTTACATCTGGGTTCTCAATTCGGTTCCGTTGGTCAGTGTATCTGTTGTTGTACCAGTGCCAGGCTGTTTTGGCTGCTGTAGCCGTATAGTACGTTCTGAGGTCAGGTGGTGCGAGCCCTCCTACTTTATTCTTCTTCAGTAGTGCTTTACTTACCTGGGACATTGATTTCTTGACTGCTGCTGCCATGGATGTTGACTGTTGATCCATTTATTCCGTTTTTCTTCTCAATTTGGGCAATGTATATATTTTCCAAAAAAAAATCTCCCATTTCATCTGGAATTTCAAAGTTTATTTGTATATCTTTAGACTTTTTAATAGTGTTCTCTTTTAATTTTATACTATTCGTTTATAGTTTTAAAAGCTCAGAATCGGTAGTTATAACCTTATTCATGAAGCTTTCTTTTTTTTTTTTTTTTTTACCTTTGGTAGGATTTAGAATGAATGTCTCTTTTCAAAGAACCAGCCTGTGGTTTTATTGATTATCACCTGTTTGTTGGTTTCACTTATTTCTGCTTTTAAAAATTATTCCCTTCCCCCATTTGTGGCTTATTTTGTTGCTTTTCTAACCATAAAGGTTGTATGTTAATTTAATTTATTATTTTTTTTTATATTATGGTAAGATATTTATAACATAAAACTTGGCCATTTTAAGCATACAATTTAGTGGCATTAATTATATTCACAGAGTTGTGCAACCATTGCCACTGTTTTTTTTTCTAAAACTTGTCACTCCAAACAGAAATCTGTGCCCATTAAGCAATAATTCTCCACCCCACCCCAGCCGCAGCCCCTGGTGACCACTAATCTGCTTCCTGTCTGTATGGATTTCCCTGTTCCGGACATTTCCTGTAAATGGGATCATACACTATGTGTCCTTGTGTATTTGGCTTATTTCACTGAGCATGTTTTCAGGGCTCATCCATGTTGTATCAGGACTTCATTTACCTTTATGCCTGAGTGGTATTCCATTATGTGGGTGGACCACATTGTGTTTATCCATAATCTGTGGGTGGATACTTGGGTTTCCACCTTTTGGCTGTTGTGAACAGTGCTGCTCTGAACGTTGGTGTGCAACGATGTGTTTGAGCCCTGCTTTCATGTTCTTTGGGAACATACTTAGGATTGAGATTCCTGGGTGATATGGTAGTTCTGTGTTTAATGTTTTGAGGAACTGCCAGACTCTTTTCGAGTTTCACTTATTTTTAGTCCTTCACGAAGTATTTAAGGTTAAGAATTTTCCTCTGAATACAGCCTTGGCCACGTCTCAGGTTTTGACATCAGGTGTTCTCATTGTCCATTTTGGAGTAGCTATTAATTCCCATTTTCATTTTGTCTTTACCCCAGTAAGTTTTTTTCTTTCTTTCTTATCTAAATTTCTTTTATTTTTTTTTTAATTTTTAAAAATAATTTTTATTGTCCTTTAAGTGAAAGTTTACAACTCAAGTCAGTCTCTCACACAAAAACCCATATACACCTTGCTACACACTCCCAATTACTCTCCGCCTAATGAGACACCCACTCTCTCCCTCCAGTCTTTTCGTGTCCACTTCACCAGCTTCTAACCCCCTCCACCCTCTCAACTCCCCTCCAGGCAGGAGATGCCAACATAGTCTCAAGTGTCCACCTGATCCAAGAAGCTCACTCCTCACCAGCATCCCTCTCCAACCCGTTGTCCAGTCCAATCCATGTCTGAAGAATTGGCTTCAGGAATGGTTCCTGTCCTGGGCCAACAGAAGGTCTGGGGGCCATGACCACTGGGGTCCCTCCAGTCTTAGTAAGACCATTAAGTCTGGTCTTATGAGAATTTGGGGTCTGCATCCCACTGCTCACCTGGTGCCTCAGGGGTTCTCTGTTGTGTTCCCTGTCAGGGCAGTCATCGGTTGTAGCTGGGTAACATCTAGTTCTTCTGGTCTCAGGATGATGTAGTCTCTGGTTCATGTGGTCCTTTCTGTCTCTTGGGCTCGTGATCACCTTGTGTCCTTGGTGTTCTTCATTCTCCTTTGATCCAGGTGAGCTGAGACCAACTGATGCATCTTAGACGGCCGCTTGCTAGCGTTTAAGACCCCAAACGCCACTCTTCAAAGTGGAATGCAGAATGTTTTCTTAATAGATTTTATTATGCCAGTTGACTTAGTTGTCCCCTGAAACCATGGTCCCCAGACCCCTGCCCCTGCTACGCTGGCCTTCAAAGCATTCAGTTTATTCAGGAAACTGCTTTTGGTTTAGTCCAGTTGTGCTGACCTCACCTGTATTGTGTGCTGTCTTTCCCTTCACCTAAAGTAGTTCTAATCTACTATCTAATTAGTGAATACCCCTCTCCCCCCTCCCTCCCTCCCCCCTGTCGTAACCACAAAAGAATGTTTTCTTTTCAGTTTAAACTATTTCTCAAGTTCTTATGATAGTGGTCATATACAGTATTTGTCCTTTTGCAACTGACTAATTTCACTCAGCATAATGCCTTCCAGGTTCCTCCATGTTATGAAATGTTTCCCAGATTCCTCACTGTTCTTTATCGATGCGTAGTATTCCATTGTGTGAGTATACCATAATTTATTTATCCATTCATCCCTTGATGGGCTCCTTGGTTGCTTCCATCTTTTTCTGTTGTAAACAGTGCTGCAGTAAACATGGGTGTGCATATATCTGTTCATGTAAAGGCTCTTATTTCTCTAGGATATGTTCCAAGGAGTGGGATTGCTGGATTGTATGGTAGTTCTATTTCTAGCTTTTTAAGGAAGCGCCAAATCGATTTCCAAAGTGTACCATTTGACATTCCCACCAGCAGTGTAGAAGTGTTCCAGTCTCTCCACAGCCTCTCCAACATTTATTATTTTGTGTTTTTTGGATTAATGCCAGCCTTGTTGGAGTGAGATGAAATCTCATTGTAGTTTTGATCTGCATTTCTCTAATGGCTAATGATCGTGAACATTTCCTCATATATCTGTTAGCTAACTGAATGTCTTCTTTAGTGAAGTGTCTATTCATATAATTTGCCCATTTTTTAATTGGGTTATTTGTCTTTTTGTAGTTGAGTTTTTGCATTATCATGTAGATTTTAGAGATCAGGCGCTGATCAGAAATGTCATAGCTAAAAACTTTTTCCCAGTCTGTAGGTAGTCTTTTTACTCCTTTGGTGAAGTCTTTGGATGAGCATAAGTGTTTGATTTTTAGGAGCTCCCAGTTATCTAGGTTTTCTTCTACATTCTTCATAATGTTTTGTATACTGATGTATTAGGGCTCCTAATGTTGTCCCTAGTTTTTCTTCCATGATCTTTATCGTTTCAGATTTTATATTTAGGTCTTTGATCCATTTTGAGTTAGTTTTTGTGCATGGAGTGAGGTATGGGTCTTGTTTCATTTTTTTGCAAATGGATATCCAGTTATGCCAGCACTATTTGTTAAAAAGACTGTCTTTTCCCCCATTTAACTGTTTTGGGGCCTTTGTCAAATATCAACTGCTCATATGTGGATGGATTTATGTCTGGATTCTCAATTCTGTTCCATTGGTCCATGTATCTGTTGTTATACCAGTACCAGGCTGTTTTGACTACTGTGGTGGTATAATAGGTTCTAAAATCAGGTAAAGTAAGGCCTCCCACTTTGTTCTTCTTTTTCAGAAATGCCTTATTTATCCGGGGCCTCTTTCCCTTCCATATAAAACTGGTGATTTGTTTCTCCATCTCATTAAAGAATGTCCTTGGGATTTTGATCAGAATTGCATTAAATGTATAGATCGCTTTCGGTAGAATAGACATTTTCACAATGTTAAGTCTTCCTATCCACAAGCAAGGTATTTTCTTCCACTTATGTAAAGTCTCTTTTGGTTTCTTGTAGAAGTGTACTTTAGTTTTCTTTGTATAAGTCTTTTACATCTCTGGTAAGATTTATTCCTAAGTATTTTATCTTCTTGGGGGCTACTGTAAATGGCATTGATTTGGTGATTTCGTCTTTGATGTACTTTTTGTTGGTGTAGAGGAATCCAACTGATTTTTGTATGTTTATCTTGTGTCCCGATACTCTGCTGCACTCTTCTATTAGTTTCAGTAGTTTTCTGGAGGATTCCTTAGGGTTTTCTGTGTATGAGATCATGTCATCTGCAAATAGAGATACTTTTACCTCTTCCTTGCCAATCTGGATGCCCTTTATTTCTTTATCTAGCCTAATTGCTCTGGCTAGGACATCTAGCACAGTGTTGAATAAGAGTAGTGATAAAGGGCATCCTTGTCTGGTTCCTGATCTCAATGGGAATGTTTTCAGGCTCTCTCCATTTAGGGTGATGCTGGCTGTTGGCTTTGTATAAATCCCCTTTATTATGTTGAGAAATTTTCCTTCTATTCCTATTTTGCTGAGACTTTTTATCATGAATGAGTGTTAGACTTTGTCAAATGCCTTTTCTGCATCAATTGATAAAATCATGTGACTCTTGTCTTTTGTTTTATTTATGTGGTAGATTACATTAATTGTTTTTCTAATGTCGAACTATCCCTGCATACCTGGTATGAATCCCGCTTGGTCATGGCGAATTATTTTTTTGATATGTTGTTGAATTCTATTGGCTAGAATTTTGTTGAGAATTTTTGCATCTACATTCATGAGGGGTATAGGTCTGTAATTTTCTTTTCTTGTGGTGTCTTTACCTGGTTTTGGTATCAGGGATATGTTGGCTTCATGGAATGAGTTTGGTAGTATTCCGTCATTTTCTGTGCTCTGAAATACCTTTAGTAGTAGTGGTGTCAACTCTTCTCTGAAAGTTTGGTAGAACTCTGCAGTGAAGCCATCTGGGCCGGGGCTTTTTTTTGTTGGGAGTTTTTTGGTTACCTTTTCAATCTCTTTTGTTATGGGCCTATTTAGTTGTTCTACCTCTGTTTGTGTTAGTTTAGATAGGTAGTGTGTTTCTAGGAATTCATCCATTTCTTCTGGTTTTCAAATTTGTTTGAGTATAGTTTTTCATAGTAATCTGATATGATTCTTTTAATTTCAGTTGGGTCTGTTGTAATATCACCCATCTCATTTCTTATTCAGGTTATTTGCTTCCTCTCCTGTTTATCTTTTGTCGGTTTGGCCAGTGGTTTATCAATTTTGTTGATTATTTCAAAAAACCAGCTTTTGGTCTCGTTAATTCTTTCAGTTGTTTTTCTGTTTTCTATTTCATTTAGTTCTACTCTAATTTTTATTATTTTCTTCTGGTGCCTGTGGGTTTCTTTTGTTGCTCTTTCTATTTGTTCAAGTTGTAGGGATAATTCTTTGATTTTGGCCCTTTCTTCTTTTTGGATATGTGCATTTATTGATATAAATTGGCCTCTGAGCACTGCTTTTGCTGTGTCCCAAAGGTTCTGATAGGGAGTGTTTTCATTCTTATTGGATTCTATGAATTACTTTATTCCATCCTTAATGTCTTCTATAATCCAGTCTTTTTTGAGCAGGGTATTGTTCAGTTTCCAAGTATTTGATTTCTTTTCCCTCCTTTTCCTGTTACTGATTTCTACTTTTATGGCCTTATGGTCAGAGAAGATGCTTCGTAATATTTCGATGTTTTGGATTCTGCTAAGGCTTGCTTTATGACCTAATATGTGGTCTATAGACTGTTCCATGTGCACTAGAAAAGAAAGTATAGTTGGTTGCTGTTGGGTGGAGTGTTCTGTATACGTCTACGAGGTCAAGTTGGTTGATTGTGGCATTTAGATCTTCCGAGTCTTTATTGAGCTTCTTTCTGGATGTCCTGTCCTTCACCGAAAGTGGTGTGTTGAAGTCTCCTACTATTATTGTGGAGCTGTCTATCTTATTTTTCAATGCTGATAGAGTTTGTTTTATGTATCTTGCAGCCCTGTCATTGGGTGCATAAATATTTAATATGGTTATATCTTCTTGGTGTATTGTCCCTTTAATCATTATATAGGGTCCTTCCTTATCCTTTCCGATGGATTTAACTTTAAAGTCTATTTTGTCAGAAATTAATATTCCCACTCCTGCTCTTTTTTGATTGTTGTTTGCTTGATATATTTTTTTCCATCCTTTGAGTTTGTGTTTGTGTCTCTAAGTCTAAGGTGTGTCTCTTGTAGGCAGCATATAGACAGATCTTGTTTTTTAATCCATTCTCCCACTCTCTGTCTCTTTATTGGTGCATTTAGTCCGTTTACATTCAGGGTAATTATGGATAGGTATGAATTTAGTGCTCTCATTTTCATGTCTTTTTTGTATGTTGACGGTTTCTTTTTCCCACTTGATTTTATGTGCTGAGTAGATTTTCTTTATATATTGTCCTTTCCTCATATTTGTTGTTGTTGATTTTGTTTCTGCTGAGTCTGTATTTTTCCCTTGTATTTTATTTTGATGAGTAGGATAGTTTATCTCCTTTGTGGTTACCTATTATTTACCCCTACTCTTCTAAATTTAAAACTAACTTATTTCTTTGTATCGCCATATCTTCCTCTCCATATGGAAGGTGTATGATTGCATTTCTTAGTCCTTCTTTATTATTTTAATGTTTTCTTCTTTTATATAATAACATCACCATTACCCTGTGTTGGGCTTTTTTTTTTTTTTTTAAATCTTGCTTTGTTTTTTTGGATTTCCCTGTCTGGGTTGACTTCTGGTTGCTCTGCCCAGTGTTCTAGTCTTGGATTGATACCTGATATTATTGATTTTCTAACCAAAGAACTCCCTTTAGTATTTCTTGTAGTTTTGGTTTGGTTTTTACAAATTCCCTCAACTTGTATTTATCTGGAAATGTCTTAATTTCACCTTTATATTTAAGAGACAGTTTTCATGGATATATGATTCTTGGCAGGCAATTTTTTCCTTCAGTTTTTTAAATATGTCACCCCATTACCTTCTTGCCTGCTTGGTTTCTGCCGAGTAGTCCGAGTTTATTCTTACTGGCTCTCATTTGTAGGTGACTTTTCTTTTATCTCTCGCTGCTCTTATGATTGTCTCTTTATCTTTGGTTTTGGCAAGCTTGATTATAATATGTCTTGGTGACTTTCTTTTAAGATCTACCTTACGTGGCATTCGATGAGCATCTTAAATAGGTATCTTCTCATCTTTCACAATATCAGGGAAGTTTTCTGCCAACAAATCTTCAACAATTTTCTCTGTATTTTCTGTTATCCCTCCCTGTTCTGGTACTCCAATCACGCGTAGGTTATGTCTCTTGATAGAGACCCACTTGATTCTTAAGGTTTCTTCATTTTTTTTAATTCTTTTATCTGATTTTTCTTCAAACATATTAGTGCCAAGTGATTTATCTTCGAGTTCAGAAATTCTAGCTTCTACTTGCTCAATTCTGCTCTTCTGACTTTCTATTGAGTTACCTAATTCTGTAATTTTATTGTTAATCTTCTGAATTTCTGATTGCTGTCTGTCTATGGATTTTTCCAGCTTATTAAACTTTTCATTATGTTTCATTTCCTCCCTGATGCCTTGAAGGGTTCTGTATATTAATCTTTTGTATTCTGCATCTGGTAATTCCAGGAATGCACTTTCATCTAGAAGATCCCTGGCTTCTTTGTTTTGAGAGCCTGTTGAGGTGATCATGGTCTGTTTCTTTGTGACTTGACATGGATTGTTGCCTCTGAGCCCTCTGTAAGTTATTGTATTAGTTTATGCTTGTTTACTGTGTCGTATCTGCTTGCTTTGTTTTGTTTTGGTATACCCCTAAGGGTTGCTTGAGTGAGCTAGCTTGATTATTTTCGCCTTTGGAGCTCTGATGTCCTGTCCCCAGCTGGCTAGAGCTGTTATTAGGTATATCAGTCTAGGAGTCCATTCAGTTTTCTTGTATGAATTCAGCTCAGTTTCCAGGTAGCTGATATCAAGTGTGTGGTACAGGCTCTGTCCTACAGTCTTAGTGGGGCAGGGGTGATTGGCGTATATACCTGTATCTGATTGCAATGGGGGGTCACACTCTGAACAAGGCAGGGGGCTGAGGACCAACCCCCAAGTGTCTCTGAGGAAAACGCATCTCTGTTCCCTAGAGCATGCTGGAGGGTGGGCTCTGCAGAGGGACCGTGGGCACCCAAAGTTTTTGTTGTAAGGACTGGGAGGTACCAGTTATCTTTGGACCCCTGTCGTGGGTGGCTGGGTGACCCGAGTGGAGCTACCAGTCCTTAGGTCCCTGTTGTGGGTAGGTGAGGGCCTTCTTTAATAAGCAAAGCAGTGTCAAACGTCAGACACCCACCTCTCCACTGCATAGCTGAAATGGTTGGAGTTTGCCAACAAGGGCCTATTCTCCTGAAATAGGCCCACACAGGTCCATGCAGAAGAGAAAGGTGCTCAAGGTCCACGGATAGTTTATGCCTGGACAGAAGCCGCTTCTGTCCTGAGCTCCCCCAGTTAATGAAGCTAGCAAATTATCTTTTCCCCCCAGTTGCAATTTTTTTTCTTCCTCAAGGCCAGGAGGATGGCTTTAGGTGCTCACCAGGGTCTATCTCAGGCCCAGGGATTCAGCCGCTGAAGCTGGCTTGGGGGTGGGAGGGGGGGCGCGGTAAAATATCCGCAAGTCTTTAGCTTTTGCTGGGAGCGACCTTCTCCTCAGGTCCCGGAGGTGTGAGTGGGCTGTGTGGCTGCTGCTTCTCCCGAGGAAACTGCTGCGTTCTCCTCAGGTCCCGGAGGTGTGAGTGGGCTGTGTGGCTGCTGCTTCTCCCCGAGGAAACTGCTTCGTTCTCCTCAGGTCCCGGAGGTGTGAGTGGGCTGTGTGGCTGCTGCTTCTCCCGAGGAAACTGCTTCGTTCTCCTCAGGTCCCGGAGGTGTGAGCGGGCTGTGAGGCTGCTGTTTCTCCTCGAGGAAACTGCTGCGTTCTCCTCAGGTCCCGGAGGTGTGAGTGGGCTGTGGGGCTGCTGTTTCTCCTCGAGGAAACTGCTGCGTTCTCCTCAGGTCCCGGAGGTGTGAGTGGGCTGTGGGGCTGCTGTTTCTCCTCGAGGAAACTGCTGCGTTCTCCTCAGGTCCCGGAGGTGTGAGTGGCCTGTGTGGCTGCTGCTTCTCCCCCAGGAAACTGTGGCCGAACGCTAGGACCAGCCCGCCGCTGCCCCCACTGCTCTGGGAATGGTGCCTGAAGGTTCCCCGCGATTCAGGTCCGGCAACTCCTCTCCGCTTCTGAACGGTCTCTTCCTTCGCCTGCCCCTCAGTTCGTTGTCTAAGCTTGCCTTTGATGCTCAGGGCTCCCAGCTTGTCACAAATGTACTCGTTTCACTTGTTTTTTCGCGTCTTTGTTGTAAGGAGGACTGGCCGGAAGCGGCTGTCTATTCCGCCATCTTGGCTCCGCCCCGCCCACCCCAGCAAGTATTGAAAAGGGCGCTGGGTTAACGCTTGGATATACCATCCTTATTGCCTGTGTGGTTTCTACTTTTTTTTTATTGAGCTTTAAGAGAAAGTTTACAATTCAAGTCAGTTTCTCATGCAAGAACTTATACAGACATTGTTAAGTGGTTTCTATCTTTTGAAATTTATTGAGACTTTCTTTGCAGTTTAATTGATGGATGTTTTTGTTGTTAGGTGCCATGGGGTCAGTTATGACTCACGGTGACCCGTATGTACAACAGAGCGAAGTTGGTGGATAGTTCTCATAAATGTTCCATAACCGAGTGCCGTCAAGTCGATTCTGACTCATAGCGACCCTATAGGACAGAGTAGGACTGCCCGTAGGGTTTCCAAGGAGCACCTGGCGGATTCGAACTGCCGACCTTATGGTTAGCAGCCGTAGCACTTAACCACTGTGCCACCAGTGTTTCCAAAAGTTCCGTATGCGTCTGAAAAGAATGTGTGTGCTTGGTGTTAGGGAATTAAAGCATTCTCTGTGTTTTCAGTAAATTTGTTAACTCTTGTCTAAATCGTCAAAATCTCTACTGGATTTTATTCTGATAGGATTATCTCCAGAGAAAATTTGTACAGTTGGGTAGCAAGCACCACGGTCCAGTTTTAGAATATTTCTGTTGTTGTTGTTAGGTGCCATCAAGTCTATTTCGACTCATAGTGCCGCCACGTGACCGCGTAGAACCCGTAGGGTTTCCCAGGCTGCAGTCTTTACAGGAGCAGATCGCCAGGTCTTTCTCCTGTGGAGCCGCTAGATGGAGTCAGATGACTGACCTTTCAGTTAAAGGCCGAGCACTTAACCATTGCGCCACAAAGGCTGCTTACGTATTTCTATCACCCCCAGAAGTTCCCTTTTGCCCATTTGCAGTCAAACCCTGCTCCTTCCCCCAGCCTCAGTCAATTTGCTGATCTGCTTTCTGTCTGTGTAGTTTTGCCATTTTTAGGAATTTCGTATACTCGGAATCATATGCTGTATGGTCGTGTACCTGGCTTCTCTCATTTAGGGTGATGTTTTTGAAGTTCACCCACTTGGCATGTGTCAGTGCTTCATTCCTTTTTTCTAGATTTGTGTGTGTGTGTGTGTGGTAAATATATATAAAACAGATCGTTTGCGTTTTCCTCACTCTTCACACGCACAATTCAATGACATTAGTTACGTTTATCATGTTGTTCAGCAGTCACCGTTGTCTGTCCCCACATTGTGCCATCACCTTAACAGAAGTTTATCATGTTCAGCAGTCACCGTTGTCTCCACATTGTGCCGTCACCTTAACAGAAGCTCAGTGTCCCCTAAGTAACAGCTCCTCCCCTCAGCCCCAGGTAACCATGGATAAACTTTGATCTCCATACACCTGCCTGTCCTAGAAGTGCCCCCTAGAAGCGAGGATGACAAGACTTCATCTCACATACTTTGGATATGTTGTCAGGAGGGGTCAGGCCCTGGAGAAGGGCAATTTATGCTTGGTAAAGTAGAGGGTCAGCAAAAAAAGATGAAGACCCTCAACGAGACGGACTGACACAGTGGCTGCAACAGTGGGCTCAAACAGCAATGATTGTGCAGATGGCGCAGGACCGGGCAGTGTTTCAATCTGTTGTATATAGGGCCACTGTGTGTCAGAACTGACTTGCTGGCCCCTGACAATAACAGTAACAATATTCCATCGTGTGTATGTACCAGATTTTGTTTATCCATTCGTCTGTCTTGGACACTTAGGCTATTTCCACCTTTTGGTTGTAGTGAAAGGTGTTGCAGTGAGCAGTAGTGTACAAGTATCTGTTAGCATTCCTCTTTCGGTTCTTTTGGGTATGTGCTTAGAAGTGGGGTTGCTGAGTTGATTAGTAATCCTGTGTTTGATTTTTTGAGGAACAGCCAAACTGTTTTCCATAGTGGTTGTACCATTTTACAGTCCCGCCAGCAATGGATGAGGGTTCCGGTTTCTTTGCATCCTTGCCAATACCTGTTGTTTTCTGGGTTGTTTGTTTAATCATAGCCTTCCTAGTGGGTGCGAAGTGGTATCTTATTGTGGTTTTGATTTGCATTTCCCTAATGGCTAATGAGGAGCCCTGATGGCACAGTGGTTAAGAGCTCGGCTACTAACCAAAGGGTCAGCAGTTCAAATCCACCAGCCACTCCTTGGAACCGCTGTGGGGCAGTTCTCCTGTGTCCTATAGGGTTTTTATGTGTCAAAATGTATTCAACGGCAACGGGTTTTTTTGGTTGTAATGGCTAATGAGGAGCCCTAGTGGTTCAACAGTTAAGTGCTCGCTGCTAACCGAAAGGTTGCTGGTTTGAACCCACCCAGTGGCTCTGCAGGAGAAAAGACTCTGCATTCTGCTCCCATAAAGATTACAGCCTAGACAACCCTATGGGACAGTTCTACTCGGTCACATGGGGTCACCATGAATCAGAATTGACTCCACGGCACCTAACAACAACAACAACAACAACAGTGGCTAATGACATTGAATATTTTTCATATGTTTATTGGCCATTTGTATTTCTTCTTTTTTTTAGAAGAATGTTGTGTTTTAGGTGAAAGCTTACATAGCAAATTAGGTTCCATTTAACAATTGGTATACAAATTGTTCTGTGACATTGGTTACAATTTTCATAGTGTGTCAGCGTTTTCATTGTTTCCATTATGCTTGTTTTGTTTCCATTGATCTAGCTTCTATTAACCACACTTTCAAATCTTTGCTTTTGGTAAATGTTGTCTGTTTGATCTGATATAGTTGATTGTTTAAGGGAGCACATTACTCACGAGTGTTGTAAGTCAGTTTATTATTTGGCTGAAAGGTGACCTCCAGAAATAGCTTCAGTTCCAATTTCAAAGGGTATCTTAGAATGATAGTCTCAGGGGTTCCTCTAGTCTGTATGGGTCCACTAGGTCTGGCCTATTTTAGTAATTTGATTTCGTTCTACATTTTTCTCCCATTCTATCCGGGACCTTCCGTCGTGTCCCTGGTCGGAACTATCGGTAGTGGTAGCGAGGCACCATTTAATTCTGGTCAAAGGTT
Source organism: Elephas maximus indicus (assembly GCF_024166365.1). Classification (NCBI taxonomy): domain Eukaryota; kingdom Metazoa; phylum Chordata; class Mammalia; order Proboscidea; family Elephantidae; genus Elephas; species Elephas maximus. Next base: position 1,760,964 of record NC_064821.1, on the reverse strand, counting down.
AGAAGAGGTGGTGGTTCGTGTGGGGTGTTAGTCCTGTGAACTAGTCTCTTTTTTCAGTCTTCAGTTTCCTTCACTCTCCTGGCTCCAGACGAGTAGAGACCAATAGTTGTATTTTATGTATTTCTTCTTTGATAAAATGTCTGTTCCAGTCCTTTGCCTATTTTTTAGTTGGGTTCTTTGTCTTTTTGTTAAGAAGTGTTTTATTCCATCCTATTGCTAAATCATTTTACATTGTATGGGTGAACCACGGTTTGTTTATTCAGTCACCAGCTGGTGGATATTTGGGTTGTTTCTTGTTTTTTATTAACTATTTTGACTCATGCTCCTGTGAACTGTGAACATTCGTGTACACAGATTTGCATTTCTCTTGGGTAAATATCTAGGAGCGGAATTGCTGGGTCACACAGCAACTCTCTTTAACTTCTCCAGAAGCTGCCAGGCTGTTTTCCATAGCGGCTGTACCATTTTACAGTCCCAGCAGCGGTGGATGAGGGTTCCAGTAATGCCTTTGACTGGATTTGATATCACAGGAACAGTGGGCTTATAAAATAAGTTGGGAAGTATTCACCCCTCCTGCGTTGTTTGAAAGACTTTGTATAGGATTGGTGGTGTTTCTTCTTAATGTTTGGTGAAATTCCCCGGGAAGACCGTTGGGATTTTTCTTTTTTTTGTGAGAAGATTTTAAATTCCATATTCACTTTCTTTCCCTGTTTTATGTTTACTTAGATTTCCATGCTGGAAACCCTGCTGGTATAGTGGTTAAGAGCCATGGCTGCTAACCAGAAGGTTGGCAGTTCGAATCCACCCCATGCTCCTTGGAAACTATGGGGGCAGTCCTGCTGTGTCCTGTAGGGTCGCTATGAGTTGGAATTGACTCGATGGCAGCAGGTTTGGTTTGGGTTTTTTCTTTCTTCATGAGTCAATTTTTTGATGACTGTTGTCTTTTCTAGGAATTTGTTTCATCTTAGTTGTCTAATTTGTTTGCATAAAGTTGTTCAAATATTTCCTTAAAATACTTTTTATTTCTGAAGCACCTGTAGTGAAGTGGCCTCTTTCACTCCTGATTGGGGTAATTTGCATCTTTTTTTTTCCCTTGGTCAGCCTAGCTAAAGCTTTAGCAATTTTGTTGAATTTTCTCAAAGATAACTGTTTAGTTTCATTGACTTTTCTCTATTTTTCTGTCATCCATTTTATTAATTTCTCTTGTGATCATTATTTCCTTCCTTCTTACTTCGGGTTTGAGCTACTCTTCATTTTCTAAGTTTTTTAAAGTTGAGGTGAATTCATGTAACATAAAATCCACAGTACTGAGCCCATTCACAGTGCTGTGCAGCCAGCACCTCCTCCTAGTTCCACAGCATCTTCATCGTCCCAGAATAAAATCCCGTGTTCACGGAGCGGTTACTCCGTATTTCTCTCCCCGCAGCCCCTGGCAACCACTAATCTAATTTCCGTCTCTATGGATTTGCCTGCTGTGAACATTTCATATAAATGGATTTATACAATATTTGTCTTCTTGCGACTGTTTTTTTTCAATAAGCACGATGTTTTCAGGGTTCATCCGTATTGTGCCACACATCAGTATTTTGTTCTTTTTGCTTATTTGTTTTAGTATATGTACTTTTACTCACCCCCTCCTCATCCCTCATCCCTAGTAGCCACTAATCTACTTTCTTCTTGATAGATTTATTTAGCTGTTCTTGTTATTTCAGGCCCCCACGTGTCTGTCAGTTGGTCATATTGTGGGGGCTTGTGTGTTGCTGTGATGCTGGAAGCTATGCCACCGGTATTCAGATACCAGCAGGGTCACCCGTGGAGGACAGGTTTCAGCTGAGCTTCCAGACTAAGACAGACTAGGAAGAAGGACCTGGCAGTCTACTTCTGAAAAGCATTAGCCAGTGAAAACCTTATGAATAGCAGCGGAACATTGTCTGATACAGTGCTGGAAGGTGAGCCCCCCAAATGCATAAACATCAATACCCTAGGCATTAGTGAGCTGAAATGGACTGGTATTGGCCGTTTTGAATCGGACAATCATATAGTCTACTATGGTGGGAATGACGACTCGAAGAGGAATGGTGTTGCAGTCATCGTCAAAAAGAACATTTCAAGATCTGTCTTGAACTACATTGCTGTCAGTGATAGGATAATATCCATATGCCTACAAGGAAGACCAGTTAATACGACTATTCCAATTTACGCACCAACCACCAGGGCCAAAGATGAAGAAATAGAAGGTTTTTATCAGCTGCTGCAGTCTGAAATTGATCGAACATGCAATCAAGATGCGTTGATAATTACTGGCGATTGGAATGCAGAAGTTGGAAACAAAGAAGAAGGATCAGTAGTTGGAAAATATGCCCTTGGTGATAGAAACAATGCCGGAGATCGAATGATAGAATTTTGTAAGACCAATGACTTCTTCATAGCAAATACTTTCTTTCACCAACATAAACGGCAACTATATACATGGACCTCGCCAGATGGAACACACAGAAATCAAAGTGACTACATCTGTGGAAAGAGATGATAGAAAAGCTCAATATCATCAGTCAGAACAAGGCCAGGGGCCGACTGTGGAACAGACCATCAACTGCTCATATGCAAGGTCAAGCTGAAACTGAAGAAATTCAGAGCAAGTCCACGAGAGTCAAAGTATGACCTTGAGTATATGCCACCTGAATTTAGAGACCATCTGAAGAATAGATTTGATGCATTGAACACTAGTGACCGCAGACCAGATGAGTTGTGGAATGACATCAAGAATATCATCCGTGAAGAAAGCAAGAGATCACTGAAAAGACAGGAAAGAAAGAAAAGACCAGGGTGGATGTCAGAGGAGACTCTGAAACTTGCTCTTGAGCGTCGAGCAGTGAAAGCAAAAGGAAGAATTGATGAAGTAAAAGAACTGAACAGAAGATTTCAAAGGGCCTCTCGAGAAGACAAAATAAAGTATTATAATGACATGTGCAAAGAGCTGGAGATGGAAAACCAAAAGGGAAGAACACGCTCGATGTTTCTCAAGCTGAAGGAACTGAAGAAAAAATTCAAGCCTCGAGTTGCAATAGTGAAGGATTCCGTGGGGAAAATATTAAATGATGCAGGAAGCATCAAAAGAAGATGGAAGGAATACAGTGAGTCATTATACTAAAAAGAATTAGTCGATATTCAACCATTTCAAGAGGTGGCATATGATCAGGAACCGATGGTACCGAAGGAAGAAGTCCAAGCTGCTCTGAAGGCATTGGCGAAAAACAAGGCTCCAGGAATTGATAGAATATCAATTGAGATGTTTCAACAAACAGATGCAGCGCTGGAGGTGCTCACTCGTCTATGCCAAGAAATATGGAAGACAGCTTCCTGGCCAACTGATTGGAAGAGATCCATATTTATTCCTACTCCCAAGAAAGGTTATCCAACCGAATGTGGAAATTACAGGACAATATCATTAATATCACACGCAGGCAAAATTCTGCTGAAGATCATTCAAAAACGGCTGCAGCAGTATATTGACAGGGAACTGCCAGAAATTCAGGGCGGTTTCAGAAGAGGACGTGGAACCAGGGATATCATTGCTGATGTCAGATGGATCCTGGCTGAAAGCAGAGAATACCAGAAGGATGTCTACCTGTGTTTTATTGACTATGCAAAGGCATTTGATTTTGTGGATCATAACAAACTATGGATCACACTGTGAAGAATGGGAATTCCAGAACATTTCATTGTGCTCATGAGGAACCTTTACATGGATCAAGAGGCAGTTGTTCGAACAGAACAAGGGGATACTGATTGGTTTAAAGTCAGGAAAGATGTGCGTCAGGGTTGTATTCTTTCGCCATACCTATTTAATCTGTATGCTGAACAAATAATCTGAGAAGCTGGACTATATGAAGAAGAACGGGGCATCAGGATTGGAGGAAGACTCATTAACAACCTGTGATATGCAGATGACACAACCTTCCTTGCTAAAAGTGAAGAGGACTTGAAGCACTTACTAATGAAGATCAAAGACCACAGCCTTCAGTGTGGATTACACCTCAACATAAAGAAAACAAAAATCCTCACAAATGGACCAATGAGCAACATCATGATAAACGAAGAAAAGATTGAAATTGTCAAAGATATCATTTTACTTGAATCCACAATCAACAGCCATGGAAGCAGCAGTCAAGGAAATCAAAAGACGCGTTGCATTGAGCAAATCTGCTGCAAAGGACCTCTTCAAAGTGTTGAAGAGCAAAGGTGTCACCTTGAAGACTAAGGTGCGCCTCATCCAAGCCATGGTATTTTCAATCGCATCATACGTGTGTGAAAGCTGGACGATGGATAAGGAAGACCGAAGAAGAGTTGATGCCTTCAAATTGTGGTGTTGGCGGAGAATATTGAATATACCATGGACTGCCAAAAGAATGAACAAATCTGTCTTGGAGGAAGTGCAGCCAGAATGCTCCTTAGAGGCAAGGATGGCGAGACTGCGTCCTACATACTTTGGACATGTTGTCAGGAGGGATCAGTCCTTGGAGAAGGACATCATGCTTGGCAGAGTACAGGGTTGGCGGAACAGAGGAAGACCCTCAACGAGGTGGATTGACACAGTGGCTGCAACAATGGGCTCAAGCATAACAACGATTGTAAGGATGGTGCAGGACCGGGCAGCGTCTCTTTCTGTTGTGCATAGGGTCGCTATGAGTCGGAACCAACTCAATGGCGCCTAACAACAACAAGAAGTTATTTCAGGAAACCCTGGTGGCATAGTAGTTAAGAGCTACCTCTGCTAACCAAAAGATTGGCAGTCTGAATCCACCAGGTGAACTGCCAATCTTTTAGCTAACAGAGTTATTTCATTTAAGTTGGTGTCTTAGTTACCTACCCATCAACCCACTGCCGTCGAGTACTGCTATAACAGAAATACCACAAGTAGATGGCTTTAACAAAGAAAAATTCATTCTCTCACAGTCTACAAGTCCAAATTCAGGGCGTTAGCTCCAGGGGAAGGCTTTCTCTCTGTGTCGGCTGTGGATGAAGGTCCTTATCAATTTTCCCCTCGACCAGGAGCTTCTCCGTGCAGGAACCCCGGGTCCAAAGGATGTGCTCTGTTCCCAGAGCTGCTTTCTTGATGGTATGACCCTCTGTCTCTCTGCTCATTTCTCTCTTTTATATCTCAAGAAATTGCCTTAAATGGTGGATTAATTTTGTAGATTGAGTCTACATAACTGCCCTTAACCTCATTAACATCACAGAGGTAGGCTTTATAACACACAGGAAGATCACATCCGATGACAAGATGGTGGGCAATCACACTGTCTTAGTCATCTAGTGCTGCCATAACAGACGTACCACAAGTCTCTGGCTTTAACAAAGAGAAATTTACTTCCTCACAGTAAAGTAGGCTAAAAGTCCAAATTCAAGGTGTCAGCCCCAGGGGAAGGCTTTCCCTCTCTGTCAGCTCTGGAAGAAGGTCCTTGTCCTCAAGCACAGGCATCGTGGGTTCAAGGGATGTGCTCTGGTCCTGGTGCTGCTTTCTTGGTGGTATGAGGTCCCCAACTCTCTGCTTGCCTCCACACCCCAGAGAAACTCCCTTTACCTTAGATCAGGGAAGTGACCTGAGTAAGGGTGGTGTTACAGTCCCACCCTGATCCTCTCAACATAAAATTACAATCACAAAATGGAGGACAGCCACACAATACTGGGAATCGTGGCCTAGCCAAGTTTACAGACATTTTGGGGGGACACAATTCATTCCGTGACAGTGGAGTTAATATTTGTCCTTTCGTGTCTGGCTTATTTCACTCAGTGTAATGTTTTCAGGCTTCGCCCATGTTGTGGTGTGTATCAGTGCTCTATTTCTCTTTATGGCTGAGTAATGTTCCATTGTGTGAGTGGACCGTGTCTGGTTTATCCATTCATCTGTCGATGAACGTGTGGGGTGTTTCCACCTTTTGGCTGTTGTGAATAGTGCTGCAGTGAACATTTGTGTACATGTATCTGTTTGAGTCCCTGCTTTCAAGTCTCTTGGGTATGTATCCAGGAGCAGAGTTGCTGGGTCATATGGTAGTTCTGTGTTTTACTTTTTTATTAAAATTGTGGTGAAAATATACACAGGATATTCGCCCGTTCAACAGCTTGCACATGGACAATTCACTGACATTGGTTACGTTCTTCAGATTGTACAGTCACCCCCACCCTTCTTTTCCAAGTCATTCCACCACCATGAACATGAACTCAGTGCCCCCTAAGCAGAAGTCCCCTTTTCCTCTCCCTTCCACCCCTGGTAACCACTGATAATCTCTGGTTTCTGTATATATATTTTTTATTTCTTGTAGGTGGGATCATACAGTATTTGTACTTTTGCACCTGACTTATTTCACTCCTTTTTAAAGGTTCATTTGTGTTGTGGGATGTATCAGGACCTCCTTTGTCTTTTCGGCTGAATGATATTCCATTGTGTGTATATACTGCATCGTGTTTATCCATTCATCTGTTGATGGGCATTTCAGTTGTTGCCACCTTTTGGCTCCTGTGAAAACTGCTGCATTTCTTTAAGGAGCCCTTGCGCCTTTTATTATAAACAGTATTTGCTGTGAAGGTTGGACTATATGGTAGGGAATTAGGCCGTCCTGTGCACTGTAGGGTGTTGAACAACATCCTTGGCCTCTACCCACTTGATGCCAGTAGCACCCTCCCCTCCCAATCGTGACAACCACAGATACTCTTTGTTGTTGTTTTTCGTTGCCATAGAATGGGCTCCAACTCACGGCAACCTGATGTATAACAGCGCGACCCTGCCCGGTCCCGCGCCATCCTCAGTCGTGACGCTGGAGCCCATTGTTGCAGCCACTGTGTCAGTCCATCTCATTGAGGGTCTTCCTCTTTTTTCTGACCCCCGACTTTACCAGGCATGATGTCCTTCCCCAGCAGTTGGTCCTTCTTGATAATGTGTCCGAATTAAGTCTCACCATCCTTGCTTCTGAGGAGCACTATGGCGCTGTTTCCTCCAAGATGGATTTGTTTGTTCTCACGGCAGTCCACGGTGTGCTCGGCATCCTTCGCCAACACAGTCTGAAGGCACTAACTCTTCTTTGTCTTATCCGTCGTCCAGCTTTTGCGTGCATATGAGGAGGTTGTAAAGACTGTGGCTTGGGTCACCAGCTCATTAGTCATAAAAGTGACGTCTTTCTTTTATAAGATTGGAGAGAGAGCTTTTGTACCTGATCTGCCCAGTGGAATACATCATTTGATTTCTTGACTGCTGCTTCCGCAGGCATTGATGTGGATCCAAGTAAAGTAAAATCCTAGACCACTCAAGTTTCTTCACCGTTTATCTTGCTGTTGTTCATCGGTCCAGGGGTGACAGTTAAAATGTCTCGTTGTTGGGTGCTGTCAAGTAGATTCTGACTCACAGTGACCCAATGTGACAGAGTGGAACTGCCCTGTAGGGTTTCCTAGGCTGTGACCTGCAGGAGCAGGTCGCAAGGGCTTTCTCCCATGGGAGGGTTTGAACTGCCAACCTTTCCTTAGGAGCTGAGTGCTTAACCGTTGCACCACCAGAGGTCCTTTGGCAAAGTCTAGAGACATCTTGAGGAGCCCTGGTGCACAATGGAGAAAGATGTGGCAATCTACTTCCGTAAAGATCACAGCCTTGGGAACCTGTGGAGCAGTTCTGCCCTGTCCTGTGGGGTCGCTGTGAGTCGGAATCGAGCTGACAGCAGTGGGTTTGGGTGCACAGTGGTTACGAGCTTGTGTGGACGACAGGCTCACTGCTGAGCTGGCCTACCCAGGCAGTGCGGGTCTGTGAGGTCGACGGACCTCCTTGGTCTTTCGTTGGCTTCTGGCTTCCTGACGGGATGAGGGCGCCCTCGGGAGGCCGCCTGGCGGGACTGCACACACCCTGCGATTGTCTTTTGGATGCTGGGGGGGTGGGGCGAAGTGATGTCCCTGTGGTTTTGATTTGCATTCGTGATGATGGTTTTAAAGCTGAAAGGAGAAGGGAGGCTTGCAGAGACAGGGAGAGGCCAGTGGGCATGGGGATGGGCAGGCAGAGGAGCCCAGGGACGGGCGTGGAGGTCAGCCTTGGAGCCACAGGAGGGTCTGAACTGAGCGGTGGAGGTGGGGGGTGTGGGAGGAGCTGGGCAGGGTGCGACAGGAGCAGATCCAGCCTAGGATGGGGTGGCCATTTCCATGCCCCTGAGGTCCATGTGCCGGGCACAGAAGGAGAGGACCCTCTCAGCAGACAGACCCGTGTCATCAGGGTGAGCTTGGCGGTCTCCAACCCCTTGCTTCTGAAGCCTGTAAAAGACCCTCCCCAGAGGAGGAGAGAGTGTTCTCTCAGCTAAAGGAGGAGGAAGAACATGAACGCGAAGGCTGTTATTTATGGAACGGAGCGTGGGAGTCAGCGTGTCACTTGGGGACACAGCTCCCCTGAGACAGAGCCAGCAGCGCTAGGCCTCTGTAGCAGGTTTCTGAGTGCATGCGGGGTGTGGGGGCTGACGGAACACCCCAGCATATTGCTGTCCTGGGGCTGTGTGGCAAAGGACCCAAAACGAGGGGTCTTAAAACAGCAGAGATTTATCGTCTCACACACGGTTCTGGGGGCCAGAAGTCTGAGATCAAGGTGTCAGCAGGGCTGCACTCCCCCTGAAAGCTCTAGGGGAGGACCCTTCTCTGACTTGATTCTAGTGGCCGCAGATGTTCCTGGGCTTGTGGCTGTATCCCACCCCTCTCTGCCTCTGCTGTCATGTGGCGTCTTCCCTCTGTGTGGCTTTTTTGTCTCTTATGAGGACATTCTTATTGGATTTAGGGCCCAGCTAAATCCAGTGGTTGGGTGGATGGATGATGGATGGATGGATGGTGGAAGAACAGGTGGTGGGTGGGTGGATGAATGGATGTCAGGTTAGGTGGATGAAGGATGGATGGATGGGTAGGTGGGTGAATGGATAAATGACGAGATGGATGGAGGGAGGATGGATGGGTAGGTGGATGGTAGATGGATGGATGTCAGGTTAGGTGGGTGAAGGATGGATGGATGGGTAGGTGGATGGTGGAAGAATAGGTGGTGGGTGGATAAATAGATGACAGGTGGATGGATAGGTGGAGTATGGATGGTGAGTGGCTGGATGGAGGGAGGAAGGATAGAGTGGGTGGTGGATGGATGGGTGGGTTGGGTGGGTGGTGGATGGGTGAATGGATGAGTGGGTGGGTGGCGGATGGGTGGGTGCGTGGGTGGATGGGTGAATGGGTGGGTGGGTGGGTGGGTGGCGGATGGGTGAATGGATGGGTTGGGTGGGTGGTGGATGGGTGAATGGATGGGTGGGTGGGTGGGTGGGTGGCGGGCAGATGGGTGGTGGAGGAATAGGTGATAGGTAGATGATGGATCCCAAGTAGACGGAGGGAGGACGAGCGGATGGATGGGTGGCTGAGAGATGCAGTTGGCAGAGAGGACTGAGCCACTGTGTGACCTCGGGGCAGTAACTTCACTTCTGCCTTCTGTTGCTCTTGATCCATCTGAATGGCTTTCTCTTCCAACGCCCCGCTTTCAGAAGCGTTTACAGCCAGGATGCTTGGGGCAGCCCTGTCAATGCTGAGGGCATCTGCGTGGGCAGGGAAGGGCATTGCTGCTGTGGGTCACCTGGGCCTCCGGGTGGGGAGGTCCAACAGACACCTGTGACCTAGCCCAGACACTCCCATCAGACACGCCTCACCAGCCCCTGGGAACCCCCCACTCCCAGCCCATAGGGGTAGGCAGCAAGGAGCTGGGGTGCCAGTCACAGGGCACAGGCCCCAGGCTTAACGCAGGACTTTTCTGACATGATAGGTTCGTGCTGGCCGTGGGCAGCGCCGTCTTCGATGCGATGTTCAACGGGGGGATGGCCACCACGTCCACGGAGATCGAGCTTCCCGACGTGGAGCCTGCCGCCTTCCTGGCCCTGCTGAAGTGAGCCTGCCCCACCATGGGGGCCGGGGGGCCACAGGGCTGCATGTGGGGGCCTCATGGGAGCCGGGTCCTTTCAGGAGGCAGGAGGCAGGGTCAGGTCTTGGGGAGAGGATCACGGTGACGACAGTGCTGGCAGGTACATCTCATACCAATATGCGATTCATTCGTAGAGAGCGTGCAATTTAGTGGTTTTTCGTGTATTCACAGCTGTGCAAACATTACCAGGGTTTAGTTCTAGAATATTCCATCACCCCAAAGGGAGCCCCTGTGCTCATTAGCAATTACTCCTCATCCCCCCTCCCCCAGCTCCTGACAACCACGGATCCACTTCCTATCTCTTGGATTTGCTTGCCCTGGGCGTTTCACGGAAGTGGGATCACACACAGCATGGCCTAGGTGTCTGCTGCTTTCACTGAGTGTAATCTTCAGTTGTCAGGAACGTGTGTGTAAAAGACGTTTGCCATCTTAAGGCTCTTCACGCTCAGTGACGTGTATTATTTCGTCATGTTGTTCAACCGTCACCATTAACTATGCCCAAATATCCCACCACCCTTCATGGAAACTCAGTGTCCCCTAAGCAGGGACCCCCCTCCCCCACTTCCTTCCCGCACAGCAACTGCTAATCTGATTTCTGTCCCTGAATTTGCCTGTTCTGGGCATTTCATGTTGGTGGGATTGGACAGTATTTGTCCCTTTGTGATTGAGTTACTTCACTCAGCATCACATGTCAAGGTTCTTCCACACTGTAGCCTGAGTCAGGACTTCACTTCTCTTTATGGCCGTGTAGTGGTCCACGTTGTGTGCATCCATCATCTGGTGGACTCGTGGCTCGTTGCCACCTTTTGGCTACTCTGAACAGTGCTGCAGTGAACATTGGTGGCAAGTGTTTATTTGAGTCCCTGCTTTAAAGCCTCCTGGGTAGACACCTAGGAGCGGAATTGCTGGGTCATGTGGTAACTTTATGAGGAACGGCCAGATTGTTCTCCACAACGTCTGCACCATTTACATTCCCACCAGCAGTGGGGGGTTCGATTTCTCCGGGCGCTTGCCATTTTTGCCCTTTTTTTTTTATCCACCCTCAAGTTCTAACCCACACTTGGTGCTGCGTCAAGGTGAACGGGCAGTGATATCAATGTGCACCTTTGTCTAGAGGACGGGACTTGAGGTCCTCCATCTGATCCACCAAGGGCGCGGGACCAGCACGTGGCCTGGTACCTGGAGCCGGGGTGTGGGGGTCTCCACATGTGAGGGCAGGTCCTGGAAGAGCTGGGAAGAGCCATGCGGCCTCTCATGGGTGTCACGTGTGTCTGGGGACAGTGGGATATGTCTCCGGTGTGCTGCGAGGTTTGTCCCCTGCTCATTTTCTCAGGCAGCAGCCTTGCCGAGTCGTGTCCCCAGGTCAGAGAGCAACAGATGGCTGGTTCTGGAAGGTGCCTCGTGGCCAGCTTCTGTGACCGCGTGGCCACCCTCCCCCAGGGCTGGTGCAGCAGCCCCCGTCTCACGACACTGCCTCCTCAGGTTTCTTTACTCAGATGAGGTTCAGATCGGGCCTGAGACGGTCATGACAACCCTGTACACCGCCAAGAAGTACGCCGTGCCCGCCCTCGAGGCCCACTGCGTGGAGTTCCTGAAGAAGAACCTGCGTGCCGACAACGCCTTCATGCTCCTCACGCAGGTGCGTCGGGCACTGCCTGGTGGGCGCAGGACACACGTGCTTGGGGCCAGGGGTGTTAACGGGCTGGGGGGACGCCAAAAGTCTCGGTCATCAAGGTAAGTAACACTGTAACGCAGTATCATACAGACCCAAAGCTAACACAGAGCAGCTATGATGAACAAAACGCCGACATCGTCAATGAAGACAGCACCCGACAGGGCCAGGACCAGGCGAACAAGCCGGGCAAGGTGGGGCGCGCAGGGTGGGACCCTGTTGAATACACGGTGTTCGGCATGGATGTCTTTGCGTTTTCCAATATTGCAATGCCACGTTATTTATCTTTATGTCTGAGTTTCTTGGCACCCCCAGTGAGGGCGTGACCAGCGTCACGCATGCTGGCCCTGCAGGGCTCCGAGCTCCATGCCAGGAGCCCAGCTGTGGAGGCTGGGTCACCCCGGGCCACTGCTCTTCTGCGGCATCCAGCAGGAGTGCTTTTCTGAGTGCGTGTCTGGTTGTTGTTGATGAAAAGAATGACGTTGAATTTGAGGGTCTCAGAGCACCAGGAATGCGCCCCCATCTTGTAGACTGGGAAAACGGAGGCTTGGTGTGCACCCCCAAGTTCCCCAGCTCCAGGGGGAGGGGGCACTGCAGAGCACACTGTGTCCCTGAACACACTGGGTTGTGCCAGGGTGGCTGGGTGCTGTTTGCGTTCTGTTTATTTCATTCTCATTTGTTTTTAGTAGTACAAGTAATAAAAAAAGTTTTATTATGGTAAACTTACATACCATGAAATTTGCCATTTTATCCACTTCTGAGTGTACAGTTCAGCAGCGTTCTGTTCACGGAGTGTGCAACCATCACCTATATCTGGTTCCAGAACATTCTCGTCACTCCAGAAGGGGTCCCCGCACCCATCAGCAGTCACCCCATCCCCCTCCCCCAGCCCCTGCACCCACCAGTCCACTTCCTGTCTCTGTGGACTTGCTTGTTCTGGACGTTTTGTGTCACTGGGATCAGACACTCGTGGCCTTTGGTGTCTGACTGCTCTCACGGGGCATCGTGGTTTCACGGGTCCTCCACAGTGTAACATGAATCTGCTTCATTCCTTTTTATGGCTGAGTAACATTCCCACCTGTGGCCGGGTGACATGTGCGTCGTGTGCGTCTGTCACCTGTTGGACATGGAGGCCGTCTCCGCCTCTGGCTCCTGGGAGCCGTGCTGCCGTGAAGGCTGGTGCACAGGTGTCCGTGCGTCCTGTGGCGGCTGTGTCTGAGCCGCGGAGGCTGCTCCCTGCTGCTGACCACCAAGCTGCTGCTGGGAGGCCTTTCTGTGATGTATGGTGGCTACTGTCCTTCTTGGGGGCTCAGGTCGAGGAGACACATTCGTCCTCACCCCGTGCTGTGGCCTCTGCTCCCAGGAGGGCCCGCGTCCTCACGCCCGTCACAGCTCCATCTTCTCCATTTGGTGGTCGTGTCTCTTCAAGTCGCTGCCACAGTGGGAGGAAGCAGGTTGGGAAGGAGGTGCTGGGGTGTTGGGGGACACCAGGCCTGGCTCTGTGCTCTGGGGGCAGGGTCTGGTGTGGCCACGCATGTGCATAGCCTCCCAGGGGTGTGGACCAGAGGGTCAGGGCGAGAGTGGGATTCCAAGTGGGGGCACAGGGACACCCGAAGACCTGGCTATCTGACTCCAGTTGTCCTGGGGTGGGGGCGACCCAGGGCTGTTGGAGGTGACAAGCTAGCACCGTCCTCTTCCTGGGGTGGGGGGTGACCCAGGGCTGTCGGAGGTGACAAGCTGGCACTGTCCTTTTCCTGGGGTGGGGGGTGACCCAGGGCTGTCAGAGGGGAGGAGCTGGCACCGTCCTCCTCCTGGGCTGAGGGGGCAACTCAGGGCTGTTGAAGGTGAGGAGCTAGCACCGTCCTCTTCCTGGGGTGGGGGGCAACCCAGGGCTCTCGGAGGTGAGGAGCCGGCACCATCCTCTTCCTGGACCTCAACACTGACCCCAGACGTGCCTGGTTTGCAGGTGGCCTCACTGTGGTGACATGTCCCCTGCCAGGGGTGCGGGCCCTCTGGGGTATGTGGAAGTCTCAGGATATCTGTGTCCCATGAGGCCTCCGAGTGAGTCCTCATGGGGTGGACACAGATGTGGCTGGAGCTCTTGGCCCCATATGCTGTGCAGATCTGGCCACCTCGGTGGAAGGCGCCAGAGGCACCCCAGGGCTCCCTGCTGGGTGTGCGCCGTGGTCTGGGACTGCCAGGCAGCCAGTCATTGTGGTCCCCTTGAGGCAGGGTCTCCCTTCCTAGCATGACTGCCGATGCAGGCCTCCATCCAGGCAACACGTCCGACCGTGCCCTGTCAGTGCACACTCCAGACACCAGCTGACCCTGCTCTCCCTAGTGCCAGACTCTGGGCCCTGGTTAGCCTGGTCGCCTGTGCCCTCCCCTCCTGCCTGTGCTTGCCCAGTATGCCAGCCTCTGCTGAGCAAGCCGCAGCCTCCAGAAGCTTTCTCCAGAGGGTCCTGATGGCCCAGGTCCACCATGGGGTGAGACCCCCTCCCCATGTTCACAGGCAGAGGTTCCAGAAGCCCAAAGGCCCTCGATCTCGAGAGCAGACCACACTCGCCCCGCGGTTGACCTGGGCCTGGGGTGCTGCCTTCAGTCCTAGGAGACCGCGTGCTTCGGCCTGCCGGGCACTGACGCTCCCCTGCCCTCTCTGCAGGCGCGACTCTTCGATGAGCCGCAGCTGGCCAGCCTGTGCCTGGAGAACATTGACAAGAACACAGCCGACGCCATCACTGCCGAGGGCTTCACTGACATCGACCTGGGTGAGGGGCTGGCATGTGCGTGTGCGTGTGAGGGGCAGTGGTGCCGTCACGGGGCCACACTCCTCCCGAGGTGGGAAGTCTGCTGGGCCTCAGACGGGTTAGTGGGGAAGCGCTCCTGGGCTGGGGCAAGAGGGGTCCCTGTGGGAGCTGGCAGGCGAGGACGCCTGGCTGAGTGGAGATGGGGGAGGCCTTTGTGCATCACAGCCCCAGCCATGAGGACCACCTGTCCTGAAGGCAGGCTCGGCACACCACCCTGTGGCCCTGGGTCGGTGTTTCCAGCCGGTCTCAGTTCTGACCGCCAGGCTCTGCGCTGTGGAGCCGAGCACTAGTGTTGATTGCGTGTGGCCCCGTGTTGGTGCAACTTTGTTCATGAGACCAGCCAGGGATCAGGAACCCACACTGACTCCCCGCCCCTGCAGACACGCTGGTGGCCGTCCTGGAGCGCGACACACTGGGCATCCGTGAGGTGCGCCTATTCAATGCCGTCGTGCGCTGGTCTGAGGCCGAGTGCCAGCGGCAGCAGCTGCAGGTTACGCCTGAGAACAAGCGCAAGGTGCTGGGCGCGGCCCTGGGCCTCATCCGCTTCCCGCTGATGACCATCGAGGAGTTTGCCGCAGGTAATGCTGCGCCCACCGAGCCTGCTGACCCCCGGTGACCCCACCTGCTCCCCCGGTGGGACGCAGCCTGTCCAGTCCTCAAGCCCCTGTGAGCGTGTAGGCAGTGGACGGCCCCCTGTGTGAGAGTCCAGCACCCTCCTGCGTGTCCACCTGTCCCGCACATCCTTGTGTGTCTATGGGAGGCCCTGTGGTGCTCCGGGGCTGCAGGGCTGACATGGGTGAGCCTGACAGGACCCCAGCCGGCGCCATACTCCTTCCTGTCTCTGAGGTGGTGCCGGGCAGTGGCAGTGGGAGGAGAGGCCTGGAAGGTTCCAGGTGGTGCAGCCCTGTGGCCACTCTCCTGAGCCTGCAACCCCACCCTCGCATGAGCTGGGCTCACTGCCACCAGGTTTGGTGGCTTCACTTCCCTGGTGTAAGTGTGTGCCATCTGGGATGTACTTACGCTGAGAAGCTTTTCGCTGTTTACCCAACACCCAAATCCAGCACCTTGCATTTTGTCTGGCTTCCCCCCGGGGCTCCCCAGGGCCATGGGGTCCCTGCCCTTGAGCACACGTGCTCTCTTCCCTGTGGTTCATGCTCCTTGTGGCACATGGTGTGGTGTTGGGCTGTTACAGCCCTGGGGTGCGGGGAGGTGGGCTCTGAGGAGGGGTTGGGGGCAGCTGCTGGGAACCCTCCCACCTGGGGTGCCTCAGCGTCACAGCTCAGAGAGTGTCTCCACAGTGTGGGGTCATTCACAAGCAGGTGTGTCCTGAGTGCCTGCTGTGTACCTGTGATCATGTGACCAGGATGGCCATGGCCCTGCTGACACAGGCTGATGGTTGTGGGGGTGGGGGACAAGGAGGGTGTCTGCTGACTCAGGGCCAGATCCTTCTCTGGATTGGGCCATCCTGTGCACCTCAGGATGTTGAGCAGCGTCCCTGGTGTCCACTCAGTCGATGCCAGTAGCCCCAGAAGTCATGACACCCACAAATGTCCCCAAACGTCACCCAGTGTCCCCTGGGGACAAGATTGCCCAGGCGAGCCTGGTGACAGTGTCGATACATTCAGTCCTCTGAGCCAGACTCCTCGCTGGCCCTGGCCCCACGGCCCGAGTCAGTCCACCGCACTGTCCCCCTTGTTCCCACCAGTTCTTACTGGGACTTCCTCCCATCGGCTTTACCCCTGCCGTGGCCACCCCGTCCAGCCCCCTGGAAGCACCCCGTCCTTTTGCTCGTCTGCCTTTCTTCTTGGCCCCCCATCCCTGGAAATGGCCCTCTGTCAGCCACCACCGGTTCCACCCACAGCCCCTGGCTGCTCCTCCCCATGGGCCTGGACGTCATGGCCCTGCTGTCTGAAGCTGTCTCCACGTCCCTGTCCCCGTCCCCAGCACCCGGTCTAGACTGTGTCCCCTCTGCTGTCCCCCCAGCCTGCCTCATGGTCAGGATGTGCCACCCCCTGGAGCGACTGCGTGTGTGTGCAGCTGTATAAGAGCACGTGTAAACACACGTGCATGTGTGTTTGTGTCTGTACATCTGTGCGTGTGAGTGTGTGTGTGTGCTGCGCGTGCACGTGTGTATTCTACTGGTCTGATCTGGGGTTTCGCCTCGGCCCCGTTTCCTCTGTGGTGGTGCCCTCAAGGACGGGGCTCGTTGTCACCACTCAACTGGGCCTGTGGAAGGTGCTGGAAGTTGCCTGGGTCCAAAGATGGCCCCGCTCCTCTGGAGCTGCGACAGCGACAGATGGAGCCGCTGCCCGGCCTCGCCCCGCTGCCCCTCTGTGTTGGCAGGAGCGTCCCTGTCCCGGGCCACCTGCCATCACAGCCACTGCGGGAGATGCAGGGACGGAGGAAGAAGTTTGAAACACTCCTGCGACGCACCGATCGCGCAGAGATGGCAGCTGCGCCCCGCGTGCTTTTCTTCTGGGACTGTTTTCTCTGCGGAGACTGTGTGTAAATGCAGCTGTGAGCCTGCGTATTTCCCTGTTGCCGCCTCGCCTCTGCTGCCTGTGCGCGTTCTCACCGCGTCCTGTCCGCGTGCCGCGTGGAATAAACGCGCTTGTCCTGTGTCCTGCGTTCTTTCCTGCGAGTGGAGCTGCAGGGGATGGGCAGGGCCACGCTGAGGCTCTGGAGAGGCGGGAGGGGACCCCAGCTCATTGTGCCCATGTCCTGTGTGTGGCCTCTGCCGTCAGACCACCTGTGTCTGAGGGGCCATGAGATGGGAAGTGCTGCTCGTGGGGGCGCGGTGGGAGGGTCCTGCCTCGAACATCTCAACATGGCTGGGACCCTGATGCCCGTGTGTCCCTCCCTTGGTGTGTGTCCCTCCCTCAGCATGTGTCCCTCCCTCGGCGTGTGTCCCTCCCTCAGCGTGTGTCCCTCCCTCGGCGTGTGTCCAGGCTGGCCGAGGCAGCCTTGCGGCCCAAGGAGGTGATGGAGATGTAGCTGGTTTGAGGCGCTCCAGGCCAAGCTGCTCCAGAGGGTGCGGCTTCCTTTCTTCTTGTTCCGGACCCGACCTCTGGGTGTTTCTGCGGCTCCGGGGCTGTCCCAAGCGGCTCCCTGTCATTCATCACCGGAGCCTGTATGTGGAAACGTTTTGGGTCCACTGCTGGGGGGCCCAGGAGCTGTGGCCTGGGCATCAGCTGAGAAGGAAGCCATGAGCGACCCAGCCCCCGGCTCAGGCGCACGACTCCTCACAGCCGGCACACACGTGGGCCATGAGGCCAGTTCCCAAGGACTAGGGGTTGTAGGCGGGCAAGGGTCCAACAGAGCCCCTGGCCCAGGCCACTCCAGGGGATGTCAGTGCCACAAACCAGGGTCGCCCCCAGCTGCTTCCATCCAGGCATCAAGGCCCTGTGGCTGTGGGGGGGCACAGGGTCCCCAGAGGAGGGGCCAAGGGGCTCCTGACACTGCGGAGAGGACCCAATGGTGGCGTCGTGGCTGTGGCACCTTCCGGGGCTTTCCGGGGCCCTCCCAGCCCCAGTACGTCCTCTGCCCGCAGGCCCCGCACAGTCCGGCATCCTCATGGACCGCGAGGTGGTCAGCCTCTTCCTGCACTTCACGGTCAACCCCAAGCCACGCGTGGACTTCATCGACCGGCCGCGCTGCTGTCTACGCGGGAAGGAGTGCAGCATCAACCGCTTCCAGCAGGTGGAGAGCCGCTGGGGCTACAGCGGGACCAGCGACCGCGTCAGGTGGGCTGAGGGGGGCGACAGCGGGACCAGCGACCGCGTCAGGTGGGGCTGGGCAAGGGGAGCAACAGTAGGGACCCTGAGTGTTGGGGGGAAAACCCTAGCATGGGGGAGTGACAATAGGGGGCCCTGAGTGTCAGGCGGGACAACAATGGGGGAGCCCATGTGCAGGGGAGGATGAGAGTGAGGGGGGCCTGAGTGTATGGGGGGGCGACCCGTGATTTAGGGTGGACCCTGAATGTCGGGATATGTCTGAGTACTGGGGGGCAGCCTGAGCATGGGAGGGCCTGAGTATCAGGATGTCTCTGAGTGTTGGGGTGGACCTCAAGTATTAGGGGATGTGCCAGAGGATCGGGGGTGTCCCCATGTTGGAGGGAGCCTGAGCATGGGAGGGGCCCAAGTGCCAGGGGGCGGGGTCCACAGGCACTGCAGACACACGCTCCCCCGGAAGGTTGGAAGATGAACTCGGGGCCCCCGTGTTGGCTCCTGGGCTGTTTCTGGCCAATGGGCCATAGACCTGGTGACCCACCATCCCCCACAAAGCAGCTTTCCTGTGGGGGGCCGTCTCTAAAGCCACCCTACCCCCAGGTTCTCAGTGAACAAACGCATCTTCGTGGTGGGCTTTGGCCTCTACGGGTCCATCCATGGGCCCACCGACTATCAAGTCAACATCCAGGTACGGCCCGTGGGAGCCCCTCACCCTTGTTCTGCTGACTGTCCCAGGGTGCTGAGGGCCGCCGGGCACCACCACAGGGGACAGGGTGGGGGCGGGCCCTGCTGGGGGGCAGCACTGAGTGGCATCCCCCCACCTGCCGCAGATCATCCACACGGACAGCAACACCGTCCTGGGCCAGAATGACACAGGCTTCAGCTGCGACGGCTCCGCCAGCACGTTCCGCGTAATGTTCAAGGAGCCCGTGGAAGTGCTGCCCAGCGTCAACTACACAGCCTGCGCCACACTCAAGGTGCACAGCCCGGCCCCAGGGCCCAGACAACCACCCCTAGCCTCACCCCCAGCCCTGACACCCACCCCTGGTCCCAACACCCATCCCCACCCCTAGGCCCTGACACCCACCCCCAGCCCCTGGGCCCCAACACCCACCCCTAGCCTGAACCTCTACCTCTGACCCCAGCCCCTGGCCCTGACCCCAGCCTTGACCTCTGAGTAGATGTGAGTCCCCAAGTTCCCTGACTGCACTGCCCCCCCACCCCAGGGCCCGGACTCACACTACGGCACCAAAGGCCTGCGCAAGGTGACCCATGAGTCGCCCACAACGGGCGCCAAGACCTGCTTCACCTTCTGCTACGCAGCCGGCAACAACAACGGCACATCCGTGGAGGATGGCCAGATCCCTGAGGTCATCTTCTACACCTAGTGTCTGCACCCCGACCTCACGCCACTGGCCCATCCAGCACCCCTCGGGGACCTGTGTGGACGCTGGTCAGGGCACTGTGGGGTGGGGCAGGAGGGGGCCCACTGGACCCCTGCCCAGTGCCCCCGCCCAGCCCCTGTCAGAGCTGGAGCCGCCAGGCCTGACTGTGGGGCGCGCAGGAGTTGTCGTGTTTTATTTTTTTATGCACATTGCAATGCATTCTGGGTTCCGTTTCCTGGTAGAGACATTTTAGGGGGCTCATGGTGCGTTTGGTCTGAAACAGTCGTGTTTTCCTGTGTTCTTGTCCATTCCCAGGGCCTTCCAGGCCCAGCTGGCCGTGTGCTCCAAGGCCCCCCTGACCCAGCCATCTGCCCCTGGGGAGTGAGGGCTCTGGGGGGGCTGGGCCCCCCACCCAGCCTCAAGCGGGCAAGGGTTTGCTGGTTTCATTCTCGTCCATCCAGGGCCTGGCGGTGACCCTCCTGCCTGGGGGTGGGGCTGTCCTGCAACATCTGGGCCCTGAGGCACAGCGTGGGGTCTGTCCCCATGGGCCTGACGGGGTCTGAGGATGGTATCTACCTGTATACCATGCCTGTGCCCCCACCCGTGTGCCCAGAAGTATGAAGGTGCCGCCCCCCGGCCTCTCATGCTCCTACGAGCTCCTGCCCAGCAACTCCCTCCTCATGCCACATCCCCCGTGATTTTTTTTAATAAAGGAAAGAAACGTGCTAAACTGTGTTGTTCTTCCACCCAGGGTGCTAGGAGATGTTCCTCTGATGATTTCAGTTCCCCCCTCCATGAGGGGTCAGTGGACTAGGACCAATGTGAGTGGTTGGTGACACCCCCCCCGCAACTACAGACCCTGGGCCCCAGGGGGAACCAAGACCCTCTGTTCCTCCCCCCTGCACTCACCCCTGCCCAGCGTGGTGGCAGGTGCTGCTATGCAGGGCGGGGGGCTGTGCCCATGGGCCCTTTGTGTGCAGTCAAGGTCTGGGGTGTGAGCATCCGGGGATGTGATGCTCCCCCGGGTCCCTTGGGGCCGGTCCCCTACCCTATGGACACCTGTTACTCTCCCCCCAGGGTCAGGAACAGTGCTGGGGGTCCCTGCAGCTCAGAGCTGCCTCCCTGTGAGGACAGGTGACACGGGCAGAGGATGCCAGCACCAGATGTGTGTTGGGAGCCAGCCCAGAGGTCAGAGGGCAGCCCCCACATGTCCCCGGTCCTGGGAATGTGCCTGACGTGGTAAAGGGACCCTGCAGGTGGATGATGTGAAGGGTCTTGAGATGGAAGATGACCCTGTATCACCTTGGGGGCCCATGTGCTCACAGGGTCCTCATCAGAGGGAGGTAGCAGGGTCAGAGTCAGAGGAGGAGATGAGAGGACGGAAGCAGAGAGACTGGAGGATGCTCACTGCTGACTCTGAAGACGCAGGAAGGGGCCATGGGCCAAGAAGGAATGCGGGGCTTCTAGAAGCTGGAAAAGGCCAGGAGACAATTCTCCCTGGGGTCTCTGGAAGGCACCAGCTGACGCCCAGATTTCAGCCCAGTGAGATCTCTGTCAGACTCTGGACGACCCTTAGAAGAGTGAGAGCATACATCTGTGCTGTTTTGAGCCACAGGTTGGTGGAGATCAGTTACGCAGCCACAGGAGACTCACAGAGAGCAAACAGCTGAGTGTCCCTCGCACCTGGTGTCCCAGGCAGCCAGGAGAGGAGGTGGGGGCCGTGTGGGCTGCCGGGAGAGGGCTCCTGGGTGGACTGTCCTGGGTGTGATCGCTGCACCAGGTTCACACGTGCCTGTGTGTTTACAGGTGACACCTGATCGCACCTGGTCCCTAACATCCAACTGACTTTTTCTGTTCACTTCCTCATCAGCACCTTGGAGAGTCTCCCATGATAGTCTCCTCAGTTTGGCTTGAGAGACTTGGGCCCAGGGGTGTGAGCATGAGGCTCGCGGCCAGCCCTTCTGTCCGCTAGACTTGGAGGCGCGATGCACGTCAAAGCCCAGGGGCAGCTCCAGAGGGACCAGTAGGGCGTGAGGAAAGCATCTGGCTCCCCCAGGCAGGGCATCGACAGGTTTCTTACACGTATCTGTGGTGTGATGTATAGCAAGTTGAAATCACAGACTCCATTAAAAAGTACAAAGTAGTAGAGCTAAAAAGCCGATAGGCATCACTTGCTGTTAAGTCGACCCCAACTCATGGTGACCACGTGTGTCAGAGTAGACCTGTGCTCCGCAGAGTTTTCAGTGGCTGCTTTTTGGAAGTAGGCCTTTCTTCCAAGCTGCCTCTGGGTGGACTTTCGCCACCAACCTTTTGGTTAGCAGTTGAGCACATTAGCTGTTGCATCACCCGAGGACTCCAAAAAGCCAATGGAGGAGATAAAAGGAGTTAAAAATCCTTGAACACGAAAAGGAGGAACAAAGGATCAAAGCTAAATCGAAAACTAATAGCAACCGCATCAGAATTATACTAAATGTAAATGGACTAAAGATTCCAACTGGAAGAGGTTGTTCAACTGGATAAGGAAACAAGACCAACTACAGGCTGCTTAGAAGAGACATGCTCTACATACAGGGAGAGGTTGAAAGCAAAAGTGCAGAAAAATAACATCATGTAAACGTGAACAGAGAAAAGCCAGTATCACTATGAAAAGACCAGACTAAGAGACTGAAAGCAATTACTAGAGAAAAACGAAATTTCCAAACATAACAACCCTACCCAGGTATGCACCTAAAAACAGGTTCAAAGCAGAGCAGAAAAAGAACTAAAGTTTCAGTTGACCACATCAGGAAGGTAGCCCAGTTGTAAGGGGTTAGGCAGAATGTTACATTTTGCATTTCCTGTAAAAGTCACCTTTTCCCTACTGAGATGAAATTATGAAGATTTTGAGTCAGGAAATTGATTGCTCCACGAAGATCCATGTCTGAGGCCTCCACTCTCCCACTGATTTGCCTACTCAGGTGCCAGCACTATTGCTTTTGGGTGCCATCGAGCTGATTCTGACTCAGCAAACCCATGTGATGGAGTAGAACCGCCCCACAGGGTTTCCTAGGCTGTTCTCTGTGGCAGCAGATTGCCAGGTGTTTCTCCCCTGGAACCACTAGGTGGGTCTGAACTGCTGGCCTTTCAGTTAGCAGCCGAGCACTTAACTGGTGTGCCACCAGGGCTCCTTGTACAGCCTTGTCATGTTTTAGTAGCTGGCAGGGTAGGTGCTTCCTTCCTCATTGCTCTTTTTCGTGAACATGACTGTTTAATACAGGAGAACCTGCAAAAGCCGAAAGCTGTCAGAGGAGGAAAACACAAGTATCTCCCACTAATTAGAGAGCAATAGAAAGGCGGTAAGACCACAGCTACCACAGCCGCCTTCACCAGACCGAGTCCAGCACAACTAGACGGCACCCAGCTACCACCACCGACTGCTCTGACAGGGGTCAGACCAGGCTTACTGGTCTGACAGACGAGAAATCCCAAAAGTATGGCCCCCAGACACCCTTTTAACTCAGTACTGAAGTCACTCCTGAGGTTCACTCTTCAGCCAAATATTAGACAGACCCCCCATAAAACAAACAACAATACACGTAGTTCAATCATGTATACAAGGCTAAATGGGCACACCAGGCCACAGGCAAGGACGAGAAGGCAGGAGGGGACAGGAAACCTGGACGAATGAAGTGTGAAACCCAAGGTTGAGAAGGGGAGAGCGTTGGTATGTCACAGCGTCGGTAACTGATGTCACAAAATAATATGTGTATTAATTGTTTGATGAGAAAATAATTTGCTCTGTAAACTTTCACCTAAAGCACACACACACAAAAATAAGTAAAAAAAAAAAAAAAAAAGGAAAGTGTTAAGACTGTACCCTGTTAAAGGCAGAAAACTCGTGAGACCTGGAAAAACAAGGCAGTCCTGTTGAGTTCCAGCTCTCAGGTTTCACAGGATAAATGTACACATTAGAATCTACCCTGCTTTGTCTTTTTGGTATTTTAATGGGGATTACGTTAAAATTACAGATTTATCTAAAGAAAATGGGTAAACCGGGATTTATCTCCTCATTTACTCAAGATTTTCATATATCCTTCAAATATATTTTGATGTTTTCTTCACAGTTTCTATTTTTCATAAATTTACTACATAGGTTTTTTCTTTAAACTTTTTGGATTCTTAACCTACTGTAAATATCATCTTTCTTAGACAAACACACTGAGCCAACTTAATGAATTATCTGTTGTAACCTGGGGTTCTCTGGGGATCTCTGTGTTGTTATCTAAAACCCATGCCAACCTTGCTCTTCCCAGTCTCCCCACCGTATGTTACTTTCTCTTGTACGACTGCGTTACTGGTGGTGATGGTGGACGTGTCTGTCTAATGTAAGATTTGAAGAGAATGCTCTGGAAAGCCCATGTTGCTTCTGGCTTTTATATATTGCTAAGAAAGCATCTATTCTTGTTTTACTAATAGTTTTTTTAACTTTTGGAAATAATTTTAGACTCGTAGAAGAGTTGCGTTAAGTAGTGAGTTCCTGCTCACCCCTCCAGCGGTTTCCCGGATGTTACCCTCTCCCATAACCATGGTGGTTACCAAACAAGGGGATTAGCACTGGTACAGTACTGTAACTAACTACAGATCTTACTGGAATTTTATCAGTCTTCCTGTCTGTTAGGGATTGAATTGTGTCCCCTAAAAAGATACGTTGCAGTCCTAACCCCTGTACCTGTGAACGTGACCTTATTTAGAACTAGGGTCTTTGAAGATGTTGTTAGGTTAACCTGAGGTCACAGTGGGGTAGGGTGGGTTCTAATCCTATGACTGGTTTCCGTAGAGACAGACATAGGGAGGCAGAGATTGGAGTAATGCAGCCACAAGCCAAGGAATGCCTGGGGCCACAGGAGCTGGAAGAGACAGGGATGGATCCTCCCCTGGAACCTTCGGAGGGAGCACGGCCCTGCTGACACCTGGCCTCCAGAGCTGAGAGAGAAAGAAATTTCTGTTGTTTTCAAGCCGCCCACTTTGTGGCACTTTGTCACACAGACACAGGAAACCAGTACAACATCCGTCCTTTTTTCTGGTCCAGGTCTACTTTAGTCGTCACACTTCCTGCCTGTTTCAGTGGTGACAGCGTCTCGGTGTCTTTGTGATCTTGATACCTGTGAGGAGTTGAGACCAGTTGTTTTGGGCTTGTCTGATGCTTCCTCATGATCAAATTGAGGTTGTGCCTTTTTTTTTTTTTTTTGTAAGAAAACCATTGTGTCCTTCTCAGTGGCCATATCTGGGGGCACGCGGTGTCCAATCGGTCTTACTCCTGGAGGTGCTGAGCAGGTTCTTCACCGTCTAGTTCCTGGTTTTATTCTTGTAATTCACAAGCAGCATCTTGCACGGAGGTATCTGTGCAAATACTTTCTCCTCAAAGTTTTCTAACTGTGGCAGCCATCCATGGTCCTGGCCGGTGACAGTGATCCCGTCCTGATTGCCGACTGGTGATTTTGTATTTCCATCATTCCTTCTAGTCATTAAGTAGAATTCTGCTCAAAGGAAAAGCTGCCCCTCTCTCCCACTTATTCATTCATGTATTTGTATCAGTACAGACTCATGAGCGTTTATTTTATGCTGCAGGTTATAATCCAATACTGTATTGCTTAGGTTGTTGCTCACATTATCTCAGTTTTAGCCACGAGGAACTCTTTCAGGTTGGCTCCTGGGCCCTTTTTGAGCACTTGCTTATGTTCTAGCACTATAGATGTGCCAAGCTCTTCCTGTTTTCCCTGCCCTGGCCCTGGAATCCACCATGTTTCTGAGGCGCCCTGGTTCTTTTTATTGGTGAATGGTAGTTAGACACCATGATCTGGGCTCTGGGCTGCCATTGCTCGCAGGCTGCTCCATGGATGGAACTAGGAGATGCTTGCGTGTGTGCTAACACATGCACACACACACCTCAGTTTCTGCATTTACCGTTTACACGTGTTTATATATTAAAAGCCAGTTTGTACTGATATCCTCTGATTCCAGACCAACACCACAGGGTTCCTTCTTACCTTCCCCCGTCTTTGTTCCTAATTTCTTTCTCTGACTGGGAGAAGCCTGGCTTATGAGATGGGTACCACACCTTTACTGATCTATTTGAACCAGAACACACATAGCTTGGTTTCATATTTCTGTGAAAATCAAATCCGCAGTATTTATGTACTCCTCCTCTTGTCCTTTAGCCTGTTGTTGCTGTTGGGTGGCGTCCAGTCAGTTCTGACTCACAGTGACCCTACGGAGTAGAGAACGAAACCCTGCCCGGTCCTGCGCCATCTCACAACCATTCTGCTTGAGCTCATTGTTGCAGCCACTGTGTCAATCCATGTGGTCGAGGGTCTTCCTCTTCTTCGCTGACCCTGTACTTTACCAAGCATGATGTCCTTCTCCAGGGACTGATGCCTCCTGACAACATGTCCAAAGTATGTGAGACATAGTCTCAACATCCTTGCTTCTAAGGAGCATTCTGGTTGTACTTCTTCTACAAGAGACTTGTTCGTTCCTTTGCCAGTCCGTGGTATATTCAATATTCTTTGCTAACACGACAATTCAAAGGCATCAATTCTTCGGTCTTCCTTATTCATTGTCCAGCTTTCACATGCATGTGATGCGACTGAAAACACCATGGCTTGGGTCAGGGGCACCTTAGTCTTCAGGGTGACATCTTTGCTCTTCAACTCTTTAAAGAGGTCCTTTGCAGCAGATTTACCCAATGCAATGCGTCTTTTGATTTCCTGACTGCTGCTTCCGTGGCTGTTGATTGTGGATCCAAGGAAAATGAAATCCTTGACAACTTCAATCTTTTCTCCGTTTATCCTGATGTTGCTCACTGGTGCAGTTGTGAGGATTTTTGTTTTCTTTGTGTTACTAGGATCCTTTTCTTCCGCACTCCTTCAGGGCAGTGATTGTGCATTCCCCGTAGCTGAGTGTGTGTCACTGTGTATGTCCCACTCTGTGTACTCCCCACATCTTGATTTTTTTTTTTAATTCTGGTTAAGGTATGTTTATAACGAAATTTGGCGTTTTTACCATTTTTAAGTACACAATTCGATGGCATTAATTACAACACTATATCGTGTAGCTGCAACAATGGGCTCAAACGTAGATAGCAATGATTGTCAGAATGGCACAGGAGTGGGCAGCGTTTCATCCTGTCAGAATCGACTCGACAACACCTAAGAACAAATGTTGTGCGGCCATCACTACTATTTCTTTTTAAAATTTTTTCATCACCCTGAAGAGAAACTGTACCCTTAGGCAGTAACTTGCCATTTCCCCTCCCCCAGCCACTGGCAACCGCTGATCCACTTCCTGTCTCTCTGTATTTGCCTGTTTTGGACATTTCATATAAGGAGGTAACACAGCGTTTGTCCTTTAGTGTCTAACTCCTTAGACTCAGCATGTTTCCGAGGTTCAGTCACACTGTAGCGTGTATGTGCTTGTTGTAGCTGAGAGTCCGTTGTATGGACGAACCACACTTCATCACTTATCTGTGGTGGACACAGGTTCTCACATCTTGGTTATTGTGAACAGCGCTGTAGGAAACATTTGTGTGCGGGTTTTGGTGTAGAATGTTTCCTCAGGGTAGATACCTAGGTGTGGATTTGCTGAGTCATATAGTAGTTTTGTGTCTAGTTTTTTTTAGGAACTGCAGGACTGTTCCACAGCAGCTAAACCATTTTACATTTCACCACATCCTCACCAACACTTGTTTTTCTGTCCTTTTGATTTTAGCCATCCTACTGGGTGTGACCCCGTGTCTGTCAGTTTGTCGTACTGTGGGGGCTTGCATGTTGCTGTGATGCTGGAAGCTATGCCACCGGTATTCAGATACCAGCAGGGTCACCCATGGAGGACAGGTTTCAGCTGAGCTTCCAGACTAAGACAGAATAGGAAGAAGGACCCAGAAGTCTTCTTCTGAAAAGCATTAGCCAGTGAAGACCTTGTGAATAACAGTGGTACACTGTCTGATATAGTGCTAGAAGATGAGCTCCCCAGGTTGGAAGGCACTCAAAAGACGACTCGGGAAGAGCTGCCTCCTCAAAGTAGAGTCGACCTTCATGACGTGGATGGAGTAAAGCTTCCGGGACCTTCATTTGCTGGTATGGCATGACTCAAAAAGTGAAGAAACAGCTGCAAACATCCATTAATAATCGGAACCTGGAATGTACAAAGTATGAATCTAGGGAAATTGGAAATCGTCAAAAATGAAATGGAACGCATAAACATCAATATCCTAGGCATTAGTGAGCTGAAATGGACTGGTATTGGCCATTTTGAATTGGACAATCATATAGTCTACTATGGTTGGAATGACAACTCGAAGAGGAATGGTGTTGCATTCATCGTCAAAAAGAACATTTCAAGATCTATCCTGAAGTACAACGCTGTCAGTGATAGGATAATATCCATATGCCTACAAGGAAGACCAGTTAATACGACTGTTATTCAAATTTACGCACCAACCACTAGGGCCAAAGATGAAGAAATAGAGATTTTTATCAGCTGCTGCAGTCTGAAATTGATTGAACATGCAATTAAGATTCATTGATAATTACTGGCAATTGGAATGCAAAAGTTGGAAACAAAGAAGAAGGATCAGTAGTTGGAAAATAAGGCCTTGGTGACAGAAAATGCCGGAGATCAAATGATAGAATTTTGCAAGACCAATGACTTCTTCATTGCAAATACCTTTTTTCACCAACATAAACGGTGACTATACACATGGACCTCGCCAGATGGAACACACAGAAATCAAATTGACTACATCTGTGGAAAGAGACAATGGAAAAGCTCAGCATCATCAGTCAGAAGAAGGCCAGGGGCCGACTGTGGAACAGACCATCAGTTGCTCATATGCAAGTTCACCCTGAAACTGAAGAAAATCAGAGCAAGTCCACGAGAGCCAAAACATGACCTTGAGTATATCCCACCTGAATTTAGAGACCATCTCAAGAATAGATTTGACTCATTGAACACTAGTGACCGAAGACCAGACAAGTTGTGGAATGACAGCAAGGACATCATCCATGAAGAAAGCAAGAGGTCATTGAAAAGACAGGAAAGAAAGAAAAGACCGAGGTGAATGTCAGAGGAGACTCTGAAACTTGCTCATGAACGTCCAGCAGCTAAAGCAAAAGGAAGAAACAATGAAGTAAAAGAACTGAACAGAAAATTTCAAAGGGCCTCTCGAGAAGACAAAGTAAAGTGTTATAATGACCTGCGCAAAGAGCTGGAGATAGAAAAACAAAAAGGGAAGAACATGCTCGGCGTTTCTCAAGCTGAAAGAACCGAAGAAAAAAATTCAAGCCTCAAGTTGCAATAGTGAAGGATTCCATGGGGAAAATATTAAATGATGCAGGAAGCATCAAAAGAAGATGGAAGGAATACACAGAGTCATTACACCAAAAAGAATTAGTCGATATTCAACCATTTCAAGAGGTGGCATATGATCAGGAACCGATGGTACTGAAGGAAGAAGTCCAAGCTGCTCTGAAGGCATTGGCAAAAAACAAGGCTCCAGGAATTGATGGAATATCAATTGAGATGTTTCACCAAACAGATGCAGCGCTGGAGGTGCTCACTCATCTATGCCAAGAAATATGGAAGACAGCGTCCTGGCCAACTGGCTGGAAGAGATCCATATTTATGCCTATTCCCAAGAAAGTGATCCAACCGAATGCGGAAATTATAGAATATCATTAATATCACACACACACACAAAAGCTTGCTGAAGATCATTCAAAAATGGCTGCAGCAATATATCGACAGGGAACTGCCAGAAATTCAGGCTGGTTTCAGAAGAGGACGTGGAACCAGGGATATTGTTGCTGATGTCAGATGGATCCTGGCTGAAAGCAGAGAATACCAGAAGGATGTTTACCTGTGTTTTATTGACTGTGCAAAGGTATTCGACTGTGTGGATCATAACAAATTATGGATAACATTGCGAAGAATGGGAATTCTGGAACACTTAATTGTGCTCATGAGGAACCTTTACATAGATCAGGAGGCAGTTGTTCGGACAGAACAAGGGGATACTGATTGGTTTAAAGTCAGGAAAGGTGTGTGTCAGGGTTGTATTCTTTCACCATACCTGTTCAATCTGTATGCTGAGGAAATAATCCGAGAAGCTGGACTATATGAATAAGAACCGGGCATCAGGATTGGAGGAAGACTCATTAACAACCTGCGTTATGCAGATGACACAACCTTGCTTGCTGAAAGTGAAGAGGACTTGAAGCACTTACTGATGAAGATCAAAGACCACAGCCTTCAGTATGGATTGCACCTCAACATAAAGAAAACAAAAACCCTCACAACTGGACCAATGAGCAATATCATGATAAACAGAGAAAAGACTGAAGTTGTCAAGGATTTCATTTTACTTGGATCCACAATCAACAGCCGTGGAAGCAGCAGTCAAGAAATCAAAAGATGCATTGCATTGGGTAAATCTGCTGCAAAGGACCTCTTTAAAGCATTGAAGAGCAAAGGTGTCACCCTGAAGACTTAAGGTGCGCCTGACCCAAGCCATGGTATTTTCAATCGCATCATATGCATGTGAAAGCTGGACAATGAATAAGGAAGACCGAAAAAGAGCTGACGCCTTTGAATTGTGGTGTTGGTGAAGAATATTGAACATACCATGGACTGCCAAAAGAACGAACAAATCTGTCTTGGAAGAAGTGCGGCCAGAATGCTCCTTAGAAGCAAGGATGGCGAGACTGCATCTTACATACTTTGGACATGTCGTCAGGAGGGATCAGTCCCTGGAGAAGGACATCATGCTTGGCAGAGTACAGGGTCAGCGGAAAAGAGGAAGACCCTCAATGAGGTGGACTGACACGGTGGCTGCAACAATGACAAGCATAACAATGACTGTGAGGATGCTGCAGGACCAGGCAGTGTTTCGTTCTGTTGTGCACAGGGTCGCTATGAGTCGGAACTGACTCGACAGCACCTAAGAACAACAGTGTGTGTGAAGTAGTAGTATGTCATTGTGGTTTTGACTTGCATTTCCCTAATGACCGATGATGTCGACCATCTTTCTATGTGCCTGTTGGCCATTTATCTTCTTTGGAGAAAATGTCTATGCAAGTCCTTTGTCCACTTTTTGATTGGGTTGTCTTTTTGTTGAATGTTAAGAGCTCATCATATATTCTGGATATTAAATTCTTATCAGATGACTCCCAGACATTTTCTCCCATTTTGTAGGTTATCTTCTCACTTTAAAAATAAATGTCCTTTGATGCACAAAACTTATTTTGATGGAGTCCAATTATTTTGTCTTTTGTTGCTTATGCTTTTGGTGGCATGAGAATCCAATGCCAAATGCAAGGTCCTGAAGATGTGCCCCTATATTTTAAGACTTGTATGGTTTTAGGTCTTATATTTGGTTGTTAATCCATTTTGAGTGAATTTTTGTACACGGTGTGAGGTAGGGGTTGATTGACCTTAACGTATTTTTGGTTATGGGGAACTTTCCCAGGAGTCATGTTCTCAGAGAAGTGTTACTCTCTACTCCCTGCATTACCGTGTCCCTACTCCCCTGCTCTTCCTGCCCTGCCCCCGCCCTCCACAGGTAACTAGTCTGATTTGTTTCCCCTTTCTTCCACGAAGAGTAGTGTACTGTAGATATTTTGCACCTTGCTTTTCTCACTTTATAATGGAAAAGTGAGAAATCATGCCATAGCAGTTCAGCGTGTGCTGCTTTGCACAGCTGTGTGTCCTTCACCGTGTGGACGGACCACAGCGTGAAGCTGCTCATCCACACTTAGGCCAACAGTACTGGTTTTCCGTAACTTCAACCCATGCCTATAGAGCAACCAGCGGGCTCATTCTGTTTGATTCCCTTCTCCCTTTTACAGTTGTGTTACTCCTACTTTGTCACAACATAAAACACTGGTCCCTCAGTCTCCCACCCTCATCCTCACTGTCTTATAGATTTTAGCTGCTCACCCTCCGTCATCTTGCTGGTGTTTCCCTCTCCTGGTTGGATGAAGCACATCTTTTAGAAAGCTGCTCAGGAAGGGCTGACGGCTGTAGTGTTTTCCCAAGTTTTTATGTTGAAAATAGATTTTCTGTAGCCTTGATTCTTGAAGGACCGCCTGGCTGAACAGAGCCCTCAGCTCACGTTTTCTTTTACTGAACCTTCCTTTGCATATTGGCTTCGAAGAGTCAGAGGCCAGTCGTGCTTCTTCGCCTTTGTAAATTATCTTTTTGCCTGCGGGCCCTGAGGGTTTTACCACAGGCTTACTAGGAAGGGTCTTGTAGCTGATTATTCTGATTTCGTTTTCCTTGGTGCCCAGTGGGCCCTTTCAATGTGGGTATTCAGGTCTCTATTCCTGGAAGGTTCTCGGGTGATAATTTTAAATACTAGTTCTGCTTCACTTCTCCCAATATTAATGAGAATACTTTTCCCTCTTCACCTGTCTTCCATTTCCTCAATGCTCTTTCTGACCCTTTTTACTTCTTGTTCTCTCTCCATTCTCGTTTTTCTGCCTTTGACGCCCTTTCTTAAAATTTCCACTTTTGAATCTTAGGCACCTTGCAATTTATTTTGAATTTCTCCATCTTTTTTCATTTCTTTCCTGAATTCAATCAGCTGTTTTCCTGATTGTGTCCATTTCTGCTCTTAGCTTTTTAATTTTCAACTTGTGATTTTTTCTTGTATCTTCAAACGTTTTCTAGTCTTTGGTAGAGTATTTGGCTCGTTGGTAGAGTGCATCAAACTTCTGTTTAGGTGTTGACTTCTCTTCTTCTGCTTCTGTGGGTTCTTCCAGGGCTCCTTTGTGGGGTGTGAGATTTTCTTTGTACAAATCCATTTATTTTGTTCATGTTTTTTGCATTGGGGTGTTTCACAAATTTCTAGTTTAATGCCACCTGTCATTGCAGGGAAGTTCAGATTTTCTGGTGGATTTTTTTTCTATCTTGGCGATGAGAAGGTGGTGGTGTCTGTCCCCATTTCATGGTTCTCTCTTTTCCCCTTCAACAACAAAATTGCCAGATGGTGCCTCACCCTTATGTCTACTTTTACATTCTCCCCCAGAAATGCTGTGTCTCAAAGGCACCCCTGGAAACCGTAGGTCATGCACTTGTTGGCCTGGACTGGCCTTAGCTTTTTTCACACTTAGGTAGACGTGGACTGCCTGGTGGTGTGGCCATGCCCTGGGACTGAGGAGTTTTTCTCTTCCTTCCTTTGGAGGTTTGGGCGTGGCTTTAGTGTAGACCTGGTTTACCCTTATGGTGGTTCTGTGCTGCTTTAGGGGATGGACTAGGTCGCTGCCAATGTCGTCGCTGCATGGAATCCCTGCGAGACGTTTTTGGGTCTGGTGTCCGTGGTGGAGATGATGGCTCCAGTCTGCTCTATCAGTGGGGTGAGCCGTGGGGGTGCAGTGGCAGGGCTGGCTGGAGGTATAGCCTCTAGCAGAGCCCTCTGTGGGTGGCTGGCATTTCTCCTTGAAACCAAGACCTTCCGCTTAGGGTTTCAAGCATGTCTGCATAGATCTAGATTACTGTTTAGGTGCCCTGGGGGCACAGTGGTTAAATGCGAACCAAAAGACCGGCAGCTCGAACCCACCAGCAACTCCGCAGGAGGAAGATGAGCAGTCTGCTTCTGTAAAAATTACAGCCTTGGAAACCCTGTGAAGCAGCTCTACTCTGTCCTATACAGTCACTATGAGTCAGAGTCAACTCGACGGCAGTGGGTTTGGGTTATTTTTTAGTTTGCATGTGTCTGTGGGTTCTGGTCATCTTGATCAGGTTAATAAGCCAAAAGAAAACACCACAGGCTGAGCTCATAAATTTATTTCAGTTCTATCGCTGTTTTCTGTTTCTCATGCCCTGATGTTCCTGTAGTCCCTCCAGTAGGGGCTTACCCTGGTCCCCTAGCCCCACTGCCCTCCACCCAGACCAGAAGGGAGTCGGTCTCTGGGGCAGCTGCCTGCCTCTGAGCCCCTGGAAGAGACACCACACTTGAGATTGGTTTCATTTTTCTTTAATTTTTTTAAAAAAGCCCCTAAGTCCTATGGCTTCAAGGAAGCATCAGAGAAACGTAAATGCCATTTCTGTACACGTTGTAAAGCAAGAACTAGACTCGCACGACTGCCGCCCGCCTGCCTGCCTGCCCGGCAGCTGCGGCCGCCCTGGGCCCTGCAAACGCCCCTGAGGCCGCGCCGGGGACTTTAAGGCGGTTTTGTCACCAGCTGCACCGGACGTGGGAGGAGCCCAGACGGCCACACCAGGGAGGATGTCCCCACAGGTCTGGTGCTGGGACCTAGCCTCTGGAATCAGGTGCATCACAGCCACCTGCCTGGCAGGAGCCGGCCACACACAGGGCCGGGCGAGGCTGAGTGGGGCTGCTGAGCTTTGGTGCAGCATTTTGGTTGGGGTGGCCACGTTCCCACCCCTGCCTGCCCCTTTGGTTTGGGGGGCCCGGGGGCCTCATCCCTACGCACAGGCCCTGGTAAGCACCACCCGGCGGCGCCCCGGCCGGGC
The DNA here is from genome assembly GCF_024166365.1 of Elephas maximus indicus. NCBI lineage: Eukaryota > Metazoa > Chordata > Mammalia > Proboscidea > Elephantidae > Elephas > Elephas maximus. The sequence goes on along the minus strand of NC_064821.1, from coordinate 1,726,894 downwards.
CCATGAGCAGCAGCGCCCAGCCCTGCCCCCCTGAGAAAACGGCCTTTGGATGGAGGGAGATGAGCTGGACTTTATGACACTGCGGCAGAGCCTGCCCCGCTCCTGCCACAGACGGGCAGCGGGCGGCCTCTGCTGAGTTTCTGTGTTTAAATAGTTAATGCTCTCGGAGGGGAGGACTAGACACAGGTGTAGAAATCTCGGCCAAAGTCTTACGTGAAGGAGAGCCCCACGTGGAGTGGGGTCGTGGCATCGTGCCCAGCAGCCCACGTTCTGCATCCGGCGGTGGCAGGTCTGCCTGGGCGGCTGTGGCCTATCGCCAGTTCATGCCCGAGGGGCTCAACGGCAGGTCTGCACCCAGTGGGCTCATTTGTGTCGCTGCAGCGATTTCCTCTTCCTCCTCTTAAAGAAGCAGCAGCACCTGGGGGTGGGGGGCAGGGGGCGGGCAGCTCAGCATCGGAGGGGACCCTGGCGGCCTGGTGTCGCCCCCGTCCCCCCACCCGCAGGCGTACTTGGTGTCATCGGCCACCTCCACCTCCGCAGGCGCCGTGATGGGCGCGTTGGAGTGGCCGGCCGTGGGGTCGTCTGCATTCAGCTCCCCGTTGGTGGAGTTCAGGGCCTGCGTGAGGGGCGACAAACGTCATTGCGGCTCCCGCGCACACCCTTCCCCGTCAGACCCACCCACCCTCACCTGGTGCTTGGGGTGCGGTGGGGCCTTGTCACGGAGCTGGGGCTGTGCGGGCAAGTCAGGGTGCACCGTGCCGATGGGCGTGGGCTGCGGAGGGACGGGCGTCAGGACGGCGGCAGCCCTGGGGCCCCGCCCAGCTCCCCCCGGCCCCCACGTACCAGGGGCTTCCCGGCCCAGTCGTACTCGTAGTCGAAGACAAAGCCGCTGCGGTCAAAGAGGTCGGAGAAGAGCTTGCGCAGGTACTCGTAGTCAGGCTTCTCAAAAAAGTCCAGCCTCCGCACGTAGCGCAGGTACGTGGCCATCTCCTCTGTGGAGAGAGCCCAGCAGTGCCTCGGCACGCCCCAGGGAGTGGCCAGCACCCACAGGTCCCCCCTTACCCGGAAAGTTCTCGCAGAGCGCCTCGATGGGCGTGGCCCGCTTGGTGTCGCCAATCTTCTGGTAGCGCTCCTTGAGCGTGTCCGCCTGCAGGAGGGCAGGGTGGGGTCAGGCCATGCTCCCTGGAAAGGGGCACCCTACCCCACCAGGACCCACCTTGAGCCCTTGCCAGGGGAGGCTGCCACGCAGGAAGTACATAAACATGTGGCCCAGGGCCTCCAGGTCATCGCGGCGGCTCTGCTCTGCAGGGAGGAGGCAGGGGAAGCTCAGTGATGCGGGGGCCGGGCCCAACCCCCCAGCCCACCCTGCCCAGGTGGTGCTGGTGCCCCTCCACGTCCACAGCTCACCCTTGCCCAGGTGGGTGTTGATGCTCATGTAGCGGGCAGTCCCGGTCAGGCTCTTGTGCTCGCGATACGGGATGTGCTTCTTGGTCTCGGGGTCAATGTACTCCTTGGCCAGCCCGAAGTCGATGATGTGGATGGTGTGCTGCCGCTTGGTGCCCGGCCGCCCCACCAGGAAGTTCTCTGGCTTCACGTCCCGGTAGATGAGGCTTTTGGTATGCACATACTCCATGCGTGTAATCTGTGGGGGTGGGTGGGGGGACCTCAGCCACAGCCACAGTCACAGCCTCAGCCAGTCACAGCCACAGCCTCAGCCACGGTCACAGCCTCAGCCACAGCGACAGGCACAGTCACAGCCTCGCCCACAGTCACAGCCTCAGCCACAGCCACGGTCACAGCCTCAGCCACTCACAGCCACAGCCTCAGCCACAGTCACAGCCTCAGCCACGGTCACAACCTCAGCCACAGCCATAGCCACAGTCACAGCCTCAGCCACAGCCTCAGCCACAGTCACAGCCTCAGCCACAGCCTCAGCCGCAGCCACGGTCACAGCCTCAGCCACGGCCACGGTCACAGCCTCACCCACAGTCACAGCCTCACCACAGTCACAGCCTCACCACAGTCACAGCCTCACCACAGTCACAGCCTCAGCCTCAGCCACGGTCACAGCCTCAGCCACGGTCACAGCCTCAGCCACAGCCACAGTCACAGCCTCAGTCACAGCCACAGCCTCAGCCACAGCCTCAGCCTCAGCCACGGTCACAGCCACAGCCAGTCACAGCCACAGCCTCAGCCATGGTCACAGCCTCAGCCACAGCGACAGCCACAGTCACAGACTCAGTCACAGCCACAGCCTCAGCCACAACTACAGTCACAGCCACGGCCACAGCCTCAGCCACGGTCACAGCCTCAGCCACGGTCACAGCCACAGCCATGGCCTCGGCCTCAGCCATGGCCACGGCCTCGGCCATGGTCACGGCCTCAGCCACGGTCACGGCCACGGCCACGGTCACGGCCTCGGCCACGGTCACGGCCTCGGCCACAGCCTCAGCCAGTCACAGCCTCGGCCACAGTCACAGCCACAGCCTCAGTCACAGCCTCAGCCAGTCACAGCCTCAGCCACAGCCACAGTCTCAGCCTCAGTCAGTCACAGCCTCAGTCACAGCCACAGCTACAGCCTCAGTCACAGCCTCAGCCAGTCACAGCCTCAGCCACAGCCACAGTCTCAGCCTCAGTCAGTCACAGCCTCAGTCACAGCCACAGCTACAGCCTCAGTCACAGCCTCAGCCACAGTCTCAGCCTCAGCCACAGCCACAGTCTCAGCCTCAGCCAGTCACAACCTCAGCAGCTACAGCCTCAGTCACAGCCTCAGTCACAGCCACAGCCTCAGCCACAGCCTCAGCCTCAGTCACAGCCTCAGTCACAGCCACAGTCACAGCCTCAGTCACAGCCACAGTCACAGCCACAGCCTCAGCCACAATCACAGCCTCAGTCACAGCCACAGCCTCAGCCACAATCACAGCCTCAGTCACAGCCTCAGTCACAGCCACAGCCTCAGCCACAGCCTCAGCCTCAGTCACAGCCTCAGTCACAGCCACAGTCACAGCCTCAGTCACAGCCTCAGCCTCAGTCACAGCCACAGTCACAGCCTCAGTCACAGCCTCAGTCACAGCCTCAGTCACAGCCAGTCACAGCCACAGCCACAGCCTCAGCCACAGTCACAGCCACAGCCTCAGCCACAGTCACAGCCTCAGTCACAGTCACACACAGCCACAGTCACAGCCTCAGTCACAGCCTCAGCCTCAGTCACAGCCACAGTCACAGCCTTAGTCACAGCCTCAGCCTCAGTCACAGCCACAGTCACAGCCTCAGTCACAGCCACAGTCACAGCCTCAGCCTCAGTCACAGCCACAGTCACAGCCTCAGTCACAGCCACAGTCACAGCCACAGCCTCAGCCACAGCCAGTCTCAGCCAGTCACAGCCTCAGTCACAGTCACAGTAGAGCCACAGCCTGTCACAGCCTCAGTCACAGTTATAGCCACAGCCTCAGTGAGAGTCACAGCCACAGCCTCAGCCACAGCCACAGCCTCAGCCACAGCCACAGCCTCAGCCACAGCCACAGTCACAGCCTCAGTCACAGCCACAGCCTCAGCCACAGCCTCAGCCAGTCATGGCCTCAGCCACAGCCTCAGTCACAGTCACAGCCTCAGTCACAGCCTCAGCCAGTCACAGCCTCAGTCACAGTCACAGTAGAGCCACAGCCAGTCACAGCCTCAGTCACAGTTATAGCCACAGCCTCAGCGGCAGTCACAGCCACAGCCTCAGTCAGTCACAGCCTCAGCCACAGCACAGCCACAGCCTCAGTCAGTCGCAGCCACAGTTACAGTCACAGCCTCAGCCTCAGCCACGGCCTGCCCACCTGGTCCCCCCACGGCCCCGCCCTCGGCCCCCCACCAGCTGGATGGCGATCATGAGGACAGTCTTGAGCGTGAAGGTGCGGTCACAGAGGTCAAACAGGTCCTCGAGGCTGGGTCCCAGCAACTCCAGTACCATAGCGTTGTACTTCCCGCACGGCCCGAAGTAGTAGACCTGGGGGACGCCCTCTGGGGACAGAGACGGAAAGCGGACAGATGAGGTGCCGTGGACAGACGGCATGCCCGCCCCCCGCCCCCCACATACCTGCCGTGCTTAGCTGCTTGTAGAAGCGGTACTCCAGGTGCAGCTGTGGGGCGCGTGACTTGATCGGCTCCTGGGGGTGAGGGTGGGGTGGCACCGGGGACCCAGCTCCAGGCAGAGACACAGGAGGGGGCTCGGGCAGACCCAGGGCAGTCTGGCCCTCGGGGCCCCACGGGAGGGGCGTGCTTGGTTGGGGGGTGGGGTGGAGGGAGGGACTCACCAGTTTGATGGCTACGTATTCGTTTGTATAGAGGTTCTTCCCTGCGAGGGAGCAGGGTGGTCAGGACAGCAGGGCCAGGCCCAGGCTCCCCCAAGACCCTGCGTGACCCGCCCCCTCCACAGGGTGGCTCCAGTCCTGCTGCCAACCGATTGGAAGCAAGCCCCCTGCTGTGGCTGTCCTGACCAAACCTGCACCTCGTCTCCCAGAGACCCCATGCTCCGCCCTCATCCCGGCTGCCCCCTCTCTGTGGCCTCAGTTTTCAACACTGTCCAGCTTGCTCCCTTGAGCGCCTCGGCTCCAGCAAGCCTCTGCCCCCTTGGAGCCCATCCTGAGGACCCCCGCTCCCTCCCCACAGGACTGGCCCACCAGCGCACGAGCATGCTCTCGCTTGCCTAAGACTGATCAAAACAGAACACAGCAGCCCTGTGTCTTCCTGGGCTCACTCAGCAGGCTGCTGAGGGGCCTGGCATTTGCCAAATATAGGATGGGGGCTGCACCGAGAAGGGCCCCTAAAGCTGCGTGCGGTCCCTACAGCTTCAGCCACACACACAGCATCTGCGAGGCTGATGGAGGACAAGGCCTGAGGGGCTGGGCTGCACCAGGTGGGAGATGCTGCAGGCCCACCACCCAGGGCCCCTTATCCCAGGACAAGGGCTGGGCCACCTCCCATCATGTCCAACCTCAGACCCGCCCCAACACAGCCACGGGCCGATCCTTGACGGGATCAAGAGAAGCCCCTAAAGCAAAACTCAACTCCTGATGACAACATAAACCCACGCACTTAACCACGAGGTGCCACGAAACAGGGAAAAAGTCGAAGAAACAGAGACTAAGAGGGGCCACAATGAACGAGCAGATGGGAAACCTCGAGAGAGAGAGAGAGAGAGCACCAAATGGAAATTCTAGAACTGAAAACCACCACTTACGATGTCAAAAACTGACTGGAAACACTCAGCAGAAATTTGTACAATGCAGACAAAAAGGGACCTCACGGTAGGAGGGGACAGGACAGCTGGTGACAGGGAACCCAGAGCTAGAAGGCAGAGTGGTTGACATGTCGTCGAGTTCGTACCAATGTCATACAACAACGTGTGTACTAACTGATGAGAAACTGGTTTTTCTGTAAACTGTCACCTGAACTACAATAAAACAAAACAAAAAAAGTGACCGTACAACCGGGCAACAGAAACCATCCAAACTGAAGGGAGAGAATAGGCCACACGCTCCCAACAGACGTGCAACTGGAATCCAAGCACAAGAAGAAAGTCGTGACAAAAAAATCAGGGCTACACTTTTCCCAAATTTAATGAAAAATACCAATATACAGACCCAAGACGCTCAATGAATCCCAAGCAGGATAAACACACACACAAAACCCACACTTCGACACAACACAAGTAAATCCTGAGAGCGAAGACAAGAAAGAAAACTTAAAAGACAACCAGAGGAAAAAAGACCCATTACGGGCAGGCAAACAGTACTCAACATCATCAGTCACCAGGGCCGCACAAATAAAGCCCCGAGGAGAACACGACACACCCAGTGACACGCACAAAACTAACGAGGCTGACGCCACCAAGTGGAAACCGCCGCTCTCGCCACAGCCAGTGGGAGTTAAAATGGTGCCAGGACTCTGGAAGGCCGCCTGGCGTTTCCCCATCAGGTTGCACACGCCTGCTGTCTGACCCAACACTTTCGTGAAAACACCATACGGAAGAAAACTCAGGGCAGTTTTATTCACTACAGCCCAAATCTGGAAACAATCCGGAAGACGCTGAGCAGGAAAAGGGACACACACACTCATGGGATGGCCACGATGGGACCACCGCACAGGAAGGAAGGGCAGGGACACACAGGTCCTCTCAGAGAAAAGGTACTGAGCAAGAACCCAGGTGAGAAGGAAGCGACGCTCTTGCCTGTCTCTGCCACCACCTCCCACTGTGCAAGAATAGAGCCATTGGAGACCACCTCAAGTCCCCGCAGCACTGCACATCCCTGCTGAGCCACTGGGCCACCCTTGGGCTCCACCGAGGCGTGTCTCCCCAGGGCGGACACCTCCCAACACTGTCCAGCAGGCTCAGGGTCTGAGGCGACCACCCCGCCACCCGCCCTGCGTGTCCCGCCCACCAGCAGACATGGCTTTTGGGCCCTTGGCCCTTACAACTGCCGCTTCCTGGGCCAAAGAGACAGGGCTGAGGCTACACGCCCTGGCCGGCACCATGCCTGAGGGGCCCGCACGGTGGGCGAGCAGACTCGAGGAGGCCTGTGGTCCTAGTCCCAGCCAGACAGGGCACAGGCTCTGGTTCCAGGCAGGGACCTTGACCTGTCCTCGCGGTGAGTCACAGAGCGTGCAGACCAGCCAGCCTGCACTTGGAGACAGGCTCAGCCAGGCGCTTTGCAGCTCCAGCTGCCTGCCTGTCCCTGGCCCGTGGCCGAGAAGCCACACCACCTCGTGGAGACTTCACAGCCACCCCCAGGGGGCAGAGTACCCACGCTCCTCCCAAAACCTCAGGGAATCCACCCGCAGACAGCTCCGTCAGGGAGACCCCTGTGCCCCAGGGACCTGCAGGAGGGGTGGTCAAGTGGGCTGGCTCTCCACAGAGGGGCTGCCCTCCCCACACCCTGCCGCAAGCCGCACAGGGCCACGCCTCACCCAGGCGGAGCTCCCCGAAGTTCCCGCAGCCGATCTTCTTGCCGACACGGAAGTTGGGGCCCACCATCAGGACCCCCGAGCTGGCCCCTGAGCCGCGGACACCGTGGCTGCTCCGGCTGCCACCAGCCTTGGACATCCTCCGAGCCTCCTCCGACTCCCCTTTCCCTCCTTTCTTGTCAAAATCCATCAGTTTGTGGTACCCTGGCCTCTCCACGGTGACTCTGCCGTGCAAATCCCAAGCCTGCGGAAACCTGAGGTGGCGGTGCTTGGTGCTGGCTAGCACACCATCGCAGCCCGCGGTGGGCAGACAGGCGGGCAGGCCCCGCAGCCCAGCTAGTGTGATGGGGGGGCTCTCCAGAGCCCGGCCGCGGCGCTCATCCTGGTGGCCTCGGGGTCGTGCTCAGAGGGTGAAGGCATTCTGCTGGCAGGTCCCGTCGCCCTAAATCTTTCGGCTCCCAGCTGTGGGGAAACAGGCACAGATTAGGGTGGGCCGCAGGCCAGGGACCCCACGGCACAGTCATCAGGGAGGGCACAAGGCTGGCAACATCGCCTGGCTGCCTGGGGGGCAGGAGCTGCCTCTGACCAGCCGCGAGGCCAACAGGGCAGGAGGACCTGCCTCGGGCCAACATTGCAGGGAGCGGGCAGTGGCTCTGGAAAGAGCTTTGGAAGTATGCACATGACACAGCACCCTCGTCCAGGCTCTGGGGGGCCTCCGGGCGCATGGGGCACAGCTGCACAGGATACACGTCTTGTGTAACTGCACCCGCTTTAGGTGGCACTGCTGCTCATGCTCGAGGGGCCCGTGCGGACAGGATCATGCTGCCCCCAGCATGGGCTCAGGCGTGACGATGCATAGGGCGAGGCCAAGAGCATCCTGAGATCAAGAGGCGCGGGGGCTGCAGCCAGGCCCTCGGGAGAAGGGCGGCAGGAGGACCCAGATGCGCGCCAGCCATCCCCCCACCTGCAGGGGGCCCAATCCCAGGGCCCATGTCTGGGGGGACACACACTGTAGGAGTGTGCTGTGGATGTAGTGTGCCTGGAGAACAGGGGGTGGGAGCTTGGAGCCTGGGTCCGACGAACAATGGCAGGCAGATGGCCTGCTCTTGGCCCAACCACCGACAGAGGACCCTGGCCCAAGAAAACCAGGTCAGGCCCACGGAGGGCACCTGCAGCAGCCGCAGGTCACCCCGGGGTTGGGAGCTGGGCTGCACAGCATGTGGTCTCCAGGTGCAGAGAGCCCCACTGCAACACATCCCCTCTCCCAACCATGCGCATGGAGGACAGTGGGTGCTGGGGCCCCCACAGGACCCCTGGGGGTCTTCCTTGATGGGGTCTGCTGGGGAGGGTCAGCTCACTGGTCAGGGGGCATGTCACCACCTCAGAGCGTCCTGGCCTGAGGAGGATGTCCCCCTGTGTGTGAGGACACCGTCATTGTCCTCAGCAGAGACCCAGCCCAGCCACTGGTCACCTCGATGACCAGCAGGAAAGGCTCTGGCACGTCTCTGCTACTTCACTCGACAGCTCTAGCAGAAAAGCCCGTGGGCCGCTGCCCGGCGGGGACGGTGATGCAGCCAGCCGAGACGCTCTAGCGAGAACATGGCTCACAAGCGTCATCCGCGGCACCGTCATCTGTGTGCAGCAAGGCCCTCACTGAGGAAATCCACACCTGCGCTCCTGTGCGTCTGCACGCTCCACATGGCCCCTGGCCCCTCCCCGCTGGGTGGCCGTGTGAAGGGCAGCCACACCTGCCAGCCCTCACAAGACAAGCCTCACCTGCCTGTGGGCAGAGCCCCTGAGACCCCACCAGGGAGGGACATGGCCAGCCTTGTGTCACAGCAGGAGGCAGAGCTTCACCTCTCTCTGCGGCGAGTGACTCTCCATCATGTGGACAGGCCACCATGTCGCTCTATCACCTGCTGACGGACACCTCGGTTGCGTCCACTTTCTGGCTCCTGCGAATCGTGCTGCTATGAACACACGTGCAGGTTTCTGCCTGGACATGTTTTCGTTTCTCTTGGGTAGACACATAGGAGCAGGACTGCTGGGTGGGACGACTTTCCCGCGTCCTCGCCGGCACTTGTGATCATCCATCTTTTTCACGTAGCTGTCCTCAGGGAAACAGTGGTGACTCCGTCAGGCAGGGCCCAGTCCCCGGCATGGCTGCACCAAAGGACAGCTCCCTGGTGTGCACCAGGAAGGCAAGTGACGGAGCTCATGGGCTGCCTTGCACCACCCAGCCCCACCCCCCTGTTTCTAGAAGCACTAACTCTCCTACTGCTTGACCCTCAGGAACAGTCAACCCTGTGCCCTGGCTTCCCCAAACAGATCCACTCTGACTTTCCTTCCTTCAAGAACGTCTGGAGGAAGGACCTTTTCTCATGACAACGGTGTGCTCCAGAAAGCATAGCCGGTTAGACCAAGGCCTCTCTGTGCATCCGTCTCTCTCCCTCTCAGCAGCTACGTCTTCTGCTTCCAGGCCTCACGGTCACAGTGAGTCCCAAGCGGGGTCCCAAGTGCCTCCTGGCCCGACTGACGGTGCTTTCTGGACCTGGACTGTGGAGGCAACCAACCCCAAGGAGAGGCTGCTGGTCCCAGAGCCGCTCGCCGTGTCTTCTGTGTACGCCCACTCAGAGCAGGGGGCCCGGGGCCTGTGCCTACCACAGCCGGGACGCCCTCTGTGCCGGGTCTGCCGGGCACTGCCATGGCGAAGGGAGCTGGTCCTGGCAGGGACGGCAGCTCCAACGCTGCCAGGTCTGGCTGGAGACAGCAACAGCAGTGCCATCAAGCATTTCCTGAGCGGCTGACCGTCACCTCCCACAGCCTCAGGAAAGGTGTTCTCCTCAAGTCTAGAGAGACCCTGTGGGGGGCTCTGTCCGCTCACATGGCCGACCAGGCCCAGGCCCACCCCATACTCGGGGCCCTGCATGAGGCCTGTATCCCTCTGTCTGCACTGCTGTCCTTGTGCTCATGGGTCTCTCGTCAGGACGGAGGTGAGAAGCTGCCCAGTTAGACAGGAGATGAACAGGGAACTGAGGTGGCTCAGCAGAGGGGACACGCCAGGACCGGGGATGCCCTTCACCAGCCAGGCCACCCAACAGACCCTGGACCTCCCAGGGACGCCCCGCGCCCCCTCCCCAGACCAGGGCCAGGCCACCAGCCCTGCCCCGCCTCAGGCTCAGTGGAGCTGCCTGCCCGCTGCAACATGAGGGCTTGGTAGATGCTTCCAGAAGGTGGCCGGCTTCGGCACAAGCACCCCAAGTGCCAGGCATCACCTGGACTGCACTGCCCCCACCCAGGGGCGTCCCCAGGAGGTGAGGGGGTGTGGGGAGAGTGAGCCACATGTACAACAGAAGAGAATTGGGAACAAAGACACTGATTCACCCGGGCTGAGACCAGCACCCACGGAGGGGCAGAGGCCTGCGGTCACCTCCACCCACACCTGCATGGTCAGCCCAGGATGCCAGGGGGAAGTGAGGCGGGGCAAGCCGCAGGGAGGAGACTGCCACCGTCACACTCACTGGATCCCCCCAGCCCCACCCCCCATGCCAGCAGCCCACTCAGTCATGGCTGACACTGACCCAGGGGCCAGCCCCCTTCCCGGGCTCAGCCTGCCCCAATGACAAGAGCCATGTGCACAGATCGGCCCCTGACAGGGCTGCACGCCCCTGCGCCCATATCAGCAGGTTACCTGCTGTGTCCTCTTGGGGACCCTCCATCTTGTCGGGCCCAAGGTCAGCACCCCCCCCCAGCAGGGGGCCTTCTCTGCCATCCCCACTCAGTGATGTCACAGTTCTTGTGCTGACCTCACCAGCAGCACCCCAGGCCAGGGCTAGGGTGTGGGGGGAACACAGAGCTACAGCCCGCGGCAGGCCTCACAGTGCCCAGGACGGCCCCCGGAGAACAACCCGACCCCATGGTAGGCCTCACAGTGCCCAGGACGGCCCCCGGAGAACGACCCGACCCCATGGTAGGCCTCACAGTGCCCAGGACGGCCCCCGGGGAACGACCCGACCCCGTGGCAGGCCTCACAGTGCCCAGGACGGCCCCCGGAGAACAACCCGACCCCATGGTAGGCCTCACAGTGCCCAGGATGGCCCCCGGGGAACGACCCGACCCCGTGGCAGGCCTCACAGTGCCCAGGATGCCCAGGACAGCCCCTGGACAATGAGCTGACCCTGTGTCAGCAGTGCCGGGGGCAGAGCCTGGGGCAGCGGTGCAGTCAAGACTCCCGTGCACAGGCAGTCAGTGGGACTGCAGACGTGTGAGGACGCCCTGTGTGAGCAGCCCCAGGAGACCAGGCGCCCACCATGCACAGAACACATGCCACCCATGACCCAAGTTCTGACAAGCAACAAGCCTCTGTGCCGGGATTTACGACGGCTCCACTGCCTTGGCCTCAGGGTCGCTCATCGGGGAGGGAGTGGGTGGGTGCCTGACCCGGGCACAGGCCAGGGGTCTCAGCAAGCACAAACAGGAGCCACCTACCCACTGCCCAACACAGGCGGAGCCAGACACTCAGGCCTCCACGGCTGACCCAGGAGAGGGGGCCCTTTCCATAGGGACCCCTGCCCCTGTGGTGGCAGCCAGAACCCAACAAGGCCCAGAGTTCCCAGGCCACAGGCAGGAGCAGCCCCAGCTCTGCACCTCCCTTCACAGTGGGCTCTGGAATGGGGTCACACCCAGGGGTCTCCCACATGATCTGCCATACTCCCCCTCTCCCCATGACTCGGGCCCACACTGGGAGGGCAGGGGCACCTCAGGACCTTTGCACAGGCTGTTCCGGGTTCCTGGGGGGCAGCTGGCTCCCACAGCACAAACATCTCCAGGTGACACCCCTTCCCAGCCCTTCCTCACCGCCACATCACCTGACACGTGAGGGCATGCGTGTGTTCGTGCTGTCTGCAGGAGTTCAGCGACAGGGAAGACATGCTGTCCACACACCCTCATCCAAACCACTGACACACGGACACGTCACACTGAAGAGTGGACAGACGGCGGCCATAAGGAGCAGGGAGCCACAGCTGGTCCCCGGGGAGGGCGCAAAACCAACTGCTGTGACAACGGCAGGCCCGCTACCATGCACACCACCCCACGTTCCCCAGCATCGGAGGGTTTCAGTACACGTGCAGTTGTCGTGTGCCGTCAATCCCAACTCACGGCGACCCACGTGGCAGAAAACTGTCCCATGGGGTTTCCTGAGCTGTGATCTTTGTGGGCGCAGATCGCCAGGTGTTTCTCCCACAGAGCCACTGGGCAGGTTCAAACTGCCAGCCTTTCAGTTAGCAGCCCAGCACTCACCACTGGACCACCAGGGCTCCTGTCGACATGTGCACGTGTGCACACCTGGTACTGGCAAGGGGGACGGGAAGCCCTCGGTGGGCAGGTAAACTGGACCATGTCTGGAGGCTTCCTGACAAGCTCTCCCCCGTGCTAACCTGTGGGGACGCCTACCAGGAAGGGGGTCCCATTCACTTCAACGCAGCCGCAGCACAAACCACTGTAATGTCCAAACAGGTCATTTGCAACAGAGAGGAACTAGTAGATAACTAACGCCAGAGCATCCTGTTACAGGTGGGTGTGTCACAGCCTCGCCCGCGTGTACACGACGCGTGTCTGCACAGATGCGTGCAGAAAGTTCTAAAAGGAAGGGCAGAGGGCTGTTCACAAGGGTCTCTGGGGGCCTGGTCGCGCAGCAGAGGGGGCAAGGAGGAGCCCGAGAAGACAGGTTGGGTTATTGGGCTCTCACCCTGCCCTTCAGTCCCTGAAGCGCCTCGCCCATCAGCTTTGCAGGTGAGGGGTGAGGACTGGTGAGCCGCGTGCTGCCTGGAGACCTGGGGAAGCGAGGGCTTCCCACCCATGGACTGGTCCCCCACAGCCGCCTCTTTTCGGGAGACTGTCAGAAGGACCCTGGTGGTAGCTGCAGCAGCCCAGCCCCCAAACGCCAGGGAAGCAGCAGCTACCACCAGCAACGCCACCTGGCGAGGGTCTGGGGGGCCAGAATGGGAGAGATAGGGTGCTTATATTCACCCAGACGTCACAGAGCCAATGTGCTCCTGGGTGGGTGGCCCTGAGCATCCCTACCCAGCCCAGCACCCTGCAGCAGAGCTGAGCGGGCCCACTGCCACCATTAGCTCCCAGAGGCCCAGCCCCTCCCCAGGGACCAGCAGCCCCTCCATCCAGGTGCACCTCTCCCCCTTCGGCCAGACTTGCCACATGACCAGGGATTTCAGCAGGTTCTTTCAGGGTGGGAAGGGGGTGAGCAGGGCCACCAGGTGTCACTAAGCCGCAGGTGGGACCCTGCACAGCAGCCTAACCCCGTCCCCTCAGGCTCCCCAGACACCATGTCATCCCTGTCTGACCGAAGGCTGAGTCGTCACCCAGACTCTCACCACTGGTGGGGGATGACATCATCTGAGGCCACCATGCCACCCTCCTCAGACAGAACCCGGCCTGTGGGTCCCTGCGAAAAGGGGCGCCACAACCAGGCCCCAGAGGAGCAGGGAGGCAAACACGGTGGGCTGTGCAGAAACGCCTCCAAGTATCTCAGACATGGGGGAGAGGGCAGACGGCTGTCTCCTGGACCGGGAGTGACTTTTTAAAAAAGTTCTCTATGCTTCTCAACCCTGGTGGCGTAGTGGTTAAGTGCTACGGCTGCTAACCAAAGGGTCAGCAGTTCGAATCCACCAGGCGCTCCTTGGAAACTCTATGGTGCAGTTCTACTCTGTCCTATAGGGTCGCTATGAGTTGGAATTGACTCGACAATACTGGGTTTGGTTTTCGGTTTGTATGCTTGTCTGTGACGTTATTTTCAATGTGCGTGTATCGCTTTGCAACTTAAAATACCAAGAACCAAGCCAAAAGCCAAACCAGCTGCTGCGTAGTCAATCCGCACTCGTGGCGACCCACGTGTGTCAGAGTAGAACTGTGCCCCATAGGGCTTCCCATGGCTGAGCTTCCGGAAGTAGATCACCAAGCCTGTCTTCTGAGGCACCTCTGGGTGGACACAAACCTCCAACCCTTTGGTCACCAGCCGAGCGCTTAACCGTTTGCACCACCCAGGGGTACCTACACAAACAAGAGGGCAGGGCTCTATTTTGGCCTCCCAAGGCCAGAGGCACCTGGAAGGTTCCATGGGGACAAGGAGGCAGGATCCCAGGCTGTTGGTCAGTTTCCACGGAGACCAGACCCTGTGCTGAAAGGCTAGTCCACTCTCCTCCAAAGAGCAGGAGGGAGCCAGGCCTGACTGGTCCGCTTCAAAGGCCAGGGCGGTGGACAGGCAGGGGGCGGAATGTTCCGGAAGTAGACTGCAGTGTTGGCTGCACCACACGGTGAAACAGGCACCCAGAGCACCTCAGGCTGTGCGACTCACGTCTCGAGCGCTGTCTCGGTGCCACTGGACGGGGCAGCGCCCCCACAGACACTTCAGGCAAGTGGGGGGTGCCACAGGGCATCACAGGGACGGCGGGCTGCAGCCTATCCCCACGCCGCCCCCGGGGGCCACGACTGCCCCCAGAGACCACGCCAGATGCAGTTCAAGACCCTCATCACACCCACCGTGCCCAGGACGGCACCCCCCGAGGCTCACAGGCATGGAAGCCACCACGGACATCAGTGGGGAGGGGATGTCTCTGCCCAGCTCCTGGCAGCTCGTGATACGCACGGGGCCCCACGACAGTCCCCTGGGCAGTAATGGGAGCTACGCCACAGCTCAGGCCCGGCGAGGCGGGTGGACACGTCAGCCCCAAAAAGCTGCACCTGGACTTCTAACTGATTTCAATTTAAACCAGAACACCCGCCTCAGCCTCGGGACTACGGCTCGTGCATCTGAACACACTGGGCGTGTGAGTGTCCATCTCCCCTTTCAGCCATAGGAAGTTTATGAAACGTGGTATTTCTGATGAGAACTCAGCATCCAAATGGGATGACCTGTCAGCGTAAACCACACACCTAGATTTCAAAGCCTTACTACGGAAGTGCCGCCAGAAGGCTCCTGAGACGCAAGAATGGTGAGACTCTGTCTCACGCACCTTGGACATGTTATCAGGAAGTATGAGTCCCTGAAGAAGGACAACATGCTTGGTGAAGCAGATGGTCAGCTAAAAAGAGAAAGACCCTCAATGAGATGGATTAACACAATAGGTACAATGGTGGACTCAAATATAACAATGACTGTAAGAATGGCACAGGACTGGGCAGTATCTTGTTCTATCCTACAAAGGATCGCTACTAAGTGGGAACCGACTCGACGGCATCCACCTAACAATGATAATATGGAAAAGAAGTGCCCTGGATAACACAATCAGCGAACACGCTTGGCCGCTAACTGAAAGGTTGGAGGTTCAAATCCACCCAGAGACACCTTGGAAGAAAGGCCTGGAGATCTACTTCAGAAAAACCAGCCCCCGAAAATTGTATGGAGCACAGTTTTACTTTGACATGTGTAGGGTCATCAGGCATGAGGACCAACTCAACAGCCCCTGGCTCTTCTTCAATATTTAAAAAAACTAATAAACTACGGCATCCATGACTCTTATGCCGGTTACATGTTGACGTGATTAGCTCCCAGACAAGCCGGTTACCTGTGCTTATCTCCACCTTGCCATTCCGCCACAGGGCTACCTGTACTCTCCCACGTAGCTCATGCTGTATCTGTGGGGCAGTGTCTGGAGGTCTCAAGCACACTTTCCCTCCTGAATACTCGTCACCCTCACAGAGTGGGAGTCCAAGGCCTGGGCAGGCACGGGGAGGCAGCACTCTGTCCCTGCTGAAGCCTCGGTCACCTGGTGGGGAACAGGAAAGCCCCAACAAGGCGCTCACCTGGCCTCAGAGGTGACAGGACCCCAGGTGGCCGGATAAGACACATCCCCCAACCCACCAGGCTGCACAGGGTTCTCTGTGTGGGCAGCAGCCTCAAGGCCAGCAGGGCTCCAGCCTCTGGAGGCTCCAGGCAGGAGTCTGAAAGGGAGGACCAGCCTCCCGGGCTTGGGGAGCCAGCAGGTAACCAGAAGGCCAGGTCTCAATCCTCCCTCTGAAGCCTCCAAGGGCTGGAAAACAGGACCAGGAGGCTGCATGCACAGTCTTCAGGGGCCAAGCCGGGGCAGCTGTGAGCCTGGGGTCCTGCATCATGGCACAGGAACGGAGCCAGACACCACACAGAGAAGGACAAATCTCCAGAGATGCCACCAACACCGCTGCAGCTGTCCCACAGGGACCAGAGGAGACACTGCCCAGCATCCCATACACCTGTGTGTCGCCACGATGGAAGGGGGCAAGGCTGGAGAAGGACGCACCCTGCCTCCTTTCTGAGACCCCTCCCAACAGGACGCCCAGCTCCTGGGCCAGACCGTGCTTCCTGAGCCCAGGTGCGGGCTGCCCCGGGAGCCTGGCATCGGTACCCGGAGGCCCCTTCAGCTCTAACTCCTGGATGTAGGTGCGGGCTGGTGGGAAATTCTCTAGAGGAGTCCTCACCAGGGAGAGGGGGGTTCGAGCCCACGCGATGGCATCTCAGAAGAAAGCTCTGACAATCTGCTTCTAAACAACTGGCCATTGAAAATCCTACAGGGCACCCTTCTATTCTGACACACATGGGGTCGCCACGATCGGGGTCAACTCCACAACAGTGGGTTTTTATCTGTTTCTACCTCCCCTGACCCCTCTGCCGTGACCCAGGGATGGGAGCCCAGCCCCGCACTGGGGAGCGCCGGGCCTGTCACTGATGTGCAGTGTGCTCCCCCGAGCAGAGGACGTGGGGACACCCAGAGAGGAACAGGATGGAGGACTAAGGGGCAGGACGCGATGGAATGACAGCAGGGTAGGGGCGGCGGGGGCAGTGGATGCTGGGCTGCACGTGGAGCATCTGTGTACAGGGCACAGAAGCACGGACCTTGAGGAAGGAAAATATGTCCATAAGCACAGGGATCCTGCTGCTGGTGGTAGTGATGTTCCATAAAGTGTCGTGAACACCACGCCCATGTCTCCATCCCCTTGGGCTGCCGTGACACAAACATAGTGTGGGCGGCCCTAGAGAATAGATCCACCCTCTCTCAGCTCTGGAGGCCAGGAGTCTGGGGTCAGGGTGTGGGCACTCGGTGCTCCCACCGCAGGCTGTAGGGATCCTTCCTGGTCTCTTCCAGCTCTGGTGGCCCAGACCATCCGTGGCGTCCTTGGCTTGCAGACGGGTTCCCATATGGTGTCTTCCCAGCCTGCGACTGTCTGTCCCTCCCTTTTATGATCTCCCAGCTGGCATCAGCCCCATCCTATTCCAGCATGGCCTCCTTAATGGATCACAGCCTTGAGAAAAGCTCTGTCTCCCCAAACAAGGTTGCACTCACAGTACTGGGGTAAGGGCTTCAGTGTGTCTTTTGGAGACACAAATCAATCCTAACAGCAGCTTTGTTTGACCTCAGCTGGAAAGACACATGGTGGGTGATTCAAATTTTTTGCCTCTCTGTCCACAAAGGACCATGAGAGCACCATGTGGGGGGATTTTGGGGTCATAGGTGAATCTTGGTGAGCTGCAGAGTTTGCAGACACAGAATCGGAAAACTGTGACAACGTGATACTGTTCACACGATGGTCTGCTTCCTTCTCTCCTGGTGTCAGGCTCTCAGGGACCCCCCACTCCAGGCACCCCCAAAGAACCCTGCGTACACTTTGCATTAGCAACTGTGAGGAGCTGCGGGGTGGCACTGTCCTCATGCCAGCAGCCGCTGCAGGGCCGAGGCAGGGTCTCCACTCGGCCTAAGCACCCATATCAGCTAAAGCGCCCCCCTCAGTGCTTGTCTTGCCTGTGAGGAGACACGCTCAGACCGACAGGACCCCAGGGAAGCAACACTGGTGAGGCGACACCAGGAAAAACGAGAAGATGTTAGAAGGTGCTGGGCAGAACCTGAATTATTTAAAAAATGAGCCAAGACTTCTGATTACAGCTGCCGTTCGGGTGACAGAGAAGGTGGCAGGAAGCATGGAGGACATCCCCGGCCCCTGTTGCCACAGTCAACAGCCCATGACACCCTGTGCCCACTATCTGGTGCCGGGGGCAGGGTGACAAGGTACAGGGGGTGGGGACACAGGGCAGAGAGGGGAGGAAGGGGACCAGAGCAAGCAAAGATACGGTGTGTGGAGCACCCTGTGCAGAAGTGACCACAGAGGCTGGGCTGGACTGAGCATCATGTCTTCACCGCCCCCGACGCCAGGCCCAAGTGTCATCAAGTCAGGGACCAAGAAGCCAGCAGGCCCTCCTCAAACCTCATGCACAGGGCCACAGAAATGTTTCAGGTGCACTTTCCTGCATTTGTGGTTAGAAACTGTGCGCTGGGGTTCTCCCGAGGCCCATCCAATGCATATCCCCAACTCTACCCCAGCCTAGGGTGCGGCCCTGCCACTCCTGAACAGGCTTCGAGAGAGGGATCAGGGTGCAGCATTGCCTGGGCAGGTGTGTCCATGCACAGGGTACCTGGACAGGACTCAAGGAGACTCCTCAGCCGGAAGACGAGACATCCCGCCCCGCCCCCCACGGAGAGTGAAAGGCTCAGGTGAGTCAGGCCACAGGCCAAACCCCAGGTCCCCCTGGCCCGAGAGTCTCAGCCTGGACTTGTTATCCGTGAAACAGGCACCCAGCCCAGCTCCTGGGGCCCATGAGTCCCAGCCTGGATTCGTCATCTGTGAATTGGGCTCTCAGCCGGGCTCCCAGGCTATAGACCACAGCGGCTGCAGCAGGGCCCTCATGGTGACAGGGGTACGCAGAGCAGCTGTCAGGTGGGCCTTCCCAGCCCCCAGACCTCTGTAGACGTCGCAGTCTTCACTCCATCTGTTTTGGCACCACGGGGTGCCCCATCCCTAGGACTCCGCCTCCTCTAATGGGCACAGTGAGCATCCCACACGGCATCAGCCAAACCCACCAGGACATAGGACAGGGGGCTGGACACAGGAGAGCCTACGCTGCCCACCTCGCTGCCATTGCCAACCCAGTGAGCCCCCACCCCTCCGCTGGGCTCCACTGCACCGAGGCCTCCGTGGAGCAGGCTCCTGTGGGGCAGAGCTCATCCTGCCCCTCTGGGTTTTCGGGGTCCACAGCAGATTGTGGGGACAGTGCCTGCAAAACGTGGACCACACCCACCACAACTGAGGGGAGCACTTGGCCACGGCCAGGACAGTGCCAACTGTCCTGAAGTACGGCCTTGGTCCAGGTCCCTGTGTGGACACGGCCAGTGCCCAAGGAGGCCAGGCCCCAGGCCCCTCTAGAGGTGTATGCCTGCCCACCTGTCAATGCACAGGTGGTCTGGAATAGGCACAACCTCACTACTTGGACGGCTGGCCTCCCAGAGCAATGTGCTTACGGGTGTCCCCAAGCACAGACCACAGATGCTAAAGCACTCCACTTAAAAAGGCCTCACTTGCTTCCTCCTGCAACATTCAAGTCACCACCATGTAATTACAGAACCTTCAGACAACTAAGGAAAAGCCTGCAAAGTCCTGCCCTTTCAGCAGTGTGGCCCTGTTGGATGTGAGGACCCACAGCCCTGTACCCACCCTCTCCCTAAGGTGCTCTAGAGAAACGGGAGGTGGGAGTGCGGCCAGCACTTGCAGGCCTCACTCTCACCCCAGCCCCTCACCTCCACCTGGTGAACGCTGGCTGAAATATACCTGCCCCTCCACTGGGGCCGCCAGTCCCCACCCCACTGGCCCCCAGCAGCCTCCATCCGCAGGGCCCCTCCAGCCCTCACGGAGCAGAGGCAACGGAAAACGACTTCCCCTTGGAGCCTGTGGGCCCCGAAGTCAGCTCTTGGAGCAGCAGGTGCCCCCGCCCTCCGCCCTGGGGATTTCCCGGCGCCACCGCCACCCCACACCCCTGCACGCGCGCCCCCACCCCACCGTTGCGTTTCCCCTTGATTTCCCCTAGGCTGAGGCCTGATCGACTCCCACCCCTCACTGAGCCTTTCCTGGGGGTGGAGATCCAGGCCTCCCAGAGCTGCAGCCCCAGGGATGACCATCCAACCGCCTGCACTGATGGGGTGCACCGTGGAGGGACCCCCTCCTGCACATAATGCTGCCGGAAAGAGGTGTAACAACGGGCGCGCTCACGCCCCGTAATGTGAACGTCCTCCCCAAAGCAAACTCGGGGCGCGCGAGGAGCGAGCGTGTCGCCAGGCCCAGCGCAGTGGCCCGCCCGGATCCGGTGTTTCCGGAAAACAAAGCCGGTGGCCAGGACGGAAGGGGCGGCGCGGCCGCAGAGAGCCGGGAGTTCCCGAGCAGCGCCGCAACAGGTCCACCCGACCCACCCGCTCGCGGGACCCCGTCCCCACCCCAAGTCGCCCTCGCCCCGTCCTCAAGAGTCCCAGGGCCCAAGAGGGGCGAGAGTGCGCCGTGTGCGGCAGGCAGGGCTGTCGGAGGGGGAAGGGACCAGGTGGGGCCAGGTGGACGGGGAGGGGGGTGGGCTTCAGTATCAGAGGGAGTGGAGGGGGGACGTGATGCCACACCAAGTGGACAGTAGAGCCGGCTGGACCTGGACTGGGGGGGTCAGTGGAAACATCGGTCTGGAGTATGAGGGTCAGAGGTGGGCAGCAGGACGGGGAGCGGGGGGGGGGGGACGACAATGTTTGCAGTGGCAGGACCAGTGGGGGCGGCTGGACCTGGAGTGGGAGCGTCAGTGGGGACAGGGCTGGAGTGGGCCGTCCATGAAGGTGGTGGACAGGGAGCCTGAACTATGGGGGTCGGTAAGGCTCACTGAGGGCGGCGGGTCTGGAGTAGCGATTCAGGAGATAGGACTAAGCAAGGCACGGGTGTGTGGACTGGGGAGCTGGGGTCTGAACTAGGGGGCGGGGATCTGGACCACCGGGGTGAACGCAGCAGGGGACACGGGACGGGGGTCCGGACCACGGGGGTGAACGGAGCAGGAGACGGGGGTCCGGACCACGGGGGTGAACGGAGCAGGGGACGGGGGCCCGGACCACGGGGGTGAACGGAGCAGGAGACGGGGGTCCGGACCACGGGGGTGAACGGAGCAGGGGACGGGGGTCCGGACCACGGGGGTGAACGGAGCAGGGGACGGGGGCCCGGACCACGGGGGTGAACGGAGCAGGAGACGGGGGTCCGGACCACGGGGGTGAACGGAGCAGGGGACGGGGGCCCGGACCACGGGGGTGAACGGAGCAGGAGACGGGGGTCCGGACCACGGGGGTGAACGGAGCAGGGGACGGGGGTCGGGACCACGGGGGTGAACGGAGCAGGGGGCGGGGGTCCGGATCACCGGGGTGAACGGAGCAGGAGACGGGGGTCCGGACCACCGGGGTGAACGGAGCAGGGGACGGGGGTCGGGACCACGGGGGTGAACGGAGCAGGGGGCGGGGGTCCGGATCACCGGGGTGAACGGAGCAGGAGACGGGGGTCCGGACCACCGGGGTGAACGGAGCAGGGGACGGGGGTCGGGACCACGGGGGTGAACGGAGCAGGGGGCGGGGGTCGGGACCACCGGGGTGAACGGAGCAGGGGGCGGGGGTCGGGACCACGGGGGTGAACGGAGCAGGGGGCGGGGGTCGGGACCACCGGGGTGAACGGAGCAGGGGGCGGGGGTCGGGACCACGGGGGTGAACGGAGCAGGGGGCGGGGGTCGGGACCACCGGGGTGAACGGAGCAGGGGACGGGGGTCGGGACCACGGGGGTGAACGGAGCAGGGGGCGGGGGTCGGGACCACGGGGGTGAACGGAGCAGGGGGCGGGGGTCCGGATCACCGGGGTGAACGGAGCAGGAGACGGGGGTCCGGACCACCGGGGTGAACGGAGCAGGGGACGGGGGTCGGGACCACGGGGGTGAACGGAGCAGGGGGCGGGGGTCGGGACCACCGGGGTGAACGGAGCAGGGGGCGGGGGTCGGGACCACGGGGGTGAACGGAGCAGGGGGCGGGGGTCGGGACCACCGGGGTGAACGGAGCAGGGGGCGGGGGTCGGGACCACGGGGGTGAACGGAGCAGGGGGCGGGGGTCGGGACCACCGGGGTGAACGGAGCAGGGGGCGGGGGTCGGGACCACGGGGGTGAACGGAGCAGGGGGCGGGGGTCCGGACCACCGGGGTGAACGGAGCAGGGGACGGGGGTCGGGACCACGGGGGTGAACGGAGCAGGGGGCGGGGGTCGGGACCACGGGGGTGAACGGAGCAGGGGGCGGGGGTCCGGACCACCGGGGTGAACGGAGCAGGGGGCGGGGGTCGGGACCACGGGGGTGAACGGAGCAGGGAACGGGGGTCCGGACCACGGGGGTGAACGGAGCAGGGGGCGGGGGTCTGGACCACCGGGGTGAACGGAGCAGGGGGCGGGGGTCGGGACCACGGGGGTGAACGGAGCAGGGGGCGGGGGTCGGGACCACCGGGGTGAACGGAGCAGGGGGCGGGGGTCGGGACCACGGGGGTGAACGGAGCAGGGGGCGGGGGTCGGGACCACCGGGGTGAACGGAGCAGGGGGCGGGGGTCGGGACCACGGGGGTGAACGGAGCAGGGGGCGGGGGTCCGGACCACCGGGGTGAACGGAGCAGGGGACGGGGGTCGGGACCACGGGGGTGAACGGAGCAGGGGGCGGGGGTCGGGACCACGGGGGTGAACGGAGCAGGGGGCGGGGGTCCGGACCACCGGGGTGAACGGAGCAGGGGGCGGGGGTCGGGACCACGGGGGTGAACGGAGCAGGGAACGGGGGTCCGGACCACGGGGGTGAACGGAGCAGGGGGCGGGGGTCTGGACCACCGGGGTGAACGGAGCAGGGGGCGAGGGTCCGGACCACGGGGGTGAGCGCAGCAGGGGACGGGGGTCTGAAGCCCGGACTCGGAGGGGGAAGGGCCTGGACCGTGGGGTTCGCGGGGTGGGGCGCCGGGGTGGCCACCCTCGGTCCCGGGGCCGGGCGCGCGTCCGCGGCGAGCGCGCGTCCTTACCTCTCGGCCTCCGCCGTGGCCCCGGCCAGCCGCGCTCGGCGGCCCCGACTCGCCTCAGCAGCGCGCCGCGGCCCTGCGCTCCGGGCCCAGCTCCCGCTCCCGCTCCGGCTCTGGCGCCCGCTCGGGCCCCCGCTCCCGTGCCGCCGCCGCCTCGGCCGGCCTCCGCATGTTCGGGGCGGGGGCCGCGTCCCCGCCGCCCGGCTCCGCACCGCGTCTCGAGCGCCGCCGCCGAGGGCCCGCGCGCCTTACGCCGCCAGCGTCGGCCTGGGGGCGGCGGCCGCGACGCGCGCACAGCGCAGCCGCCGTGCGCCGGGCTGGGCGCGCGCGGGGCCGTAACGTCACAGCGCGGGGTGGGGCCGCGCCAGGCGGCGGTGCAGCGCGTCGGCCCGCCGCCCGCTTTGCGGCATCGGGCGGCTCCGCGCGACAGCTGCCGCGCTTTATGGCCGCTCCGGGGCCGCAGAGCCCCTGCCCGCGGGGCCCCAGGAGGCGCGCGATCGCGGAAGGAGCCAAACGGCTCTTACGCTCGAGGGGCGGGGCTTCCGGTGCCCGCCTGGCCCCGCCCCGCCGTTGCTATGGCGACGCGTGGCCGGTCGCCCTTGCGCCACCGCCCAGCCGCCGCATGTGTGGCGTCATGGTCTCGCCACCTGACGTCACCACGGGGCGGGATTGTGCGTGGCGCGGCTCCGTGGGCGCCCGAGGGAGGCTGGGGACCCCGAGTGGGAAGCAGTGGGGCCTCCATCAACGTTGCAACGACAGGCTGCGGAACGCCGTGGTCCAATGCAGTGCCGTGGCTTACGGCCAAGAGAAATTTTTCACCTGAGTATCATGGCCAGGCTGCCGACCAAAAGGTTGGGGGTTCGAGTCTACCCGGAGGCGCCTCGGAATGAAGACCTGACGATCTACGCCTGAAAATCAGCCCTGGACAACCCTGGTGTTGAGTGCCGTTGGGGGCCATCACGTCGATGCCAACTCATAGCGACCCCATGTGACAGAGTAGAAGTGCCCCGTGGGGTTTTCTAGGCTGTAGTCTATGGGAGCTGTTGGGTGGGTTCAAAGCCAAGGTTTCCGTCGGCAGCCGAGTGTTTAACCATTGGGTAACCGGGGCGCCTTTATTGAAAACCTCAGGGAGCACAGTTCTGCACACATGGGATCCCGTGAGTCGGGGCTGACCCAAGGGTAACTGGTTTTTTTTATTTCGGGTGGTGCAAACAGTGAACGCTAACTGGAAGGATGGAGGTTCAAGTCCACCCAGAGGTGCCTCACAAGAATCTTCTGGTGATCTTCTGAAAAAAATCAGCCACTGAAAACCCTGTGGAACACAGTCGTAGTCTGCACACATAGGGTCACCACGAGTTGAGGTCCACTCCACGGCCGCTGGTTTTTGGGTTTCATGACCCAGGAGGGGGAGATGATTCTAAAATACGGTGCTGGTGGGCTTGTCAGGATCGTGACATACGCAAGACCAAGGAGAGGGTCCTGGCACAGGGAGCGACATCGGCCCCTGCAGGGTGCCATGTTCGAGATGCAGCACCCGAGGCACCCGGTCAGTGGTCTGCTGGGTCTCTGGTGCCAAGTACAGGACCTGGCCCACAATGGACGCTCCATAACTGTGCTTCTCAAAGTACTTGCTCATACATCGTTAGACTCGCTCCGTGACTGAGGAGGGACCCTGGGGAGGGGGTGACTGGCCAAGGCCCCACACATGAGGCTCTGCTCTACCAGGACAGGGCCTGGGAGCGGAAGGGCAGAAACGCTCATGGCCTCCCGGTCTTTAAAGCTGGAGGAATCATAGCAATTCAAATATTTATTAAGTGCCTGCCAATGTCTTTAAGAATAGAACAGTAAGCTAGTCTCTTGGCACCATCTCCCAGAGAGTTCTCAGTCCTGGGGGGCTGGGGGAACAGGACAATGGACAAAATGATTTCAGACAGTGTTATGGGGTGGAGCATGACAGGGTGGCTGAGGGTAGGTCACTCCTTGGGCTGGATGGTTGGGCAGGGTGACCCCTAAGAGCTGAAAGCTGGATGGGAGAAGATAGGAAAGTATCTCGGACTTTCCTTATAGTGCTGCCGTACTGTAGCTGGATAGGGCTGCCAAAAAAAGGCGGGGCTCGGGGGGGTAGAATTAAACTGGAATGTGAAGGCTGACACATTTTAGGGACAAACTAAGCCCGTGCAAAGGAACCCTGGTCACACAACAGTTCAGCCCTCAGCTGCAAATAGAAATGTCAGTGGTTTGAACCGACCCAGCAGCTCCAAGGGAGAAAGACCTGGGGATCTGTTCCCATAATGATTACTGTCCAGAAAGCCCTATGGGGAAGCTCTAATTTGTAATGTGGGGTCGTTATGAGTCAGAATTGACTCAGTGGCACCCAACAACAGCAAGCCCTTGGAGAGGCAGGTTCTAGGTCTTGTTCAGCAGCAATGTGGCAGAGGAAGCCTGAGCCATGTTGGTCTTCGGCACTGTACCCTCTTCCCTTCCCTGACGGCAGTGAATGAGTAAATGCCACGGACCTCACAGGTGCTGGGAACTCAGGGTTGTGTCCGCTCGGACTTCCTTTTCTCCTCTCTCTTAGTCTTTTCCATTCTTGGCGTTGAGGGAAGTCAGCTTTCAGGCACTCAAGCCCCCGGGAGTACAGCAGGCATCTCCTCCAGTGCATTTTGCATTGTAAAAGGTGGGGCAGCTCCTGCAGCTGAAAGAACAGGTAAAGTGAGGCCAACCCTGCGGTTATGCCAGCCAGATGCTGTGTGACCATGGGGAGGGCCACTTACCCTCTCTGGTTCTCTTCTCTTCGTCTGTAAATTGGGGCAAACAAGACCCCCATGGGTATATTGTAGGAATCCGTGAATTACTGAATGAAAAATTACCAGCATGGAAACTTCTGCCTCAGATGACCATATTTCCCTCTAATCACTTGAGTTCTCTAAAAATTGAAATGGCTTCGGTGCTTCCTCATTTATACGCCACTTCAAACATGGGCCACTTGTCCTCACTCCTTTTGGCTTTGTGGAGACGCTGTTTGAGAAGGGTGAGCGTGAGAAACTGCCCCTTCAAAACTTTCAGTAAAATAATACGAGCGTTGAAAAAACGATGAGCTGGTCTCCCCATTGCTGCTTCGCCCCAAGAAAGTAAAGCGATATCCCAAACGAAAAACCAAACCTACTATTGTGGAGTTGATTCCAACTCACAGCAACCCTACAGGATAGAGGAGAACGGCCTCATGGGGTTTCCAGGGCTCTAATTTTTACGGAAGACAGACTGCCACATCTTTCTCCCACGGAGTGGATGGTGGATTCGAACCACGCACCTTTCTGTTAGCAGCTGAGTGCTTAAACACTGTGCACCAGGGTGCCCCCAAAAAATCCCAAACAGCTGTGAGGCAGGGAAGGAGACAGACAGGAAGCACTCCCTTCTGTTCTGTTCCCAAATTCTTCAAGGAGACATTTCCATCTGTCTCCACCTGCACGGGGGACACACTGGGTGGCACAAATAGGTAAGTGTTGGGCTACTAAACAAAAGGTCGGTGATTCAAATCCACCCAGGTGCCTCAGAAGAAAGGCCTGGCACTCTACTTCCAAACAATAACCCATTGAAAACCCTGTGGAGGGTAGTTCTACTCTGACACACACCGGGCCACCCACGAGTCAAGGCTGACCAACGGCAAGTGGTTTAACTTCCGTGGAGGGACCCTGAGCTCGGCTGCTAAGCAAAAAGTCGGCAAACGACCGACAGGCAGTGGGTTTGGGTTTGGTTTTGGAGGGACCCTGAGGACAGTCCAGTGCCGATCCAGGCACAAACCTGAACTGCTCAGCTGACATGTGTTGAATGGAGTTGAATTGAATTGACTTAGTGCTCCCTCGAGCCAGGCCTCTCCCCCCACAGGAAGGGGCTCTGACCTGTGTATTTCCCATTTTGCAGAGGTTTGGAGAAGTGAAGTGACTTGCCTACCACTGTCACCTGGATTCAAACCTTCAACACAGCCACCCTGAACTGGCGGGCAGTGCTGCCTCCAGGTGTTCTTTCGGGGGCGGGGGGCCAGCACCTCCAGCCCAGTCCCAGTGGCTACACAGGCCGAGGTCCCTCTGCCCTGGGACAGGGTCCAGCACAGGGCCTGTGACTAAGTCTGTCACATCAGTTGTCACTCTCGGAGAGCCGGGAGCTGTGGAGGAGACGCTGAGGCTGGGTGACAGCTGTCCACGAGCTGGGCCAAATCCTCAGGCCCAAGAGGCCACGGCACGCAGGACGACTCCAATTACAAAGGGCTTTCCCGCCTGCTGGGGCTCTGCGCCCAACTTCGGGCCTCCAAGGGGGCATCAGTCATCATCTCACGGTCATGGTCAAGTGCAGGGGTCAAGTGACTCACATCCAGGGCTGAAGATGCATGTGACCCTGAATCCGCTCCAGGAACAAGTGGTGTGAAGCTAACTCCCAGGAAACGAAATTCCCAGGAGTGGTGGGTGAGGGTAGGGGCTGTGCCCCGGAGTTACCCGTTGGCGGGTCACTGGGTCTCAGCCTCCTTGTCCATCTAAGGATGGGATCGGATGTGGTCTGAGCTGCCAGATGGACTTCCTCCCAGCGCCTCTGGATTTGACTGGCGATGTCTGCTTTAAGGACAAGAGGAAAGTGACGGAGTCGAATATTACGATATTCTGTGCT
The DNA here is from genome assembly GCF_024166365.1 of Elephas maximus indicus. Lineage (NCBI taxonomy): Eukaryota > Metazoa > Chordata > Mammalia > Proboscidea > Elephantidae > Elephas > Elephas maximus. Next base: position 1,699,374 of record NC_064821.1, on the reverse strand, counting down.
TCATAGGATTTTCATTGGCTGGTTTTTGGACATAGATTGCCAGGGCTTTCTTCCTAGTCTATCTTAGTCTGGAAGCTCTGCTGAAACCTTTCCACCGTGGGTGACCCTGCTGGTGTTTGAAATAGCAGTGGCATAGCGTCGAGCATCACAGCAACATGCAAGCCCCCACAGTATGACAAAGGGACAGACAGGGCTGAGGAGGTTGGGATGGGGGGACATCTCATTACCTTTGCTATATTCTATTGGCTAGAAGCAAGTAACAGGTTCTGCCCCAACTCAAAGGGAGGGGATTACAGGAAGGCATAAAACCCACTGCTGTCAAGTTGATTCCAACTTATAGCGACCCTGTAGGACAGAGCAGAACTACCCCATAGGGTTTCCAAGGCTGTAATCTTTATGGAAGCAGACTGCCACACCTCTCTCCTGCAGAGCAACTGGTGGGTCACACCATTGACCTTTTGGTTAGCAGCTGAGCACTTAACCACTGCACCACCAGGGCTCCTCAGGAAGGCGTAAGTACCAGGAAACAGGCGTCGTTGCAGATCGAACGAGGGTCTCTGTGCCGCAGCTATCCATATCCACGGCCCTATAATCCCAACAGGTTAGGGTGGAACAATGAGAAGAGCTTAGCTGCTAACTGAAAGGCAAGAGGTTTGAACCCACCGGCGCCTCTGCGATAAAGACCTGATGATCTACTTCGGTAAAGAATAAACCCATTGCCATTGAGTTGATTCCCTGGTGGCACAGTGGTTAAAGTGCTCAGCTGCGAACAGAAAGGTGGGTAGTTCAAATCCGCCGGCTGCCCCACGTCTGCTCCCGTGAAGATTTCATCCTCGGAAACCCTATGGGTAGTTCTACACTGTCACACGGGGTCACACAATGACAGCAGCATAATTCCACCACTAGAAATTTGCCTGTGGACACACTTGTGGAGCTTTGTCCAGCCATTTGCCAAGAATGGTCATTGCAGCCCTATTGATGCTGGCAAAATGGCCGGAAACCAGGAGATAGCCAGGGGCAGGTGCTGGCTCAAGTCACAGGTAACCTTCCAAAGAGACGTGGCAGCCTGGGAATGGGGGAAGCCTGTGGTCATGAGGCGGCAGGATCGATGTCCATCTGGTAGGGACAGCCCCTGAGATACTCATTAAGGGGAAAGAGCTGCTTAGAACACTGTGTGCACCGTGACCTTCTTGGTCCAGTAGACACGTGGATTTGGGCCAATGAATAAGTTTCACATCTTTCCTGGAAGGTGGCCCACAGACTCTTCTCAGTGATTTCCATAGTCGCGAAATGGGAGAGCAGGGAGGGGGCACTCAGACGACCAGGGTCTTGATCCCGGTTTCCAGTTCACTCAGTTTGCTCATCTGTGGCACAGGGGTAAGAACAGCCCACAGTGGGCTACAGAGCTGGGTGAGGTCTTGGCCTCCCACACTCTTGGCTTCTCATGTTGGGACTCTCATCAAGGGTTATGAATTGAAATGTGTCCCTCCAAAAGATATGCTACCGTTTTAACCCCTGTGCCTGGGAACGTGACCTTGTTCGGAATAGGGTCTTTGACGATGGTATCAGTAAACATGAGGTCATACTGGAGTGAGGAGCTCTGGTGGCACAGTGGTTAAAGCACTGGGCTGCTAACTGAAAGGTCAGTGGTTCAAACCCACTAGTCGCTTCTCGGGAGAAAGACACGGCAGTCTGCTTCCCTAAAGATTAAAAAAAACTCATTGCCGTCAAGTTGATTCTGATTCATAGTACCCTATAGGACAGAGTAGAACTGTCCCATTGGGTTTCCAAGGAGCAGCTGGTGGATTCAAACTGCGGACGTTTTGGTCAGCAGCCAAGCCCTTAAGCACTGCGCCACCAGGGCTCCCCATAAAGATTAGAACCTTGGAAGCCCTATGGGGCAGTTTATTCTATAGGGCTGCTATGAGTCGGAATCAACTCAACGGCAGTGGGCCTGGGCTTGGTCATACTGGAGCAGGGCGGATCTGAGTGGTGTCCTTATTCAAGAGGAAGAGACAGAGAGACACAGGGGAAGACGGCCCCGTGGAGACACAGCCACACACCAAGGAACACCCAAGGCCACCAGAAGCTGGAAGAGATGAGGAAGGATCCTCACCTAGAGGCTTTGGACAGAGCTTGGCCCTGCTGACACCCTGAATTCGGACTTGCAGCCTCCAAAACCCTGAGACAATACGTATCTGTTGTCACAGGCCGCCCAGTAGGTGGACGTTGTTATAGCACCCCAGGAACTCCTTTGGGGACCCACTTGTAAAGTAGTTGGAATTGCGAGTTTGTGTTTGGAAGTCGTGAAACGTCCAAAACACATGGTCTCCATCATGGCCTACAGGGGTGTGGAGGAAGCTGCCTCCAGGAAGCAATTGTGTGTTTCTTCCTGGACTGATGGGATTTACAGACGTTGTCTCCAGAGGGGGGCGAGGAGAGTGTTGGCTGAGAAGGGCTTGACAGAGGGGTTGAGGAAGGTGGGCAGGGGATGGATACAGCGGGGCAATGCAGCCCCCCCCATGGCAGAGCCCTCCAGCTGGCCTTGTCGCCTGCTGGTCCCCAAACACCTCCCTTTGCTCTTGCAAAAACGGGGTTCCTTGTGGGTTCTTCTTCAAGCCCTTGAGTGCTTGCTGCCTGTGTGGTGCTCTCTCCTTGCAGCCACCCCCCAGACTCTGCATGGCCCCCTGGGCTGCGGCCAGCCTCAGGGAGGGGCCCTGTGCAGAACCTGGGACCCAGCACCTGGGCCAGTGCTCTGGGCCAACGAGGGAGCCCGCTACTACAGGGAAGGGGGACAGGTGTGGGATGTGAGCCTGCGCCTTTCCAGGGACATGAAGGACACAGCAAGGAGCTCCCCAAAGGAGGAGATCTGGGCAAAGACTGGCCAGCTGAAGTTCTCTCTGTACCTGCTGTGAGTGGCAGTCTGCCCAGGCTCTTAAAGAAAAGAGGGAAAGAGAGCGTTGGCCAATTCAAAACAGAAAATACAAAAATTTTAAAAATAAAAGAAAATGAATGAAATACAATAAATATAAAATAAATTAAGGTAATTTAATAAGTTGAATACAAGTAAAATTTAAATGGAATGAGTTCAAATTAAATTATTGAGATAAGTAGAATAGAATAAAAATTGAATACATTAAATTAAACATTGAAGAAATAGAATAAATAAAATAACATAAAATAGATGTTAAAAAATAAAATAGAATAATTAATAAGATAAATTACCTAAAATAGAATAAAATAAGTAAAACAAAATTGAATAAATAGAAAACAAATTAACCAAAACAGAATAAATAAATAAAATGGAATTAGTTAAGTAAAACAAAACAATAAATAATTAAAATGAATTAAATATTGAGTATATAAAGTGAGATAAATATAATAAATTCATAAAATAAATTAAATTAATACAATAAGTAAATAAAAATGAAATAAAGTAAAATAAAATAAATAACACTAAATAGATTAGAATTAAAAATACTAAAATAGAATAAAAATTAAATTAACTAAAATAGACTAAATAAATTAAAATTAAAATAGGATAAATTAATTAAAATAAAATAAGCAGAAGAAATTGAATAAAATAGATTAAATGAAATAAAGTAAAAATAGAATAAATTAAAATTAAATTGAATAATTAAAATAATAAATTAAATATAAATAAAATCAAATAGAATATATAATACAAATTAAAACCAATAACATAGAATAAAATTAACATAAAATAGTATAGAATAACTAAAAGAAAGATAAATATACTAATAGAATAAATTTAAAATAGAATAACTAAAATTTTTGCAACACGTATGATAAAGAGCTAATTTACTTGATAAGGCTGATAAATCAACGTTAGAGATATACCTGTAAGAAAAAAATACAAAAGGTCAATAAACGTGGGCAAAGAGGCTTAATCTCAGTCCTATTTTTCAAAAAAGCCAGTTGCCATCTCGTTGACTCCTCATGCAGACCCCGCGCAAGTCAGAGCAGACGCAGGCTCTGCAGGGTTTTCAATGGCTGATTTTAAAAGTAGATTGCCAGGCCTTTCTTCCAAGGCACGCCTGGGTGGACTCCAACCACCAACATTGCAGACAGGAGCAGAGCTAAATTTGGAGCTAGGTTTGCCCCACCTGAGGACTCCGCAGTCCTGGTAAGGAAACAGGAACTCTGGCAGTCACAGCGGGTTTTCTGGTCAGACCGGAGGAGACGGAGGTGGTAGTGGACACCAGGCGAGGGCCGGGCCTGCTGCTGTCGCTGCCGGGAGTGAAGCCTGCTGAGCGCTTCCAACAGGAAGACTGGTAGGATCTGCCTGAACTTTCCTGCACCATCCCACGGACGAGGATTCACCTGGTGGGAATGTTTCCTGGACAGCATGGGTAACAAGCACCCACCCAGCAGGAGAGCTCCCGATGGCAGAGTCTGCAGCAGGACCCTGGGACAGCCAGTCCCCAGCCACGGGGACAGTTACACAGGTGAGCACGACACACCTGTTCCAAACGGGGGCAATGCCCGGGAAGTGTCCAGGTAAACAGGGCAATGGGAAGAGGGAGCTCTCAGACTCCCGGGTGGCCGTGGGGCCTCTGTCTCTGGACTTCAGCACAGACGTGCTGGTCACTGGGCCGTTCCGTCTCTGTATCTGAGGACGAGAAACCACTGAGGCAGCTTTCCTACAGCCTTGAGAAGTCAGCTTTGAGCTCCTGGGAAGGTCCCCAGAAAACAGGGCTCCTGGGGACAAACCCTGTGGAAGGTTCACTCACCACTGAAGACTCTGGGTTTGCTCCTTCGTCCATTTGACGGGGGAGGGAGACTGAATAGAAGGTGCATTCTACAATCCAGGGAGGCCCTGGGTGGTGCAAACAGTGAACGTACTCAGCTGTAACTGAAAGGCTGGAGGTTCAAGTCCGGGCAGAGGTGCCTTGGAAAAAGGCCTGGCAATCTGCTTCTGAAATATCAGCCACGGAAAACAGCCCTACTCTGACACAGTTGGGGTCACTAGAGGTTGGAATCGACTTGAAGGCAACTGCTTTTTCCTACTCTCAAGAGTCACGCGCAAATGATCACTCACAAACCCACAAGTTTTGGATTGAATTGTGTCTCCAAAGAGAGACGCTGAAGTCCTACCCCTGTACCTCCGTGACCATGCTGGGAATAGGATTTCTCTTTTGTGGTCGTTAACTTAAACGAGGTCATACTGGACTAGGGTGGGTTCTAATCCCCCGCTTTTTTAACATTTTATTGTGCTTTAGGTGAAAGTTTACAGGTCAAGTTAGTTTGTCATTCAAAAACGTATACACATATTATTATTCTGTGACGTTGGTTGCGATCCCTGCAATGTGTCAGCACTCTCCCTCTCTCTACCCGGGATTCCCCGTGTGCATTCATCCAGTTTTCCTGTCCCTTCCTGCCTTCTCGTCTTTGCTTTGGGGCAGGTGTTGCCCATTTGCTCTCGTGTACTTGAACTCAGAAGCACGTTCCTCACATGTGCTCATTTTTGTTTTATAAACAAAGGCCTGTCTAATCTTTTTCCGAAAAGTGGGCGTCGGGAATGGCTTCACTTCTGAGTTAGCAGGGTGTCTGGGGGCCTTAGCCTCGAGGGTTCCTCCAGTCTCTGTCAGACCAGTAAGTATGGTCTTTTTTTGTGGATTTGAGTTTCGATCTACGTTTTTCTCCTGCTCCGTCCGGGGCTCTCAGTCGTGATCCCTGTCAGAGCAGTCGGTGGTGGTAGCCAGGCACCATGTCGTTCTGGGCTCAGGCTGGTGGAGGCTGTGGTTCATGGGGCCCTGTAGTCCTTTGGGCTAATATTTTCCTTGTGTCTTTGGTTTTCTTCATTCTCCTTTTCTTTGAATGGGATGGGACCAATAGATGTATCCTGGATGGCTGCTCGCAAGCTTTTAAGACCCCAGACGCTACTCACCAAAGTAGGGTGTAGAACATTTTCCTTATGAACTATGTTATGCCAATAGACCTAGATGTCCCCTGAGACTATGAGTGCTGTCTAATAAAAGGGAAGGACAGACATGGGGACAGGGCCACACAGGGGACACCACATGACGATCCGTCCACAAGCCACAGAATGCCAAGGATCGCCGCAGCCCCAGAAGCTGGAAGAGAGGTAAGGACATCTCCTCCCTGAGCGCCCCCAGAAGGAACTGACCCAGCTGAGACCCAGATGTGGACTTCTGGCCTCCAGAACTGTGAGAAAGTTAATTCCTGTTCTCTTAAGGTGCCCACTTTGTGGTATTTTGTAGAATTCTTGCCTTCTGTGCAGAACTGAGTTCAATTTCTGATGAATGTAGCAAAGACTGGAATGTAGCAAAGACTGACTCACTAGCCAGAGGCTCTCTGTACAGATATTTTGAGTGAAAGTCGGCCCGGGGTCTTAAAGAAAAGACAGGGAGCATTTGTCAATTCGAAAAATAAAAAATAGAATAAATAAAATGATAGGGATAAAATGAAACAAATAAAAGAGAAATAATGAGATAAATAAAACAATAATATTAAACAACAAAATTAAATTAATAAAATAAACTAGAGAATAAATAAAACAGAAAATAATAAAATAAAATTAAACTAATATAAAAAATAAATAAAAACTATATTAACTTTAAATACAATTAATGAAATTAAATTAATGTAAAATAAACACAAATAACAAAATATTAATTAACATTAAAATAGATTAATAAAATATAATTAAAATGAGATAAAACCAAGTAAAATAAATTTGAATATATAAGATAAAACTAATTGAAATGCATAAAATAAAACAGAATATGTAAAATAAAATTCAGTAAATACAATAAATTAAACTTAAATAGAATACAATAAAATGGAATGTAAAATACAATAAAATACAATAAATGAACTGAAATAGAATAAAAACAATAAAATAGATATAAGAAATAATTAATTAAAAATAAAATTGTTGTTAGATGCCAGCAAGTCAGTTCCGACTCCTAGCGACCCAACGCACAGCTGAACGAAACCCTGCCCGGCCCTGCGCCGTCCTCACAATCATTGTTATGCTTGAGCCCATTGTTGCAGCCACTGTGTCAGTCCATTTTGCTGAGACCCTTCCTCTCACTCTTCCTCGTTTTCGCTGACCCTCTACTTTACCAAGCATGAAGTCCTTCTCCAAGGACTGGTCGCTCCTGATAACATGTCCAAAGTACTTGAGATGCAATCTTGCCATCCCTGCTTCTAAGGAGCATTTCTGGTTGTACTCCCAAGACAGGTTTGTACATTCTTGTAGCACTCCATGGTATATTCGATATTCTTCACCAACACCGTGGTTCAAAGGCATCAATTCTCCCATCTTCCTTACTCACTGTCCAGCTTTCACGTGCATATGAGGTGATTGAAAACACCAGGGCTTGGGTCAGGTGCACCTTAGTCTTCAAAATGACATCTTTGCTTTATAACACTTTAAAGAGGTCCTTCGCAGCAGGTTTGCCCAAGGCAATATGTCCTTTGGTCTCTTCACTGCTGCTGCCATGGTTGACGTACTGCTGCAACCACTTTTGAATGATCTTCAGCAAAATTTTACCTGTGCGTGATATTAATGATACTATTTGGTAATTTCTGCATTCTACTGGATCACCTTTCTTTGGAATGGGCACAAATATGGATCTCTTCCAGCCAGTTGGCCAGGTAGCTATCTTCCAAATTTCTTGACATAGAAGAGTGAAACTCTCCAGGACTGCATCCATCTGTTGAAACATCTCCATTGGTATTCTGTTAATTCCTGGAGCCTTGTTTTTCACCAATGCCTTCATTGCAGCTTGGACTTCTTCCTTCAGTACCATCAGTCCCTGATCATATGCTACCTCTTTTTGGTAAAGTGACTGTGTGTATTCCTTCTATGTTCATTTGATGCTTCTTGTGTTGTTTAATATTTTCCTCATAGAGTCCTTCACTATTGAAACTCGAGGCTTGAATTTTTTCTTCAGTTCTTTCAGCTTGAGAAATGCTGAGCATGTTCTTCCCTTTTGGTTTTCTAATTCCAGCTCTTTGCACATTTCATTATGATACTTTGTCTTCTCAAGCCACCCTTTGAAATCTTCTGTTCAGTTCTTTTACTTCATTATTTCTTCTGAATGCTTTAGCTACTCGACATTCAAGAGCAAGTTTCAGAGTCTCTTCTGATAACCATTTGGGTCTTTTCTATCTCTCCTGTCTTTTTAATGACTTTTTCCTTTCTTCATGGATGATATCCTTGATGTTATTCCACAATTCCTCTGGTCTTCGGTCATTAGTGGTCAACGCATCAAATCTTCTTGAGATGGTCTCTAAATTTAGGTGGGATATAATCAAGGTTGTATTTTGGCTTTTGTGGACTTGGTCTGATTTTCTTCAGTTTCAACCTGAACTTGCATATGAGCAATTGATAGTCTGTTCCAAAGTCGGCCCCTGGCCTTGTTCTGACTGATGATACTGAGCTTTTCCCTCGTCTCTTTCCACAGATGTAGTCGACTTGAATCCTGTGTATTCCATCTGGCAAGGTCCACATATATAGTCGCCATTTATGTTGTTGAAAAAGGTATTTGCAATGAAGAAGTCATCAGTCGTGCAAAATTCTGTCATGCTATCTCTGGCATTCTTTCTATCACCAAGGCCGTATTTTCCAACTACCAATCCTTCTTGTTTGTTTCCAACTTTCACATTCCAAGCACCAGTAATTATCAATACAACTCGATTGCATGTTTGATTAACTTCAGACTGCAGAAGTTGGTAAAAATCTTCAATTTCTTCATATTTGACATTAGTGGTTGGTGAGTAAATTTCAATAGTTGAATTAACTGGTTTTCCTACACGTATGAATATTATCCTATCATGGACAGCATTGTGGTTCAGGAAGGACCTTGTTCTTTTTGACGATGAATGCGACGCCATTCCTCTTTAATTTGCAGCATAGTAGATCATACAATTGTCTGATTCAAAATGGCAGATACCAGTCCATTTCAGCTCACTAATGCCTAGGATATTGATCTTTATGTGGTCCATTTCATTTTTAACAACTTCCAATTTTCCTAGACTCATACATTGTACATTCCACGTTTCGAGTATTAACGGATGTTTGCAGCTGTTTCTTCTCATTTTTGAGTCATGCCACATCAGCAAATGAAGGTCCCGAAAGCGTGACTCCATCCACGTCATTAAAGTGACTCTACTTTGAGGAGGCAACTCTTCCCCAGTCGTCTGAGGGGCTCATCTTCCGGCACTATATCAGACAATGTTCCGCTGCTATTCATTAAGTTTTCACTGGTCAGTTTTTCAGAAGTAGACCACCAGGTTCGTCTTCCTACTCTCTCTTAGTCTGGAAGCTCCACTGAAACCTGTCCAGCAAGGGTGACCCTGCTGGTATTTGAAATACCCGTGGCAAAGCTTCCACCATCACAGCAACATGCAAGCCACCACAATACAACAAACTGACAGACACATGGGGGAAAAAATTAATAAAATGGGATAAATTAATAAGATAAATGAAATAAAATATGATAGCATAAACATTTGCATCGTGTATGAAAAACAGCCAATTTACTTAATAATGCTAATAAATTAATGAGAGAGATATGCCATTGGAGGAAAAAAAACACAACAGGTCAGCGAATATAGGCAGGGATGATCGACTTCAGTCCTGTTGAAGAAAAATTGCTGTCAGTTTGATTCTAACTCCCGGCCACTCCGTGTGCGTCATAGAATTGTGTTCCACAGGGTATTCAGCGGCTGATTTTTCAGAAGCAGGTCTCCAGGTTTCTCTTTCCTTTTTTTTTTTTTAGGTTTAAGTTTACAGAGCAAATTAGTTTCTCATTAAACAATTAATACACAATTGTTTTGTGACCTTGGTCAAGTCTTTCTTCAGAGGCACCTTTCGGTTAGCGGTAGATCAAATTAACGGTCTGTGACATTGAAGTAGTCTTCAAAGTAGTCACGAACAACAGCAACCAAAGAACCAAACCTATTGCCATTGAGTTGAGTCTGACTCATAGCAACACTATAGGACAGCGTAGAAGTGATGCTTAGGGTTTCCAAGGCTGTGATCTCTATGGACAGTGTTCCACTGGTATTCATACAGTGTTCACCAGCCAATGTTTTCAGAAGTAGACTGCCGGGTCCTTCTTCCCAGTCAGTCTTAGACTGGAAGCTCTGCTGAAACCTGTTCACTACGGAAGACCCTGCTGGTTTTTGAAATACTGGTGGCAAAGCTCCCAGCATCACAGCAACACTCCAGCTAGCACAGTGAGACAAAACGAGGGAGGAGTGATGGAAGAACGGGGCATCGGGATTGGAGGAAGACTCACTGACAATCTGTGTTATGCAGAGGACACAACCTTGCTTGCTGAAAGTGAGGAGGACTTGAAGCACTTACTAATGAAGATCAGAGACCACAGCCTTCAGTATGGATTACACCTCAACATAAAGAAAACAAAAATCCTCAGAACTGGACCAATGACCAACATCATAATAAACAGAGAAAAGATTGAAGTTGTCGAGGATTTCATTTTACTTGGATCCACAATCAACACCCATGGAAGCAGCAGTCAAGAAATCAAAAAATTCAAGGAGACATTCAAGTAGCTAACAGACACATGAGAAAATGCTCGCCATCACTAGCCAAAAAATTAGAGAAATGCAAATCAAAACCACAATGAGATATCATCTCACCCCAAAATTAGTGGCACAAATCAAAAAAACAGAACACAACAAATTCTGGAGCGGCTTCAGGGAGATCGGAACTCTTATGTACTACTGGTGGGAATGCGAAATGGTACAACCATTTTGGAAAATAATGTGGTGCTCCGTTAAAAAGCTAGAAATAGAAACACCATATAATCTAGGAATCCCACACCTAGGAATATATCCTAGAGAAATAAGAGCCATCACACAAATAGACTTACACACACCTGTGTTCGTTGCAGCATTGTTCACGATACCAAAAAGATGGAAACAACCTAGATCCCCATCAACAGATGAACGGATAATCAAACTGTGGTACATACACACGATGGAGTATGACCCAACGATAAAGAACAACGATGAATCAGTGAAGCATCTCATAACATGGATGAATCTGGAGGGCACTATGCTGAGTGAAATAAGTCAGTCACAAAAGGATAAATACTGCATGAGACCACTATTATAAAACTTCATGAAAAGGTTTACACACAGAAAAAAATAATCTTTGATGGTTATGAGGGAGGGTAGGGGTGGGGAGAGAAAAACACTAAATAACAATAGGTAAGTGGAAGCTCCGGTGAAGGGTAAGACAATACACAGTCCTGGGGAAGCCAGGACTTGTCCAAGGCAAGGTCATGGAAGCTCCATAGACACACCAAACTCCTTGAGGGACCAAATTTCAGGGCTGAGGGCTCTGGGACCACAGTCTCAGGGAACATCTAGCTCAGTTGGCATAACATAATTTATAAAGAAAACGTTCTACATTCTACTTTGGTGAGTAAAGTCTGGGGTCTTAAAAGCCTGTGAGCGGCCATCTAGGATACTCCACTGGTTTTACCCTGTCTGGAGCAAAGGAGAATGAAGAAAACCAAAGACACAAGGGAAAGTTTAGTCCAAAGGACTAATGGACCACAACTACCACGGCCTCCACCAGACTGAGTCCAGCAGAACTAGATGGTACCTGGCTACCACTACCAACTGCTCTGTTGGGGATCACAATGGAGGGTCCTGGTCAGAGCTGGTGAAAAAGTAGAACAAAATTCTAACTCACACACACAAAAAAAGGCCAGACTTACTGGTCTGATAAGAGACTGGAGAAACCCTGACAGTATGGCCCCCAATATCCTTATAGCTCAGTTATGAAGTCACTCCTGAGGTTCACCCTTCAGCAAAGATTAGACAGGCCCACAAAACAGAATGAGACTGAAGGGGCGCACCAGCCCAGGGGCAAGGACTAGAAGGCAGGAGCGGACAGGAAAGCTGGTAATAGGGAACTCAGGGTCGAGGAGGGAGAGTGTTGACATGTCCTGGGGTTGTTAACCACTGTCGTAAAACAATATGTGTACTAACTGTTTAATGAGAAGCTAGTTTGTTCTGTAAACTGTCATCTAAAGTACAATAAACAAATAAATAGAATAAGCGTCCTCCAAAAAAAAGACGCATTGCATTGAGCAAATCTGCTGCAAAAGACTTCTTTAAAGTGTTGAAAAGCAAAGGTGTTAGCTTGGAGACTGAGGTGCGCCTTTGAATTGTGGAGCTGGCGAAGAATATTGAATATACCATGGAGGACAAAAAGAGGGTCAGCGAAAGAGAGGGAGACCTTCAACTAGATGGATTGACACAGTGGCTGCAACAACGGGCTTAAGCATAACGACGACTGTGAGGATGGCGCAGGACTGGGCAGCGTTTCGTTCTGTTGTATATCGGGTCACTGTGAGTCAGAACCAACTTGACGGCACCTAACAACAACACACTAATGGGGAGACGAAGTGGGACAGGTAAAGGGGCCCATGACAGCCACCTACAAACCAAGGGCCTCAGACCATGCAGGCTGGGCCGAGCTCCTGAGAAGGGAGGAGAGAGGAGGCTGGCCCAGCCCTCAGGCAGAAATCCATCAGGTTAATTTTAATCGTTTAGTTTGCTTCCTTTCCCACAGGGTAGGGGTGGTCCGGTGATAGAATTCTCACCTTTCCTGCAAGAGACCCGGGTTCATTTCCCGGCCGCTGCACCTCACGTCCAGTCACTACCCATCTGTCCGTGGGGGCTTGCGTGTTGCTATGACACTGAACAAGTCACAGTGGAGCTTCCAGACTAAGATGGACTAGGAAGAAAGGCCTGGCTATCGACTTCAGAAAATCCGCCAATGAAAACCGCATGGATTACAATGGTCTGATCTGTAACCGATCACGGGGACGGCATAGGAGCCGGGAGCATTTCATCCTGCTGTGCATGGGGTCACCACGAGAAAGGGGCCGACTCGAGGGCAGCTAACAACAAGAACAGCAAACACTACCATCTACAGGGTGAGGCTAGACCAGACTGTTAACCTGAAGGAAATGTTGGCAAAGACTCAACAGCCAGAATTTTTTCCTATAGATGCTGTGAGTAGCAATCTGCCCAGGGTCCGTGAAGAAAAGAAAAAGAGACTATTTGCCAATTCAGAAAACGTTGTTAGGTGCTATCAAGTCGGTTCTGGCTCATAGCGACCCTATGCACAACAGAACGAAACCCTACCCAGTCCTGCGCCATCCTCACAATCGTTGTTATGCTTGAGCTCATTGTTGCAGCCACTGTGTCAATCCACCTCGTTGAGGGTCTTCCTCTTTTCCGCTGACCCTGTACTCTGCCAAGCATGATGTCCTTCTCCAGGGACTGATCCCTCCTGACAACACGTCCAAAGTATATAAGACGCGGTCTTGCCATCCTTGCTTCCGAGGAGCATTCTGGCTGTACTTCTTCTAAGACAGATTTGTTCGCTCTTTTGGCAGTCCATGGTATATTCAATATTCTTCACCAACGCCACAATTCAAAGGCGTCAATTCTTCTTCAGTCTTCCTTATTCATTGTCCAGCTTTTCCATGCATATGACATGGTGATTGAAAATACCATGCCTTGGGTCAGGCGCACCTTAGTCTTCAAGGTGACATCTTTGCTCTCAACACTTTGAAGAGGTCCTTTGCAGCAGAAATAAAAATAAAAAATATATATAAAATAAAAAAATATAGTAAACAAAATTAAATAGTATGAATAAAATAAAATACAGGAATTACATTATAAGCTAAACATATAAAATAAAATTAAATCAATTACAATAAAATGGAATGTAATAAATAAAACAGAAAATAAATAGAATAAAATAACAAAATTAATAAAAAATAGAGAATAAGATAAAGTAAAACAATAAAATACAAAAGAATAAAATTTAATAAAACTGACTCCTAAAATAACAAAATGAAATAAACTAAATAAAATACAATAAATTGAATTAAATAGAAGAAATGAATAAAACAAATTTAAAAATAATTAGAATTAAATGAAATTGAATAGAAAAAATTAACAAATCAAATTAAAGAATGAAAATGTTTTAACCCTTTCAAGAACCAATTACCTCTGCTTTGAATTTTTGTTGGCAGTCGTGGAATGCATGCTGAGTCCTTGTGTTTAAATTTTGGGTTGGTGATAGAGACGTTGAGAAGTATTTTGTGAAAATACATGATTCGTGGGAACCCATCTGGCCCACCAGTCATGGGTAGTAGGCTTATTGCAGGGTGCCTTCCATTTGAATACATGGGGCTCCTCTGGTTTTGCCTGATACCCCAGCTATTTTGCTTCAATGAACGTTCTTTCACCTTTCCACAAGTCTCCACTGGACAGAAGCAAATACATTCAACGGGACAGACTCCCAAAGAACTCCAGAGACGTGAAAAGTGGGTGGGATACCACATGCTCCGTGAGTCACAAAAGGGTTTAAAGTCCTGGGTGAGGCTGCGTGCAGCTGCTTCATGTCCCAAGAACATCGTGGGGGAATAGGTCTGGGTGGAGGGCATCTCGGGGTCCTGCTGCACCATCTTCCTGCCTTCACCTGTGATAACCTGTGTGTGGACTTCCTGGGTGGAGTGAACAGTTAACATGGTCAGCTGCTCATGGAAATGTTGGCAGTTTGAACCCACCCGGAGGCACCTTGAAAGAAAGTCTTGGCAATCTACTTCTGAAAAAATCAGCCACTGGAAACCCTACGGACACACGGGGTCAGGATTGACTAGATGGCAACGGGTTTCTTTTCTTTTTGAACTGGTATCTTTTTTTTTTTAATTGTGCTTTAGGTGAAAGTTTGTAATTCAAGTCAGTTTCTCATACAAAAACTTAAACACATTGTTATGTGACCCTGGTTGCTCTCCCTACAATGTGACAGCACACTCCTCCTCTCCACCCTGTATTTCCCGTGTCCATTCAACCAGCTCCTGACCCCCTCTGCTTTCTCATCTCGCCTCCAGACAGGAGCTGCCCACAGTCTCATGTGTCTACTAAAGCTAAGAAGCACACTCTTCACCAGTATCATTTTATATCTTATAAAAAAAAAAAATAGTCCAGTCTAATCTTTGTCTGGAGAGTTGGGTTCGGGAATGGTTTTAGTTCTGGGTTAACAGAGAGTCCGGGGGCCATGTCTTCTGGGGTTCCTCCAGTCTCGGTGAGACCATAAAGTCTGGCATTCTTACTAGATTAGAGTTCTGCATCCCCCTTTTCCTCGCTCCGTCAGGGGTTCTCTGCTGTGTTCCCTGTCACAGCAGTCATCAGTGGTAGCCGGGCACCATCTAGTTCTTCCAGTAGCAGGCTGATGTAGTCTCCGGCTTACGTGGCTCTTTCTGTCTCTTGGGCTCCTATTTTCCTTGTGTCTTTGGTGTTCTTCATTCTCCTTTGCTCCAGGTGGATTGGGATCAATTGATGTGTCTTAGATGGCGGCTCACTAGCTTTTAAGACCCCAGAGGCCACTCACCAAAGTGGGATGTAGAAGATTTTAATAAACTTTATCATGCCAATTGACCTAGATGTCCCCTGAAATCATGGTCCCCAGAAGTTTTTTTTTTTTTTTTTGGATGGTTGCATAACTGCTGAATATCTAAAATGTACTGAATTGTACATTTTAAATGAGTGAATTGTATGACAAGAGTCATATCTGAAAAAAGCTGCTGAGAGAGAGGAGTGGGGGGAGAAAATCTGACCTCTTGCAGTTTCCTCTCTCCAGCCCAGAACCCACCCAGGAACCACAGCCCTGTGTGCCCCCCTCCTTTGCCTGCCCTACCCCCTCCCCAATCCCAGGCCCACTGGCCCCGGGACAAGTTCTCCAATGCGTGTCCCAACCCATTTTCCGGGCATGTGGGTGCACCCCTAAATGTCCAAAGGTTTGTATATTTCCTCCCCGAGTAGCCTGGGATGTGGAATCCCTGCTTCTGGATCCCCTAATGCTGGCTCTGGGCCCGCCAGGTCTCTCCATACCGGTCCCAGCCACTCTGTTGGGGGCAGAGGCTCCGTGGGACAGCAGACCTGCTCTTTCCACTCCGCCCAGGAGCAGGCTGTCAGGAAGAGCCAGCCTCCGCCCCCACAGACTCCAGCGGCTGCGAGCCTGCCCACTGGCGTGCCGGGTGATGCCGCACTCCTCTTGTCCCAATGATTCTAGGACGGCTGCTCATTTACAGCCAGAGATGCTAGTTTCCTGCAAGTTTCCTTTTTCATATTATAAACTTTGGGCGTGAAAAACACGGATTGTTTGAAGGAAAAACGGAGACCTCCTTTGTCCCATGGCGGTGGAGTGTGGGAACAGTGTGGGGTGTGAGGCTGGGTGCAAGGACCATGCTGGGGCCCTGCTCAGCTCCTCCCCGAGCCTGGGAGGTAGGACAGGCAGGTGGATCTTGGCGTGACTCCTTCCAGGGCTTCGGGGAAACACGGGGCGGAGGGAGCTGCAATGAGGCCGCCTGGGGACAAGGACCATGGTCTGTGCACCAGTTCAATTCTGGTTTATGCTGCCAGGGGGCATGCACTCTGGCGCTCTTTGGTGGAGTGGCCAGGCCAGGCAGGGAAAATGCACACACACAAGCATGTACTGACAAGCTCGTGCACACAGGCATGCACATACTCATGCACACATAGGGTCACGTACAGGCTGTAAACACACGTACACGTCCTTGTACACGCACACATATGCACGTTCACATGGTAACACGCACACACACGCACAACCACAGCCCGCCCCAGTCAGTGTGATGCAGAAAAAGGACTTATTTATTTCCAGCATATTTTCATGTAACAAACAACATTAACGAGAGTGCAGAACACAGAAGGAGAGGGGAGGGTTTGTTAGCACCCCCAAAGGCGCACCTCCCACGCCAGGTCGGCTCGACTCTGGCACTGTGGTGTTGGAAGGTCGCAGCAGCACTGAGCTGTGAGTGTGTGAGCTGCGTGCCTCTGGCAGGAAGCCGCTGGACCATCCCTGGACACCCAGTGGGTCCCGCACCCCTCTCATTTTCAGACAACAGCCTGGCCACCTTTGGATGCTGAGTGGCTTGGGGGGCTTCTGGCCCCAGGAAGCGTGTGTTGGGACAGGCAGTTAGGAAGGGCAGTGCTGGGGGCGCCACCCGCTCTCGCAAACAGTACAGAAGGGCTTGGCAACGAGTGTTAAAAGGTTATTGGGAAAGGGTTCTGTCTGCCCCACCTGTTCCCAACGGTGCTGTAGAAATCCTACAAGACATGCTTCCCTTCCACGCAGTCAACGCCATGTCAGATGGAGTGAGGAGAATTGGAAGAAGAACAGAAAAAGACGCCTACAGTCGACACCAGGTTTAAATTCCTCGATAAGGCACAGGCTCACGAATTCTTGTTTCAAGAGGCTGTTCTCCTGAAAGAGTCTGGGAAAACTGTCTCCTGAGAAACTCCAGTCCCCGTGCTTCCTGCCTGGATGGAGATGTCTCCTCCACAAAGTGATTCACTCTGAGTCAGAATCCAGAAAGTTCCTGGTCTGAGTGGGGAGACTCTGCCCCACAACCTGACCCCCCAAGTCCTGCAACCCGTCAGTTATCTGGGGAGGGTGTGTCAATCACAGGACGGGAGTGGGGTACTGGATGTGTGCGGACCAGTGGCCTGGCACAGCAGGCAGGAAAGATGGGGGGATGGTTCACACTGGCGCTCTGGCTGTGGGTGGCAGGGGCCCCAGGGGACAAGAGGCCATCAACCAAGTTTTGTGCCACCCACAGGGGGCCTGGTGCCACCCACCAGGTCTCCTCCTGGCTCGAAGCCAAG
This sequence comes from Elephas maximus indicus, assembly GCF_024166365.1. Classification (NCBI taxonomy): domain Eukaryota; kingdom Metazoa; phylum Chordata; class Mammalia; order Proboscidea; family Elephantidae; genus Elephas; species Elephas maximus. The sequence goes on along the minus strand of NC_064821.1, from coordinate 1,681,629 downwards.
TGGGGTCTCTGTGGGCAAGGTTAGAGGGTGAGTGCGGGGCTGGGGGGGTCTCTCAGCTCTGAAAGGAGGACAGAGGCCAGCCTGCTACCACCTCCGCTGTGGGGGTCCCACCAGTCAAGCCCCCACAACCTGGAGGGAAAGGGCTGCACGCAGGGACAAGATGGCGAGTGTTGTAGGGAACAGGGGGTCCCCCTGCCCAGAGGGCACAGGCTGGGAATCCCCAGGTAGTGCTGAGCAAGATCTGCTCTTGGAAGTGAGATGAATGTGACACAGCCCCAGCAGACCTCCCATGTCCACTGGCCTGGCTGGGGGACCCAATCCACCGGCCCCCCTGCCAGCCTGCTGAAGAAGGAGTGGCATTGCCTCCTGGGGAGCCTGCGGGGATGGACGCTCAAGGCCCCATGGACCTGGGCAGCGGTGGCATTGACAACGTGGGGGAGGGTGGGTGGAGGCGGTCGCAAGGGCAGGGGGCAGGGCCAGCCGGCTCCCTCAGGGCCACTGGCCGCCGCCGCCGGGGTAGTTGGGCACGGTGGGGTACTCGGGCAGGCTGTTCCCCGAGAAGTTGTTGTACTGGGCCTCCCGCGATGGCGGGTTCCTCCACGTGCCTGTGGTCCACTCCGTCTGTGCCTTCTGGAAGCTTCCGCCAGCCCCTCGGTAGATCCCGTGCACCTGGAGGGAAGCACGAGGAGACAGATTAGGGCGTGTGTGAAAGAGAGAGACCTGCTCCTCCTTAAAGTCCTGCTCCTTCTTCCAAAACTAACTACAGGTGACAAGGAGTCTCTGCGGAAACTCTAGGAAATGTGAATAGACCGCATTTGCGTCCTCAGGCGCCCTGAAGTGAACCACCATCGGCCCCGCCTCAGGGTGCCCCGAGGTGAGCCACTGTCCTCCCTGCCTGTGTACCCTGCGCTCACTCAGGGTCTGAGGGTCCCAGGGCTGTGGAAACAAAACCCCACAGATGGGGGCTAAGAGGAGCAGACGCTCCTGCCCTCATGGGTCTGGAGGCCAAGAACCCACTTGGCGTCGGCAGTGCCTCGCTCCCTCCGTAGGCTCTAGGGGAGGATGTATCCCTTTCAGCTTCTGGGGCCTCAGGCATTCTTTGTCTTGCGGCCACATCACTGCCATCTCTGCCTCATCTTCACACGGCCGTCTTCACTCTGTGTGTGTGTCTGTCTGTCTGTCTCTCTCCCTCTCTCCCCTTCTTCTAAGGCATTGAATTAGGGCCCATCCTTCCCCAGCATGGCTTCCTGTTAATGAGTTACATCTGCAAAAACCCCCTCTCCAGACAAGTCCACACTCTTGAGGTTCTGGGTGAACACGGATTTTGGGGGACACTAGGTTTGGCAAGGAGCTCTGGTAGTGCACTGGTTAAGGGCTCGGCTGCTAACTGAAAGGTCAGCAGTTAAAACCCACCAGCCGCTCTGTGTGAGAAAGACGTGGCAGTCTGTTTCCATAAAGACTTACAGCCTTGGGAACCCTATGGGGCAGTTCCACTCTGTCCTGTAGGGTCAGGATGAGTCAGAATAGGGCTTCAGAAGCAGTGGGTTTGGTCTGCGTTTTCTAGGCCTGGTGATCTCTTTCCAACAATCAGCCAATGAAAACCCTATGGATCCCAACAGGACACTGTCCAACTCCCTTGCCCTGGACACGTCATCAGACACTGAAGGAGGACATCACGTTTGGTGAGGGAGAAGGGCGGCAAGGGTGGGCGAGAGCCTCGGTGCGATGGAAGCACAGCAGCCGCAGGAGGAGGACATCACGTTTGGTGAGGGAGAAGGGCGGCAAGGGTGGGCGAGAGCCTCGGTGCGGTGGAAGCACAACAGCCGCAGGAAGAGGACATCACACTTGGTGAGGGAGAAGGGCGGCAAGGGTGGGCGAGAGCCTCGGTGCGATGGAAGCACAGCAGCAGCAGGAAGAGGACATCACGTTTGGTGAGGGAGAAGGGCGGCAAGGGTGGGCGAGAGCCTCAGTGCGGTGGAAGCACAGAAGCCGCAACGATGGACTCGAACACACAGGCGATTGTGAGGATGGCACCGGACCAGGCAGCGTTTGCGTTGCACGTGAGATCGCTGTGAGCCAGTCAACGCAACAGCAGCTATCTATCATCCATCCACCTCCCTATACATATATCCCCATCTACCCATCTACCTCCCTCTCTCTCTCTCTCTCCCTCCGCCTCCCTCTCTCTCTCCCTATTTATCTCTCCCCCTCTCTACCTGTCCGGTCTCTCTCTAACCTACCTAGGACACTGAGTCACAATTTTTTCTCTGAGGCAGACTCTGTTTCATGACCTGTCTCTTCTCACTGCAGAATCTTCTCTTCCACCACCACTGCTCACCCGGGGACCGCCTGGCCCTGGCTGACGCGTCTTGCCTGTGTCCCCCACGGCGAGGCACTCTCGTGAAGCCCTGAGGACAGCACTTAGCGTGCACACACGCTCCGTAAATCCGTGGTTCTGACTAGCCTGGAGCCTCAAATCCCACGTTGTAAACAGCCATCTTGGGGTGCGTCTGTAAACAATGACTTCCTCAGCAGGGCTCCCTGGTGGGGGTGGACCATGTTCTCAGTCGTCCAGGAGGCTGAGCTGGTCTGTCCCGGCTCCCCCTCAGCCCTGTCTGCCCTCTGGGAACTCAGGGCTGTGTTATTTCTAGAAATCATGGCAAACTCAGCAAGCAAAAAAAAAAGGATATTGTTTTAGTGTGATGTTCTTGATTAGTGAGGCTGAATGCTTTTATTAATTTCCTCTGGAATTCCTTTCTTCTTCTGTGCAATTGTCCACTGAAGATCCGTTTACCCTGGTGGAGACTAGAAGACTACCCGAGATTACTGCCTGAGATATGCTTCAAACCTTGAACCGAAACTAACCCAAGGTCACCTTGTACCTAAATAACAGATTGATTCAAAAAATAATGAATACCTACCAAAAGCCATCTATACATATAACGCACTTCCGATCCAAATTCCAATGTCATATTTTAAGGGGATAGAAAAACAAATCACCAATTTCATATGGAAGGGAAAGAACCCCCGGAGAAGCAAAGCATTACTGAAAAAGAAGAAGAAAGTGGGAAGCCTCACTCTACCTGATTTCAGAACCTATAATACAGCTATAGTAGTCAAAACAGCCTGGTACTGGTACAACAACAGGCACATAGACCAATGGAACAGAATTGAGAACCCAGATATAAATCCATCCACGTATGAGCAGCTGATATTTGACAAAGGACCAGTGTCAGGTAATTGGGGAAAAGATAGTCTTTTTAACAAATGGTGCTGGCATAATTGGATATCCATTTGCAAAAGAATGAAACAGGACCCATACCTCACACCATGCACAAAAACTAACTCCAAGTGGATCAAAGACCTAAACATAAAGACTAAAACGATAAAGATCATGGAAGAAAAAATAGGGACAACCCTAGGAGCCCTAATACAGGGCATAAACAGAATACAAAACATTACCAAAAATGATGAAGAGAAACCAGATAACTGGGAGCTCCTAAAAATCAAACACCTATGCTCATCTAAAGACTTCTCCAAAAGAGTAAAAAGACCACCTACAGACTGGGAAAGAATTTTCAGCTATGACATCTCAGACCAGCGCCTGATCTCTAAAATCTACATGATTCTGTCAAAACTCAACCACAAAAAGACAAACAACCCAATCAAGAAGTGGGCAAAGGATATGAACACACATTTCACTAAAGAAAATATTCAGGCAGCCAACAGATACATGAGAAAATGCTCCCGATCATTAGCCATTAGAGAAGTGCAAATTAAAACTACGATGAGATTCCATCTCACACCAACGAGACTGGCATTAATCCAAAAAACACAAAATAACGAATGTTGGAGAGGCTGTGGAGAGACTGGAACTCTCATACACTGCTGGTGGGAATGTAACATGGTACAACCACTTTGGAAATCCATCTGGCGTTATCTTAAACAGTTAGAAATAGAACTACCATACAACCCAGAAATCCCACTCCTCAGAATATACCCTAGAGATACAAGAGCCTTCACACAAACAGATACATGTACACCCATGTTTATTGCAGCTCTGTTTACAATAGCAAAAAGCTGGAAGCAACCAAGGTGTCCATCAACGGATGAATGGGTAAATAAATTGTGGTATATTCACACAATGGAATACTACGCATTGATAAAGAACAGTGACGAATCTGTGAAACATTTCACAACATGGAGGAACCTGGAAGGCATTATGCTGAGCGAAATTAGTCAGAGGCAAAAGGACAAATATTGTATAAGACCACTATTATAAGATCGTGAGAAATAGAAAAAACTGAGAAGAACACATACTTTTGTGGTTACGAAGGGGGGAGGGAGGGAGGGAGGGAGGGAGGGAGAGGGTTTTTTATTGATCAATCAGTAGGTAAGAACTGCTTTGGGTGAAGGGAAAGACAACACTCAATACAAGGAAGGTCAGCCCAATTGGACTGGACTAAAAGCAAAGAGGTTTCCGGGATAAAATGAATGCTTCAAAGGTCAGCGGAGCAGGGGCTGGGGTCTGGGGAACATGGTTTGAGGGGACTTCTAAGTCAATTGGCAAAATAATTCTATTATGAAAACATTCTGCATCCCACTTTGAAATGTGGCATCTGGGGTCCTAAATGCTAACAAGCGGCCATCTAAGATACATCAATTGGTCTCAACCCACCTGGAGCAAAGGAAAATGAAGAACACCAAGGTCACACAACAACTAAGAACCCAAGAGACAGAAAGGGCCACATGAACCAGAGACCTACATCATCCTGAGACCAGAAGAACTAGTTGGTGCCCGGCCACAATCGATGACTGCCCTGACAGGGAGCACAGCAGAGGACCCCTGAGGGAGCAGGAGATCACTGGGATGCAGACCCCAAATTCTCATAAAAAGACCATACTTAATGGTCTGACTGCGACTAGAGGAATCCCGGCAGCAATGCTCCCCAGACCTTCTGTTGGCACAGGACAGGGACTATCCCCGAAGACAACTCATCAGACATGAAAGGGACTGGTCAGCGGCGGGGAGAGAGATGCTGATGAAGAGTGAGCTAATTAAATCAGGTGGACACTGGAGAGTGTGTTGGCAACTCTTGACTGGAGGGGGGATGGGAAGATAGAGAGGGAAGACGGCAAAATTGGCATGAAACGAGGGACTGAAAGGGCTGACTCAATAGGGGGAGAGCAAGTGGGAGAAGGGAGTAAGATGTATGTAAACTTACATGTGACAGACTGATTGGAATGGTAAATGTTCCCTTGAAGCTGAATAAAAGTTAATTAAAAAAATAATAATAATAATGAATATCACCTGTAAGTACTATGCGCTTTCAAAAAACCACCAGTATGAAACCAGTCAGCAATTTAAACAAAGATGAGAATGTAAGGGGGCCAGGAAACTAGATTAATGGAAATGAAACAACCAGAATGGAAATAATAAGAATGTTCACACTTTGTGAAGAATGTAATCAAGGTCATTTAACACCTTGTGTAGAAATTGTTGAATGGGAACCTAAACTACTATGTAAACCTTCACCAAAAACAAAATCATAACATTAGTTGGAAAAGAGACCTGTTTCTGCCTTTTCCTCTGGGGGAGCAGTGGTAGAGGAGAGACAAGACCTCAGGCCTGTCTGCGAGGAAAGGCCTGCTTGCAAGGTGGCCCCCAGCTAGGTTCTGCGAATGTGGCTTTTGGGGGTGTTCCCACCACGCTAAGGAGCCCTGGTGATGCAGGAGTTAAGCGCTTGGCTGCCAACCAAAAGGCTGGTGGTTCGAACCCACCAGCCACTTTGCAGGAGAAAGACCTGGTGATCTGCTTCTATAAAGATTACAGCCTTGAAAGCCCTACGGGGCAGCCCTACTCTGTCCTGTGGGGTTGCTATGAGTTGGGACTGACTTGACGGCAACGGGTATGTCTTCCTGGTTCTTCCCATCACCCTGATAGGGGCGGCTCTCTGTGCCTGAAATGCTTGCACGAACAGCCAGGTTGACGTTAGACACCTGCTTTCCTTCTGTTGGTGCTCAGTGCTGTCCAGTCGATCCTGCCTCACAGCAGCCCCACGTGATAGGGTACAGCTGCCGATAGGGTTTTCTAGGCTGTGATCTTCATGGGAGCTGATGGCCAGGTCTTTCTCTAACGGAGCCACTGGGTGGGTTTGAACTGTCAATCTTTCAATTAGCAGCTGAGCACTTAACCACTGCGCCACCTGGACTCCCTGCTTTCATTCTGGGGTCTGGAATTCTGGGATGTGCCAGGGAGAGGTGCCCACGTGGCCAGCCCCCAATAACATCCCTGGGCACTGGTCTCTAGGGAGCTTCCCTGGTGGCCTGTTATGGGGCATAAAGTACATCCCGTGTGACTCCACAGGGTCCCTGGTGCTGCACATGGTTTGTGCTTGACTACTAACCTAAAGGTTGATGGTTCAAACCCACCCGCTGGTGCCACGGAAGAAAGGCCTGGAGCTCTGGTCTCATAAAGATTACAGCCAAGAAAACCCCGCGGAGATAACCTCTCCTCTGTAACACGTGGGGTTGCCGTGAGGTGGAATAGACTCAACAGCAATAGGCCCGGTTTTTCTGTGTGACTCCACGGGGCGGGGGCTCTGGAGAGCTGCGCCTGGTGTCCCGGGACCCCACGCCCTGTGCCCTCTCTCTTTGCAGATTGTGCTGTGTCTTCCCGATAAGCTACCGCCGTGGGTGTGACTACCTGCCGAGGCCTGGGAGTCCTCCTGGCTAAGCACCGGACCTGGGCGGGGGCCCAGGGACGCCAAGACAGGGGTCATCCCCCTCTCGTGTTTTGGGAGCACCCACTCTATTTTGAGGCTCTCACGCTTCACCAACACTTTCAGGGCGTCATTTGCATTTTAGCTTGGTGATGTTTGTTGCTGAGTGGAGGTTCACGGCTGGAATTTCTTTAGCTCTCCTCCGTGGACTCGATTTGGAATCTTGCCGTGATTCAGCTAAGGCGTCTTCAGTACATTCAGTTTGTTTTCTGGTAAATCACCCACACAGGTGGAATGGACTGCACCGTTCAGACAAAGTGGGGCGCAGCCAGCTTTCCCCTTGTCTTCCCAGGCAGCGGAGTACAGTGTTACATGATCTAGGTGGGAGACAGGTTTAACAACAAGAATCACGTCACAAGGTGGCCAAGAGGTCCCCTTCTTCATGAGACAAACACATGAGGGCCAAGGTGGCTGTTGTGGGTTCAACTGTGTCCCCCAAAAAGATATGCTGAAGTTCTAACCTCCGGTGCCTGTGAACGTGACCTCCTTTGGAAACAGTCTTTGCAGATGTAATTAGCTGACCAGAGGTCATACTGGAGGAGGGTGGGCCCTGATCCACTGCCTGGGGTGCTTGGCAAAGAAATCTGGACACAGAGACACAGACGGTAGATGGCCGTGAAGAGACAGAGGCAGAGCCTGGAGTGATATGGCCACAAGCCAAGGAAGCTGGGGTCACCAGGAGCTGGAAGAGACGAGGAAGGACCCTCCCCTAAAGCCTCCAGACATAGCATGGCCCTGCTGACACTCTAAATTTGAACTTCTGGCCTCCAGGACTGTGAGAGGATGAACGTCTGCTGTTTCAAGGCTCCCACTTTGTGGTACTTTGTATGGCGGCCCCAGGAGTCCACTCGGCTGTCTAAAGCTGAGACGTGCCACCTGCCAGCCCCCGTGGATGCAGAGGCAAGTCCTGTCTTTGGTTCTTGTGGGGGAGGTTGTGACAGCTTTGTTGTGGTTGTTGTTAGCTGCCACTGGGTCAGCCCCCAGAGCACAGTGACCCCGTGCATTATGAAGGAAACGCTGCCAGGTCTGCGCCATCCCCATGATCCGATGTGGACAGGCCCATTGCGATCCAGAGGGTTTTCACCGGGCAGTTTCGAAGCTGATAGCCAGGCCTTTCCTCCTCGTCTGTCTTAGTCTGGAGGTCCAGCTGAAACCTGTTCAGCGTCACAGCAGCACGCAAACCTCCACTGACAGCAGGGTGGCGGCTGCACATGGGGTGCACAGGCTGGGAATTGAAGCCAGGGTCTCCCACATGGAAGGTGAGAATTCTACCACTGAGCCACCAATGAACCCGACAACTTGGTGGATGTTTGTATCCTCAGGCCTCTCAGGGTTGTCAAGAGTCCGGAAGACTGGTCCTAGCTTTGCTTCCCTGTGAAGCACCCACTGTGCGTACAGCCGGAGGACGGCCAGGGCAGCTACCCCTGGAAGGGCCAGCTCTGGTCAGCGCGCCCTAGGGCTGCCTGCTCCTCAGCCTCATCCGCCCCCACTGGGTGGACACGGCTCACAGATACCCCGCGTGTGCAGACAGGCCTCCCTAACTACAGCACAAGCACTGCTGGCTGCGGAATCTCCAAGTATCTGGAGCAGCACCGTCCAGTGGGACTTTCTGGAGCGATGGAGACCTTCTCAACCTGCTGTCCTGAATGGGCGCCACCAGCAAAGGCAGCCGAGCCTCTGAAATGGGCCTGTGCGACCAGAGGATGAGCGTTTGGTCTGTCTTCCCTTTACTTACCTCGCATCTGTGTACACGGCAACACGTAGCCAAATCGCCAGAGCAGACTAAACTGCAGGACGCATGTGCTCCCACCTCTCCACCACCGTGCCATTTCCCAGCCCTTCCGCCTTGGAAGGTGGCCACGGCAAAGCGGGAAGGGTCTCTCACTCTGCCTGACCACCTGGGGGTTCTTGCCAGCTAACAGGCATCTGTCAATTTCCCAGATAGTCAGTTTCCGGCCCCTGAAGCTGGGATAAGACAAGCTCCCGGGGCTCACAGGAGCAGATGAGACAAAACGTACAAAGACCTGGCTGACCTGGGCTCCCCGGGACCCAGAGCGTACCTTCATAATCGCGATGGCCATCATGGCAGCTGACACAGAGAACATGATGGCCGGGACCAGCATGACCACGGCGGCCCCGACGCTTGTCTGGAAGAAGCCGATTGCTGCCAGCCAGCCGCTGCAAGAGGTCAGAGAGAGCATGAGTGCTGACAGGCACGCAGACAAGGGCCTGCTGTCCTTCAACAGAAAGAAAGATGAAGGACTAGCAGAGAGATGGGCAAGTCACATAAGGACTAGTGGCTGCCAAACTTTTGAAATGATGCTCAGACCCACCAACGAAGACATGCGAGGAGGACGAGGCATGGTTTCCTAACGACCATGCCAGCAAACTTCACTTGGCTAAGGGAATGGGGAAATGAGTGCTACACTGCTGGGGGCGGGGGAGGTACGCCCTTATGGGGGGAAATGAGGCGCCATCTGTAAACGGTTGAAATGCTCAACCCTCCCACCCCGACAATGCCACAGGCAGTCCCCAGGTTATGAATGTCCAACTTACGTACAATCCGGTTACGATCCAACACCCCCCCATAAAGCCTGTTATATTAAAAATCGGGGGTACCGACAATGGTTTGTGATAAGACAAAGGGGCTCCTTTGCAATGCGCGTCAAGACATCGCTGTTGCTGTTACCGTCTTACGTTAGAGGTGTTTCAGCAGACCTGCATAGGCAGGTACACTATGTACCACAGACCCACTGCCTTCGAGTCGACTCCAACTTACAGCGACCCTATAGGACAGAGCAGAACTGCCCCATGGTTTCCAAAGTGCACCTGGTGGACGTGAACTGCTGACCTTTTGGTCTGCAGCCGAGCTCTTGATTGCCGTGCCATCAGGGTTTCCATATAACTATACATTTGACTAACTGATGTTAGATACGAGCCGTACCTAACTGTTCCGACTCACATACAAATTCGACTTAAAGACAGACTTAGGAACAGAATTCGTGTACAATCTGGGGACCGCCTGTACTTCTAAGAGTTTATCCAGTAATTGTTTCTAATCATGAAAAACCAGACAAAACATGGTGGGAATAACACAAACATCAATATGCTACGGCCACCCAGCAGCTCCACGGGAGAGAAGACCTGGCGATCTGCTCCCATAAAGATTACAGACTATGAAACCCTACAGGGCAGTTCTACTCTGTCACACGGAGTTGCTAGGAGTCAGAATTGGCACTCGATGGCACCCAACAACAGCCACCCACGTAATGGAACACTGAAGAAATAAAAACAGGACGAGAGAAAAAAGAACGCACCGCATCAGCAGGTGTAGCACGAGCCTGTGGGCTGTCACCTCAACAGACAGCACAAGGACGCAAACCCACCTCATTATCCACACTTCCCTGGGCTGGGGTGGGGGTGCAGGAAATATGGCATTTCTGACTTATTTTTCCAAACAGAAAATAAACCACACGGTTCAAAATTCCGAAAATGGAAAAGAATATGTAGCGAGTGGTAGACCCACCCCCACCCAGCCCACAGGCCACACACCTCAATGGAGAACATAGTGTGGTCCATCCACAGAACCAGGTATCGCCTGGCCGTAAAGGGAGTGAGGTTCTGGTACACTCTACGTGGATAAACCTGAAAACGCCATGCTGAGTGGGAGAAGCCGAACGCTGTAGGATCCCACTGCCACAACACGCCCAGAACAAGCGAATCTACAGAAACGAGTGTGTGGATCGGTGGTGGCCAGGGGCTGGGGCGGAGGGGGAAATAACACGGGGTGAATGCCAGTGGACGTGGGCTCTTTCTGGTGATGGAGAGAAACGGAACATTCTGAATTTAGATTGTGATGTTGATCCTTCTAATGGACTGAGTTGTGTCCCCCCAAAATGGGTGTTGTAAATCCTAACCTCTATGCCTGTGGTTCTAATCCCATTTGGGAAGGGTGGCCTTTGTTATGTTAATGAGACGGAGCAAGCAAGTGAGCAAGCAGAGACGGGGTAAGATGGATGCCAAGCCACATGGAGATCTCCAAGGAACGAGCAAACAGAGGCTGAAGAGACAAGGACCTTCCCACAGGACCAACAAAGAGAAAGCTTCCTCTTACAGCTGGTTCCCTGAATTTGGACTTCTACCCTCCTAAACTGTGGGAAAATAAATTTCTGTTTGTTAAAGCCACCCCCTTGTGGTATTTCTGTCATAGGAGCACAAGATCACCAAGACGATCGTTCGACTCTGTGAAACACTAATAACACTGAACCATACACTTCAAAAGGGTGAACGTGTGGTGTGAGAATTACACCTCAGTAACACCGCTACTGAAAAATCCAACTTTTACAGAAGTAGAGGATGTCTTAAAGTGAACTCCTGTGCCCCATCTCCCGGCTCTGAAAACTCCCAGCTCACAGCTGACCTTGCTTCAGCAACTTCCCACTTAGCCCCATACTGGGATGTCTAGAAGCAAACCGCAGGCCTCACGAGGCTTCGTGTGTTAGCAGCTCTGCCAGGATCTCTGAACGGACAGACTCCTTGGAGCATAACCACAGTGCTGCTGCTGTTGTTGGGTCCCATCAAGTCGATTTCAGGGAAATGACACGGGATAACTGAGGAGTGTCTTCAACAAATAAACTGCAAGGAAAGGGGGAGGAGCCTATGGATTAAGGGGAACTAAGAGGTTCCGCCACCTGTGGAAATGCGCGGACCTTATTTGGCTTCTGGTTTGAACAAACTGCCGAAAAGGAGCTTAGCTAAACGCGACATGGAATCCTGAAACAGAAAAGAATGTTAGTGGAAAAACCAATGACATTCCAATAAAGTCTGGAGGCCAGGAAGCGAACCAAAAGGCTGGAGCTTCGAGTCTACCCAGAGGTGCCTTGGAAGAAAGGCCTGGCAATGCACTCCAGAAAGATCAGGCATTGAAAACCCTATGGAACCCAGTTCTCCTCTGTTGTGCATGGGGTCACCGTGAGGCGGAGTCAACTTGGCACACCTGGTGGTGGTTAGCTCACAGTGTCAACGGTGGTGAGGGGAAGCTGGGTGAGGAGAGACAGGATTCTCTGTCCTATCTCTGTAACTCTTCTGAAAAAGGTGAAGGGTCCTAAAGTAAAAAGTCTATTTAAAAAAAAAAAAAGAACCCCAAGAGTATGGCCCCCAGATACCCTTTTAAGCTCGGTACTGAAGTCACTCCTGAGGTTCACCCTTCAACCAAATATTAAACAGACCCATAAAGCTAAAGGGGCCCACCAGCCCAGGGGCAAGGATGAGAAGGCAGGAGGGGACAGGAAAGCTGGTAATGGGGAGCCCAAGGCTGAGGAGGGGAGAGTGTTGACATGTCGTGGGGGTGGCAACCAATGTCACAAAATAGTATGTATTAATCGTTTAATGAGAAACTAATTTGCTCTGTAAGACCCTCATCTAAAGCACAATTTGAAAAAAAAAAAAAAAACAAGTGGAAAAGCACGAGCTTCCCTACCTCGATGACATCAGGAAGCTGTTGTTAATTTTTTTAGGTATGATAACACCATTATGGGCCCTGGTGGTGCAATGATTAAGTGCTTGACTACTAACCCAAAGGACGGTGGTTCAAATCCACCCAGAGGCTCCATGGGAAAAAGACCAGGAAGTCTGCTCCTATAGAGACTACCACCTAGGAAACTCTACTGGGCAGTTCTGCTCTGTAAAGCGTGGGTTGCTGTGAGCTGAAATCGACTTGGTGGGACCCAACAACAGCAGCAGCACTGTGGTTATGCTCCAAGGAGTCTGTCCGTTCAGAGATCCTGGCAGAGCTGCTAACACACGAAGCCTCGTGAGGCCTGCGGTTTGCTTCTAGACATCCCAGTATGGGGCTAAGTGGGAAGTTGCTGAAGCAAGGTCAGCTGTGAGCTGGGAGTTTTCAGAGCCGGGAGATGGGGCACAGGAGTTCACTTTAAGACATCCTCTGCTTCTGTAAAAGTTTAAAATCTTCCTCAGCGAAATGTCTGGAAAAATCCAGACCAACAAGTAATTGCGGGTGATGCCCGCCCCCTGGCGGCCAGCTGCGGAACTACCAGACAGCCCTGGCCCAGAAAGGCGGGGGGAGAGGGCTGGGATGGGGATGGGCAGGGGGTGGCCTGGCGCTGTCTGAGTACCCCACCCGCGACACAGGCGAGGAGGCAGGACGGAGCAGCAGGAAGGCATCCCATGGCAATGGGGGGAGCTGGGCTGAGCTCGCTGGAGCCCTGGTTCCCTCATCTGTGGAGTCGGGGGCCCAGAGCACCGAGGCCACCTCACAAATGGAACCCGAGTCCCCCACGTGGGAGGCGAGGACTCCACCATTGCGCCTACGTTGTGGCACTCAGCCCACACTAACACACCTACCGCGTCCAGAGCCCTACGATTCCCACGTATTACATTTGCAAAGCTTTTTGATAAAAGACCCTCACAGGTCAGGCTTACCACGCGCCCCATCCAGAGAGGCCGATGGCCTGGATGACGGTGAGGACAAACTGGGCCCCGAAGATGAAGAAAAACGCCATGAAGTTAAAGGAGCTGTCAGCCCTGGGGGTGGAGAGAAGGCACGACTGTGGCTGTGGGCCTGGCCTCGAAGGTACTGCCCAGAGGCGCAGACGGAAGCTCAGGGAGGGCAGGGACAGAAACCGGCTGACATCTTTAACCAGCTGCCACTGAGCCAGCTCTGACCCATGGCAACCCCACGTGTGTCAGAGCAGAAATGTGCTCCATGGAGTCTTCAATGGCTGGTTTTCAAAGCAGATCACCAGGTCTTTCTTCTGAGGCACCTCTGGGTGGACTCGAACTTCCAGCTTTCCAGTAAGCTGCCAAGTGTGCTCCATTTGCTCCACCCAGCGTGTCCACACACAGGTTATTACAGGTGAAAACAGGAAGACGGAGTGTCAGGGACCCAGTGACGCCCTCCACCCAGACCTACTTCTCCCTGATGTTCTTGGGATGGGGGAGAGTTGCAGGGGGCCTCGCCTCAGGACATCCCCAGGGACTGGTGGAGGTGGGAATGTTCTAGAACTAAAAGAGGTGATGGCTGCACAACTCTGAGGAGATACTAAAAACCACTGAGCTGTACACCTTAGAAAGGTGAATCTGTGCTGTACCACCTCAACAATGCTGACGTTAAAAAACAAAACAAAAATAACACACAGGCAGCAGCTGGGTTTGGCCCATGGGCTGCAGTTTGGGACTTGACACAAACTGTCCTCCAAACTGGACACGAGAGAGAGGTAGCTGCCAGCCACTGAGCCAGCGCAGACCAGGCCATCGTGGGCCAACTGGGACACATGCTCCCTCTGCAAACGAGGGAGGGGCTGCAGAATTCGGGGCACGGGGGTGAAGGCTTGGGTACCCTCTGGCATGACTCCTGCTCTGGCCGGGCCGCTCCCACTCACCGGAAGGCCTTGTAGACGGGCCGGAACCAGCACACGTAGCTGCAGGGCGAGAAGAGCAGCAGCCAGACGAAGGCCAGGCCAAAGTTGGCCCCAGAGCCGCCACCGATCCACCAGGCCAGGCAGGCGACGAGGTTCACCGCCAGGGTGGCACAGTAAACTGGGGGCAGGACAGGGCAGAAGAGGCTGAGCTGGGGCCAAGGACGGGGCTGTGCCAGGCACTGGGGACAGGAGGCTTTGCCCATCCCCTCCCCCACCCTGGGCGCACTGGCTCCTTGGAGCAAGGCGGGGAGCAGGGTTCTCAGCCTCTTGCTTCCTCTGCCAGGGAGGGCCAAGCTGGGCACTGACCCCGTCTACTCCATCCCCTCCCCATCCCGGGCGCACTGGCTTTTGGAGCAGGGTTCTCAGCCTCTCGCTCCCTCTGCCAGGGAGGGCTGTGCTGGGCATCGACCCCGTCTACTCCATCCCCTCCCCATCCTAGGCGCACTGGCTTTTGGAGCAGGTCCACTGCCCCACGCCAGCCCCGGGGTGGAACTTTATTAGAAACACAGGTGGTCAGTCCCCAGAACATCACTAAGCAGTGCTGTCATCTGGGCTCCTGGGGGGGACTTTTCTCCTGTCAGGTTGTCTTGGCCTCTGGAGCATCAGGGCACCCAGGCGGGGGCGGGGCGCGGCTACACTCCCTCCCACCCACCCCCTGCTGCAAAGGGCTTTGGGAGCTGGGGGTGGGGGGGCTCACACATCCACAGGTGGTAGATGCGCTTCACCAGGACCTGGTGCTCGATGGGGATCTCGTCCGAGAAGTTCTGGTAGAAGCAGGGCTTCAGGGGGATGAACTTGGGCAGCGGTGGGAAGTTGTTTTCCTTTTCTGCAGGGACAGAAACCACCACAAAGTGAAACGCCAGGCCAGGGTAGGGGGTTAACAGCCCCAAGACGCCCCGTCCTGGTCCTCAGAGCCTGTGCACATGGTACCTCGCACGGCAAAGGGACCCTGCGGATGGACGAAGTGAAGGGTCTTGAGACTGCAGGTGATACTGGATCACCTGGGTGGCCCACGCGATCACAGGGTCCCTGGAAAAGGGAGGCAGGAGGATCAGAGAAGTAACAACCGTGTTTCTCAACCTTTATTATTACCTATTCTCTCTCCGCTACGTAGTCAGAGGAAATATAAGGACCGAAAAGGGGAGATAGAGAGAGAGAGACTGACAGATGCTCGCTGCTGGCTCTGAAAACATTGGAAGGGACCATGGGCCAAAGGACGAGGGCCCTCTAGAAGCTGGAAAAGGCAGGACACGATTCTCCCTGGGGTCTCCAGAAGGAGCCAGCCGACACCCAGGTTTCAGCCCTGTGAGACCCACTCCGGACTCCGGACCCCCGGAAAGGTGAGAGCATAGGAAGGTTCCGGCACACGGAGCGTGTGTCCACATCGCACCTGAAGACTTGCAAAGTACTTTCGGGTCAACATTGACTTACTACGGCCAGACAGTGAACAAGACAGGTGGGAACCCTGGAGCGTAGTGGGCAGGGCAAGGCCAGCCCAACTCGGTGCTCACGGGTACCCTCTGGTGGCCACGGGGAGAACAGACTGAGCGGGGGCAAGGGTGAAAAGCAGATGGGTGTCTAAATAAAAAAAAAAACTGTTACCGTCCAGTCCGACTCATAGCAACCCTACAGGACACAGCAGAACTGCCCCGTAGAGTTTCCAGGAAGTGCCTGGTAAATTCGAACTGCTGACCTCCTGGATAGCAGCCGTAGCACTTAACCACTACACCACCAGGGTTTCTAGGTGGGTGTCTGGGGAAGGGCAATCCAGGAAAAGGAAACGGCTAATGCAAAAGCCCTGGGGCAGGACTGTCTACCAGGTCTAGGAGCAGTGAGGGGTGGGGCAAAGCACCCAGGAAGCGGAGGACTGAGGTCAGCGGTGGGGTGGCATCCACTTTGAGGGACCCAGAAAGTCCAGAACATCCTGAGAGACGGGCCTCAAGTGCCTTGATGTTGGCCACACTCCCCCAGTCTGGGCTTGCTTGCATGCCCCCTCAGGCACCCGGTGACATATTCATGGGACACATGGTCGGGGCCCTGCCAGTTCACCCTCACAGGGAGCCACCACCAGCCAAGCCCCAACCCCCCAGAAATTAAGGCCTGCCATGCCTCTTGGGGTCACCCCAGTGGAGGCCTCACCACCTCCATGGGGTCATGCACCTCTGCCAGCACCGTCCCCATCATGACAGGAAGGAGGGACATCGCCCACCAGGAGCCACTCGCTTCCATGTGGAAGAGGCGAGACCCACGTCTGCATGCATGGCTCTCCTGAGCCCTTGCTCCTGAAAGGTCAGAGCCTGGGGCCCCGGGCTGACAGCAATGTTGCGGTCAGGTTCTGGACTCTGGAGGCCCAGGCTCAGACCTCAGCTCTGCCACTGGCCAGAGAGCCTCCGGGTGAAGGCAGAGCACTGTGGGTACACAGGGATGACCCAGCATGGATGATATGGCATAGGCCGTCCTCCCACTCCCTGCTCTGACAGGACGCCAGCACACCGCGGGCCTGTCAGGTCTCCTCAAACGCACTCCACGCCGACAGGACGCCAGCACACACGGGCCTGCGTGGTCTCCTCACACACACTCCCCGCTGACAGGACGCCAGCACACACGGGCCTGCGTGGTCTCCTCACACACACTCCCCACTGACAGGACGTCAGCACACACGGGCCTGCGTGGTCTCCTCACACACACTCCCCGCTGACAGGACGTCAGCGCACACGGGCCTGCGTGGTCTCCTCACACACGCTCCCCGCTGACAGGACGCCAGCACACACGGGCCTGCGTGGTCTCCTCACGCACGCTCCCCGCTGACAGGACGTCAGCACACACGGGCCTGCGTGGTCTCCTCACACACACTCCCCGCTGACAGGACGTCAGCACACACGGGCCTGCGAGGTCTCCTCACACACACTCCCCGCTGACAGGACGCCAGCACACACGGGCCTGCGTGGTCTCCTCACACACACTCCCCGCTGACAGGACGCCAGCACACACAGTCCTTGCTGACAGGATGCCAGCACACATGGGCCTGGGTGGTCTCCTTACACACACTCCGTGCTCTGACAGGACACCAGCACACCACAGGCCTGTGTGGTCTCCTCACACACTACTCCCTCTGATAGGACGCCAGCACACTGCGGGCCCCCACCACCATCAGCACTGAGGGAATGAGGAAAGAACCCCGTGTGGGACCTTGGGCAAGACTCACCTGACATGTCTGCAGCGGCTGACAGAGCGTGGCTAAAGCCACGATCCACCTGGAAGAGAGGACAGTGACAGTCAGCTCCCATGGCCACAAGGAGCATCTGGTGCCCAGTGCAGGCCCAGGCTGCTGCCGCATGAAGGGGCCTAGCGGCCAGGCTACCCTCAAGAACAGAGAGCCCTTGACTGTGCTTTGGTCTCCCAGTGTTGTGGACTCTCACTGAAGGGCCAGCCCAGCTCACCTGCAGGCTCAGCTGGTGCCTGAGACCTAGGGTCTGCGCCCTGTTATTACCTCCCCTCAGGACCCAGCCCCTCCCCTCCAGCCCTGGAGCCTAGCAGGCAACCCAGCAAAGGGAGCCAGAACCGGTGCCCCCCTCTGCCCCCTCCTCCAATAGCTCTGTGGCCCAGTCTGAGTCACCAAGAGCGAGGTCCTTGGCCCGGAACTCACGGCTATGATGTTGGGCAGCCACATACCCCTCTCTGGGACCGTTCATGACCCCATGAGTTTCATGGGGCCCAGAATCCTGACTCAATCCAAGTGAAGCACCTGGTACCACAGCAGCACCCGGCAGGCTCCCGGACGGAGCCCACAGCCCAGGTTGGGGCAGTGCTCTGCCCACCAGACCACACCGATGCCATGCCCGAGCAGAGCCCAGTTGGCTCCAGAAGGGCCAGGTGGGTGGACCAGGCTGTTTTCAGGGAAAGGGTCAGCCAGCAGAACATGAACTTCCTGATGGAGACGGTGAGGAAGTCCTGATGACACCCAGTTCTCCCTGGCTCGCTACTCACTGTCGGCCCCCTGCCTAGGCTGGAGTGGGGCATGCCCACTTGGGGGTCCTCACACCCCCAACTCGGACTAAGAGAGAGCCTACACAGGGAGCCAGGATGGATGCCGCTGCCTTGTATCCCTCCGCACCTTTCCATCATTCCAGCCAGGGGCCCCACCTGCCACCTTGTACCCCTCCACACCTTCCCAATGCCTGAGCCAGGGGCCCTACCGGCTGGCTCCTGACACAGGTGTGGTCCACTGCCTGGAGGCTGGTGCTCACAGTCCACCCTCTCGGCTGTCCACTGTCTGGCTCCTCCAGATGGAGCCCCGATGGGATGGCTGGGACTGTCCCCCAAGCTCAGGGCTCCTCACAGCCCCGACGGCTCACACAGTCACCAATCACATTTGGCGCTAGCTGGATGGACAAAGGCCTAACCTGTGCCCACAGGCAGACGTGGGCTCTGCCCTCATTATCCTGGGGGAGCCTGTGCCACCCCTTCTGGGTCCCCTCTCTCCATCTGACGGGGGGGGGGACATGTGGGACCTAAGGAGCCTTTCAGATCAGCTGGTATCAGACACAGTCAGCCGGGCAGCATCCCAAGCTCATCTAGAATCTTCCAAGCCCAAGAAGTGGGAGGACAGCACCACTGAAGTCCCTCTGCCCACTGGAAACCACTCTGAGCCCCAGGTAACTCTCGGCTGTGGCGCTCATGAACCAGAGGGCCTAGGGCGGATGTGCAGACTCTGCCCCTGCAGAACGGCCATGCTGCCCAAGGACTGGCTGGCCACCACGCTGCACCTCCACTGACACACACGAGCCTGGTTTGAGTTGTTTATTTCCACATATCAAACCCGTCTTCTGACACCTGAGACAGAAGGGCACAATCATGGCAGCCGTGATTACTTCAGGGGGTTGGGGCCAAGCCTCTTGGTGGGGCCAGAGAAGAGAGCCCAGTGCCAGGCGGCCCACACACTCCAGTCCAGGAACCGTGTGCTCTGAGCAGGAGCCAGCACCCCAGAGTCACCGTGTGGTTGGTGGGAAGAGTCAGGCTCATGCCAGAGGTGGAGGGCATCAGTGGGATCTCCGAGGTGGTTGCTGCCACCGCTTGTCCATGAATCCAGGGGATGGAAGAGGCTCTGGGCAGACAGGAGTGTCCACAGACTCCAGGCATCGACAGAGGCTGTCCAGGAGAGGCGGCAGCTAGGCAGACAGGACGCCCATGGGGTGTCTGATGGGGCCACAGCTGCACTCTGGCCATGGACCCCAGGTGTCGGGAACAGGAGAGGCCTGGCAGCTGCAAGCCTACGTGTCTGGGTCGAGTCGGCGGCACTGGTCCTCCAGCACACCACGGAACACTTGGAAGCGGTGGTTGAGGTCCGGCCGGGCATGGAGGCGGAAGTGGGTACCCAGAGCACCGTCAGGCGAGGGTGCCCCGTAGAAGACTCTGCGGATGCGAGCGTGCACAAGGGCCATGGCACACATGACGCAGGGCTCACGGGTGACGTAGAGGTCGTAGCCAGTACACACATACGGGAGCCCGTCCTCACCGTCCTTGTCACAGCAGTCCAGCTTCCGCACGGTGCCCGGCCGGATGGCCTGGGGAGCTGCAGCCAGCGCGAAGGAGCAGGCGGGGTGGGGCCCGAGGTCGTGGGCACCGCGGCCCTGACCCTGGGCCACAAGGTCAATGCACACCATGGTGGCATGCAGCAAGGGGGTGGCTGCACTGCAGCAGTCATGGCCCGTGGCCAGCACGTGGCCCGAGCCCGGGTCCACCACCACAGCACCCACAGCCCGCAGGCCCCGTGCGGCTGCCCGCTGGGCAGCCCGCACGGCCCGCTCCATGTGGCCCTGCATACGGGCTCTCTCCTGCGTCGAGAAGAGCCGGCCGGCCAGTGCACGCGTCACCTGCTTGTCCTCGTGGAAGGTCGAGGGCCAGTGGGCCCGCGCCGCCTCGAACTGGGCCCGTGTCAGAGGGGGCCGGGCAGGCACGGGCACCAGGAAGGGTGGCCCCAACCCATGCGGGTCCACAGCTGGCGGCAGGAGCTCACTGAGCGTGCACGTGCCTGAGTCGTCTCCTGCCAGGCACAACAGCAGCTCAAGCGCGTGTGGGAGGCTGGCATCCAGGTTTGGCCTCACCCGTTTGAGGTGTGGCTGGGCGGGCAGTGGGAGGGCGGCCGACACCTCCCGGACAAGGCGGGAGGTCTGGCGCGGGTCGAGCACGGGTGCGGCGTACGCGGGCACCAGCTCCACCGGCCCGCTCTGCTGCTCCGACAGGACGGGCAGCACTCGCCACGGTGACGGTGATGACAACAGCTCTTGCTCCGGGCTCCCGGCCTCCTCCTTCCTGTGTGGCTCCATCCTCGGCCGGGCTCTGACTGTGGAGACAGAGACGGGAGCAGAGCGTCATCCGCCAGCACGGGTGAGCTGAGGAGTCCGTCCCGGCAGGTGCCAGATCTGAAGGTCGTGTGAGAGCTCCAGCCCCCAAGAACCGCACCGCCAGGTACACTCTCACTCACATCCTAACTTCTGGTTTGCAGTAAACCACTGTCGTCTTTTTTTTTTATTAATCGAGATATAACTCATACACCATACAATTCGCCCGTTTAAAGTGTACAATTCAATGGTTTTAGTTAATTCACAGGATTGTGCAACCACCACCACTATCTGGTTCCAGAACATTCCATCCTAAAAGGAAACCCCGCAGCCATTAGCAGTCACTCCTCAGCTCTCCCTCCTGAATCCCTTGGCAACCAGTAATCCACTTCCTGTGTCTGTGGATTTGCCTGTTCTGGACATTGCATATATACGATCAAACGTGGCCTTTTGGGTCTGGCTTCTCTCACCGGATGTCATCTTTTCGAGGCTGATCCACGTCGTAGCGTGTACCACAGCTTCATTCCTCTTTAAGGCTGAGTAATACTCCATTGTGTGGATAACGAAACAGCCACTGCCGTCTGCTTTCTCAGACCCGGAGCAGAGTCAGAAGTAACAGGGCAAAAGGAAGCTACCAAACACAGGCACTCTCACCCCAAAGTCCCAGCTTCAGGTCAATAAAGAAATGGGAAAGAACAAGTTTTAATAAAATAATCTAAACCTCACCCGTCTGAGGCTGTCGGCACAGGGCCGCGTCACGGCCAAGAATCACCCGAGACCTCCTAACACACTTGGATTCCTCTGATGTGCCTGAGTCAGTCACACTCAAAGTGTTCTGCCTAACTTGAGAATCGTTTATAAAACCCCAGAAACACTAACGCGGGAAGTGCCTTTTAGGAACGCCTCCTTTCCGCAGAGAAAGTAAAAGTAAAAACTGCTCTTGCACTCGGGCGGTGGAAGCCCACGTCCAATGTGGTGCTGTGAGTGAAACGCCTACTCCCGTGTGCCCAGCCCTGCATACCTCACACTGCTGGTGGCCAAGATGGCTCCTGTGTGGCCCACGAGGCCAGGGCAGCAGTACCCCCAGCCTAGGCGGGGGGACACTGGGCAGTGGCTGGGAACAGCACGATAGGAGGCTCAGGATACAAAGTCCCAGGAGAGAGTCTGACTGGCTGAGCTTGGGCATGTGCCCGCCCTCTGGCACGTGACCTGCTGAGTTCAGGCAAGTGTCCCTGCCCAGTATCTGACTGGCTAAGCTCAGGTGTGGACCCACCCGCTGGTATCTGACTGGCTAAGCTCAGGTATGTACCCACCCCCTGGCATCTGGATGGAGTGACAGTATGACGGCACAGTCCCAGGATGAAAACAGCCATGGTCCTCAGCAGAACTGGGTGCCAGGAGCCAGTCCTGCCACACCCCCCTGAGCCTCCCTGCTCTGGGGATTGTCCTCTGGGTGCCTGGCACTGCAGGAGTGAGCCACTCAGCAGGAGGGAGCCCCCTCCCTGCTGGGGGGACCATCCCTGGTCCTGATACCACCAGCCCACAGACTCTGAGCACCCAACAGTGACAGTGATGGGCTGCACGGCTGGGACTAGGTCACGTTACGCACATGCTGACCCTCAATCGGGGGTCACCCGGCTGCCCAACGTAACCACGTCTCCAGGAGTAGGAGATGAGCAGCACGTGGCTGGAAGGAGACAAGGAACGGGGCCTCTGGAGGCTGAGGATGCACCCACCGACAGGCCGTGAGGAAGCGGGATGACCACAGGCTACAGCCACAAGGAGCTGGATCCTGCAGCACCTGTGTGACCCCGGAAACAGACGTCCCTGGTCATGCCTCCAGCTAGGAGCATGGCCTGGTGGCCCCTGGGTTCCTGAGCCGTGAGACCAGCCACAGCATGCCCGAGCCCCTGACCCAGAACTGGGCACTCGTGAGCAGGTGTGCGAATTCATTATACAGCCAGAGGAAATGACCTCGCCAGTGTGGGGGACGTGGAGCTGCCGCCCAGCACAGTAGTCACCTGGGACACTTGCCCGCAGGTCTGGTTTCTATGAATGGTCCTCAGCTGGGTCTGCAAAGGGCTGGACAGAGAAACGGGGGACCTCGGGTTGCACCCTCCCCTACCAGGCTTGGCCTGCCTATCCTCTGAAGGTGCCCCCAGGCTCCTCGCCCTCCTGCTAGGACTGCCACAAAGGAGGCTGGTGGGACATGCCCCACCTCCAAGACGCAGAGATGGGTGGTGGGCCGCTGCCTTCACAGAAACTGACTCAGGACTGGGGGCTACCCCATGTAGCCAGCCTCTCACAGGGATGGACACACGAGGATGAAGCAGCGGCGTCCACGTCCCAGTCCCTTTCCCCACTGCCCAGCAGTCCCTGGGGCTGCCCTGAGTCTTCTTTGACAAGGATGTCTTCCTCATTTAGGCAGTACCTGCCCCATGCTCCTCTCACCCCCACCACCACATTTCCACGTCACACACCTCTGCTGACCCCTCGGTGCACGGGGCCCGGCTGGAGCTCTGGACACACGCCCACCCCCTCCGCCATGGCCACAGGAGCAGGAAGACAGGAACGAGGGACCGGCTCCTTCGCTCAAGTGCACGTGGCAGGCAGGGCCAACGCGTGCTGTGGGGACTCCCGCCCAAAAGGTGTCGTGCTGGGGGCTGCGAGGCAGGAAGCCCCAAGGAGAGCCCCACGGGGGCCGTTTCCTTTGCAAACCAGCTGCCGACCAAACCCGCTGCCACCCAGGCCTGCTGCTGACCTTCGAGTTGATTCTGACTCATAGCAACCCTATACGGTTTCCAAGGTGGCAAACCTTTAAGTAAGCGATTGCCACCCCTTTCTCCTGCAGAGCACCTGGTGAGTTCGAACCACTGACCTTCTGGTCAGCAGCCGAGCGCTTAACCACTGCACCACCAGGACACCTTTCCTTTCCAAAACACAGTTATTCCTCGTTGGCTTAGAGATGCAGGTCTCTGGGTGGCACAAATGGTTTGCACCTGACAGACTGAAGGCTGACAGTTCAAGTCTACCCGGCAGCATTATGGAATAAAGACCTGGAGATCTGCTTCCCCAGAGACTACAACCAAGCTTACTGGCTCAAGTAGACACACGAGACTATGTGCGCAACTCCTGTCTGGAGGCAAGATGAGAAGGAAGCAGGGATGAAGGAAGAGGGGATCAGGAGCTAGCTGAATGGACACGGGGAATACAGGACGGAGAGGAGGAGTGTGCTGTCTCATTAGGGGGAGAGCAGCTGGGAGTACACAGCATGGTGTGTATACCTTTTTGTATGAGAGACTAACTTTATTCGTAAACGTTTACTGAAAGCACAATAAATAAATTAACTTAAAAACAAAACAAAGATTACACCCAAGAAAACCCTGTGGAGCACAGTTCTACCCTGACACAGAGTCACCGTGAGTCCGGCAATGGGTTAGATGCTTCCGGTTGAGAGAGACATGCTGAAAATACCGAGAGCCAGAAATCCCACATTCTTTGCATCCCTAGAGCTTTTGCAAAGATGTCGGCTGAACTCGGCCCACGGGGAGCTGGTCTGGGTGAAATGGTTATCTTTAGGGTCAGAACCAACAGTGGGGTGTCTGGACCACCAGGCTGCAGACCAGAGCAGGTGTGAGGACCTTACCGTTTGACAGGCCTGGGGTACAGAGAGGGTAAGGCACTCACCCACAACCACACAGCATGTCAGGTCCATGTTAGAGAAAGAGCAGCATAGACGCGGCCCGTGGAGGAGGGGCAGAAACTCACCCACCCACGGAGCACGCGCTTCCTCCCAGCCTGAAGTGTTCCAAATAAGTAAAAACTGCGTTACCTCCCTGCTGGTACTTTCAGTGAAATGGATTCAGCCACGGAAGGCTGGCAGGCAGGAAGGAAAGGAAGGCGGCAGGGGGGTGGGGGATGCTGGCCAAGGAGGTCTTGGCAGAGCTGGGGAGAAGCTGCGTGAGCGAGGTCTAAAGGGCTGGTCCTGGGTTGGCCCACAGGCGCTCAGGCACGTAGCACTGGGCTGCTACAGTGAGAACAAGGAAAACCCGACCCAATGCTGTCAACGTGGCTCTGACCCAGGGCGGCCCCGCATGTGTCAGAACAGAACTGTGCTCCGCAGGGTCTGCAGCAGCTGATTGTTAGGACGTAGGTTGCCAGGCCTTTCTTCCAAGGTACCTCTGGGTGGACTTGAACCTCCAACCTATGGGTTAGCAACAACTGTGAGTTTTTATGCTCACTCCTTGGCAGAAAAGGTGCCCTGCACAAGGGACGCTCAACATGCCAGTCCCTTCAAGGGGCACAATGAAGTCGTCTTCCCAAAGCCTGGCAATCATACAGCCCCGTGGGTGTTCATGGACGCTGGGAGACAAGGTAAGGTGTGGAAGTGGCACCTCACATACTCACAGGCACCTGGTGTCACCGCAGCTGCTGCTGTCCAAGGCCTCCGCCAGGGGGATCCATGCAGCTGGATCGGTGGAGCCCCCTTCCTCACACACCACGCCCAGGGTCCCCCGGGCTGCACGGCTGGCCCCAGCCACACATGCACCCACTGTTTCCAAGGCAAAAGACAAATGCTGCCTTGTTGTCGCCCAAAAGTAAATCTCTGTCTGACAAAAAACAAAGCAAGCGAGGACAAAAGCAGGCTGCTGTTGGCACACAGCTGGCGGGGGCTGCCAACTCCTAGCGGGGACGTTAACATCAGGGGGGCAGCTGCCATGTGAGCCACCAATCCCCACAGGTATCCACCCGAGAGGACTAGAAACACACGTCCACACAGAGGCCTGCACACGTGCGTACACAGCAGCACGGTTTGCAGGACCCAAAAGGTGGACACAACCCAAGTGGCCGTCAACAGATGGATAAACATGCTGGGGCCCATCCACACGATGGAGTATCCCCCAGCCACAAACAAAAGTGAAGCAGGGTCACACACCACGACATGACGAACCTCAAAAACACTATGCCCGGTGAGCGTGGAGAGACACACAAAAGGTCACACGGTGTCCGATTCCACTCATGGGCAATATCCAGGACAGGCAAATCCACAGAGTCACTGGTGGCCTGGGGCTGGGGGTCGCCGCTCAAGGGTATGGGTTCTTCCTGGATGGAATGTTCTGGAATTCAGTGATGGTGATGGCTGCACGGCCAGTGAATATGCTAAAACCACCGAGTTGTACGCTTTAAGATGGAGCAGATGGTCTGCACTCAACTACTAACGAACGCAAACAACCAACATGTACAGCTAAAGGTCGTCATTCTGAACCCACCCAGCGGTGCTGCAGAACAAAGTCCTGCAGATCTGCTTCTGTGAAGATTATACCCTGGGTGTGGGGACCATGGTCTCAGGGAACATCTAGCTCAACTGGCGTAACCGTTTACAAAAAAAATGTTCTACGTTCTACTTTGATGAGTAGTGTCTGTGGTCTTAAAAGCCTGTGAGCGGCCATCTAGCATACTCCACTGGTCTCACCCCTTCAGGAGCAAGGAAGAATGAAGAAAACTGAAGACGTGAGAGAAAGGTTAGTCCAAAGGACTAAAGGACAACATCTACCAAGGCCTCCACCAGACTGAGTCCAGTACAACAAGATGGTGCCCGGCTACCACCACTGACTGCTGTGACAAAGATCACCACAGAGGGTCCCAGACAGGGCTGGAGAAAAATGTAGAACAAAATTCTAACTGCAAAATAAAGACCAGACTTGCTGGCCTGACAGATACTGGAGAAACCCTAAGAGTGTGGCCCCCGGACACCCTTTCAGCTCAGTAATGAGGTCACTCCTGAGGTTCACCCTTCAACCAAAGATTGAACAGACCCATGGAAAAAAAACAAGACTAAAGGGGTGCACCAGCCCTGGGCCAGGGACTGGAAGGCAAGAGGGAACAGGAAAGCTGGTAATATGGAACGCGGGGTTGAGAAGGGAGAGTGTGGACACATCGTTCCGTTGTTAACCAATATCATGTAACAAGCCGTGTACCGTTTGATAAGAAAACTAGTTTGCTCGGTAAACCTTCATCTAAAGTTCAATAAAAAAAAATTACAGCCTAGGAATCCCTGTGGAGCAGTCCCACTCTGTCACCCGGGGTCACTACAAGTCAGCAAGGAGTTTATTTGGTTTTTTGGTTCACTTTAAATGGGCTGGTATCATCACCCGTGAATCTTAACTCAATAAAGCTGTTATCGAAAATAAAATCCTGGGGCCTGGGGAAGGCCATCTGACAGTCACTAGGGTGGAGGCTCCAGACCAGGCCCAGTACCTCAGAGGACGTGACACCTTTCACCATTACCGTCACCACCACTGGTGCCCACAGAGCATGCCATCAGTACCTGATGCTCCTGGGGACTGGCCTCCTCACGGTCCCTGTACCCTGGGAGGGAGCTATGGGTGCTGGCCCCATCCTACAGAAGAGGGGGATGTTCTGCAGAGTCAGCGTCTGAGCCTGGACCATGGAGCCTCAGCCTCTCCACCTTCCCAGTCCACACCAGAAAAGCTCTCTGCAAGGCAGTGCCGTCCGCCCACCCTGCGGTTGTTGTTGGGTGCTGTTGGCTGGTCCCGGCTCACAGAGACCCCATGTGACAAAGCAGAACCGCCACATAGGATTTGCTAAGGTGTAATCTTTACCCTACAACATAAAAACAAAAGACCAAACCCGTTGCCATCGAGTTGACTCTGACTCATAGCGACTCTACAAGACAGAGTTGAACTGCCCCATACAGTTTCCAAGGAGCACTTGGTGAATTCGAACTGCCGACCTTCTGGTTAGCAGTTGTAGCTCTTCACCACTGTGCCACCAGGGTTTCCTGCTCAACATAAAGAAAACAAAAATCCTCACAACTGGACCAACAAGCAACCTCATGACAAATGGGGAAAAGACTGATGTTGTCAAGGATTTCATCTTACTTGGATCCATAATCAACACCCATAGAAGCAGTAATCAAGAAATCAAACAACATATTACATTGGCCAAATTGCAGAAGTCCTCTTCAAAGTATTAATGAGCAAAGATGTCACTTTGGAGACTAAGATGTACCTGACCCAAGCCACGGTACCTTCAATCACCTCATATGCGTGCGAAAGCTGGACGAGAATAAAGAAGACCAAAGAATTGAGACCTTTGAATCATGGCATTGACAAAGAATACTGAATATACCATGGACTGCCAGAAGAACGAAGAAATCCATCTTGGAAGAAATATATCCAGGGCGCTCCTTGGAAGCAAGGATGGAGAAACTTCATCTCAAGAGCTTTGGACGTTTTCAGGAGGGACCAGTCCCTGGAGAAAGACATCTTTTCCCGTAAGGTTGAGGGTCATCAAAAAAGAGGAAGACCCTTGATGAGATGGACTGACACAGTGACTACAACAATGGGCTCTAACACAGCAACAACTGTGAGGATGGGGCAGGACCAGACTGCGTTTCCATCTGTTGTACACAGGGTCGCTATGAGTCGGCCCTGACTCAACTGCACCTAAAAACAACAGCAATCTTTACAGAAGCAGATTGCCAGGTCCTCCCTCCCGTGGAGTGGCTGCGTGGGTTTGAACTGCCAACCTTTCCGTTAGCAACTGAGCGCTTAACTGTTGAGCCACCAGCGCCCCTTGAGCTCATTCAACAAACTGAAAACAAAACGGCTCAGGAACACGAGAACCTGCTCACACGCACCGCCGTCTCTCAGAGAGTTCTGATGGCCAAGCTGCCGCAGGGAGCGCAGCCCAGCCTGCAAACCCTGAACCCACACCCCGGACGCCACCCAGGCACAGGCCAGGACACCAGGAGTAACTGCCTTAGGGTGCTGGCGGGAGGGCCAGGGAACCTTCTGGAACACAGGGAGGAGCTGTTTAAACACATCAGGGGAATCTGAAGTGTGGCCGGGGCATCTCTGCACCTCACTCCCCCTCCTTGTCCTCAAAGCCCCCGTGCAGGCCTCGGGGTCCCCACTCCAGGACTACCTGACACAAGCCCGTGGGTTCTGCCCGGCTCACGTCCCTCCCTGCAGGCATCGGCACATCTCCCTGCCGTCGTAATAAAAAACCCCAAACCTGCTGCTGTCAAGTTGACTCCAACTCACGGTGAACCCACATGTGTCAGAGTAGAACTGAGCTCCACAGAGTTTTCTTGGCCGTGATCATTCAGGAAGCAGACCGCCAAGCCTTTCCTGGGTAGTTGCTATAAGTGAGTCCAAGCCACCAACCTTTAGGTTAGTCAAGCACAAACTGTCTGTACCACCCAGGGACCTGTGGCTAAAAGCACCCACGATCCAGTCTGGAGAGCGTCTGCAGAGAAGCTCATGGAAAAGACCCCGGAGCACTCGAGGAGACAATGGGGTTGGTGGTGTTCACATTCATTGCTGTGGTGCCGAGGGCCAGCCTCAGCACTGAAACCACTGTCACAGGTAGGGGGCTCACCTGTAAGAGCAGCTGCTTCCTCACCCACTGCGACCCCAGGAGGGTCCAGTGAGCCTGGGTGACAGGAACCCTGACAGCAAGTCCCCTGAGTGACCAGGACCACTGACCCACAGCACCCATCCTCTAAATGGGCCTGCCCTGTCCCCACAGCTGGACTGTGGGCTGGGTCCCAGCAAGGGTGGGTCCACGTGGGTCTGGTGGTGAACAGTGGGATGGCAAGTGGTGTTTATTCAGCTCGGCTGTGAGTCAGGTTCTGGGTAGTAATATTCTGGGTAACTTTAGGCTAGGGGGCCTTATCTTATCAGACAGAGAAAGAAACTGGGACCGAGTCAGAGCTTGACCCCGGGTGTGTCTGCCTGGAATGACACCCTGTCTGTCCTGGCCTAGTACTTCCCCAGCTCTGCTGGTTCCTGGCTGCTTCATACTACTATAACCCTACAGATGCTGCTCACAACTGAGCTTTGCAGCAGAGTCTTGTTAGGTGCTGTCCAGTCGATTCGGACTCACGATGACCTCATGTTTTACAGAGTACAACTACCCAGGCGGTCTTTCTTGGCTGTAATCCTTATAGAAAGGAGCCCTGGTGGCACAACGATTAATTTATCAGCTGCTGACTGAAAGGCTGGAGGTGTGAACCCACCTAGCAGCTCCTCGGGAGAAAGCCTTGGCGGTCTGCTTCCACAGGGATTACAGCCTAGGAAACCCTATGGAAACCCTGGTGGTGTACTGGTTAAGAGCTAC
Organism: Elephas maximus indicus; assembly: GCF_024166365.1. Classification (NCBI taxonomy): domain Eukaryota; kingdom Metazoa; phylum Chordata; class Mammalia; order Proboscidea; family Elephantidae; genus Elephas; species Elephas maximus. Next base: position 1,651,920 of record NC_064821.1, on the reverse strand, counting down.
GGTTGCTAACCAAAAGGTCAGCAGTTCGAAACCACCAAGCGCTCCTTGGAAACTCTATGGGGCAGTTCTACTGTCACATGGGGTCACTACGGGCCAGAATCAACTCAACCGCACCCAACAAATCTTTACCGAAGCAGATCGCCGGGTCTTTCTTCCACAATGCTGCTGGGTGCATTCTAACTGCCAACCTTCGTATTAGCAGTCTGGCACTTAACCATCTTCACCACCCAGGGACACAGTGGGACCAGGAATCTGCATTTCTGACAAGGTCCCCAAGTGGGCACCCTCAAACATGAATTTGAGATAAATGACTATTTTGGATTTTTATTTTAGCATAAGTACATCCCATGCCTTATTTGGGATATTCTAACACTAAAAATTTTTCCATCATTCACCTGACATTTGAATTTAATAAGATGTCTTCTATTTTTTTGATAAAGTGTCAACCCTTCAAGTGGTCCCTCTGTGTTTGAAAGTTTGAGACCCCCGAGCATGCGGAGTGTAGGAAAAAACTCACTAAAAGCCCTTGAAAACTCAAAACTTGCAATAAATATTAGGAATTACCAATCATTACTAGTAGTATATACAAGAGCAAACTCATGGTGTGGAAGGGGAGGACACCAGCGGGGCACGACCAGAGAGCCGGGTGGGAAGCTGGGATGCAGGGGACTGACGGCAATGCCCCGAGGACACAGCGCACCGGAAGCAGCTGGGGCGCACGGGGTCTCCAGCGTCGGGCCTCTGGGGCGCGCACGCGCAGAAGAGACGGGCCCAGGGCCCAGGGTCTCGCCGCCCGACCCGCCCTGAGCGCACGCGCACTTGCGCAGCCTCCTCGCGCCCACCGCACGCACCCGCCCGCCCACCGGCCAGCCAGGCGGCGCCATCCCGGCCTCTCGCACCTTCCCCGCCTGTCCGCCACCTCCACAGCCGAAAGCCCCGCTTGCCCTCCACGGACCCCCCAGGAGAACCCGAGACCCCGGAGCTGCGCGCTTACGTGAGGGAGACGGGCGCGAGCGCTGCGCTTCACCAAGTCTTAGCAACCGGCCCGCCCCGCCCCGCCTCCGCTCCTGCCTGGCACCGCGGGGCAGGACGGGAGCGCAGTTCCAGCGGCGACGGCGGCACGAGGCGGAGGCAGGGACCGGACTACAATCCCCAGAAGGCAGCGCGCGGGGCCGGCTTGCCCCGCCCCTCGCCTGAACTGGACTCACATGACTGCTTGGGGTCGGTCGCCGGCCTCTCTGGTCCGAGAGCCGCGTTATGAGTTCGAGACCCATGCGGGGCCCGGATCAGTCGGAGCCTGGAGGCCGACGGAGAAAGGAGCAAAGTGGGGAGACCGAGGCAGAGAGGGGACACGATACCTGTCTGCAGTTTGTCCGCTAGCCCGGGTTGTCACGTGGTTCGGGAGGGGTGGTCCAAGTAGACTTGGGTGGGTTCGGTTCAGATGCCGCTCTCTCTACGTCGCAGGTGACCCAGTCTGGGACCTGGGCCGTGTCTGGGCCTCAGTTTTCCCATCTGTACAGCAGGCGAATAGGATCTCTTGACTCTCCTGGGCACCACTGAGTCAGAGACGGGGTTGAGTAGTGTGGTGGGGTGGGCAGCGCCGCCCCATACCTCCTCACCGTGGACCTTGAGTAAGGAGGGAGCCCCTATAAGCCTCCTTCTGAACGTGGGGGTGATGCACCCAGCTCACCGAAACGCTGGGAGAGCAGAGTAGGGAGAAGTGGCCGGCACGAAACATACCAGGCATTTGCATGGTCGCCAGGAATCTTGTCCCCGCTTCGTGCCAACTGGCTACAGACGTGGGCACAGGGGAGGGGGTGAGACCAGAGCCTGGGGGACGTCTGGAGGTTGGGGCGGTGGTCCCGGAGCAGCGGGGGGGGGGTCAAGGGGCTCAATAAAGAGTGCAGGTTCGTTTTATTGCACTTTAAAAGTTTACAGAGCAAATAAGTTTTTCATTCAACGATTTATACACAGTTTTGTGATATTGGCTGTAATCCCCGTAGTGTGTCAACACTCTCTCCTTCCACACCTCAATTTCATGTTTCCATCCGTCCATTTTTCCTGTCCCTTCATGCCTTCTCTGTCGATATTTTTGGGCAGGCGTTGCCATTTTGGTCGCCTATACATGATTGAACTAAGAACCACGTTCCTCACATGTGTTACTGTTTGTTTCACAGACCTGTCTAATCTTTGGCTGAAGGGTGAACTTCCAGAGTGGCTTCAATTATGAGTTAAAGGGTGTCCAGGGGCCATAGTTACAGGGTTCCATCTAGTCGAGAACACAGCTTCTTGAGTACTGTGCCCTGTTGAAGAATCCCCTACTGAGATTGAGATGACAACAGCTAACTAGCACAGGTGAGCCTTTAATGGGCAGAGTCTAAATTAATGGAGAAACAACAGGGCAGGGACCATTACCCAATAAATGAGACACATGGGCTTGTGCATATTTACTAATCTGTCTTGCAAAATTTCACTTGTTTTTCACCACATCAGAGACGTGTCTTCTGCATATCACAGGTTGTTGATGAGTCTTTCTCCAATCCTGATGCCCAGTCCAGCTTCTCGGATTATTTGCTCAGCATACAGATTGAATAGGTACGGTGAAAGAATACAATCCTGACACGCACCTTTCCTGACTGAAACCACGCAGTATCCCCTTATTCTGTTTGAATGACTGCCTCTTGATCTATGTACAGGTTCCTCATGAGCACAATTAAGTGTTCTGGAATTCCGTTTTCTGCAATGTTACCCATAATTTGTTATGATCCACACAGTGGATGCCTTTGCAAAGTCAGTAAAACACAGGTAAACATCCTTTTGGCATTCTCTGCTTTCATTTAGGATCCATTTGACATCAGCAATGATATCCCATGTTCCGTGTTGTAAAAACAGCTTGGAGGCAAAGTCTGACCTCCTTTTAACTTCACAAGGGGAAGGAGAATCAAGATCAACAGGTTCAAGGCTAATTCCTATGAGGTGAAGGTCAGACAGGCCTCCTCTTCCCACCATCTTTACCAATTCTGACACCAACCATCCCTCCCATGGCACTCTGTACTTCTGTGTTGGGTCTGATAATTCATTACAATGGCCTCACAGAACTCAGACCATACTCACGATTATGGTGTTTATTAAGAAATTAACAGTTACAGTTCAGGCTCACGAACTTTCAGGATACAGTTCTCCTGTCAGGACTGCCTCTTCCCAGCCCTGCTCGTAGGCACGCTTCTCCCTGGCCCTCAGCTTCTGCCCGAAGGTATTCAGCTTTCTCTCTCGTGGGCCAGGAAGCCCACCATGCCATCTCCTGCTGCCGGGTCTCTGCCACCACTTTTTGCTGTCTTCAAGATGACAGCTCCCTCTCTGTCTCAGCCCAGGAATCCTGGGTCCAAAGGGCGTGGTGGCTCGTGGCTGTTTTTCCTTGGTGGTGGTGGAATTCTCCTTTCTTTCCCACCTCTGGTGTGGCTCATATTAAGCCCAATAGGGTGGCAAAACTGACCAATCGCTTTGGTGGGCCGCAATTACGCTGTCGCATAGTCCTGCCCAATCACTTGGGTGGGAGTTACAAGACCACGGCAAGAAAGGCCACACAAAAGTAATCAATGGCACCACACATGACCTCCTCTGCACCCAGCTCGAGTATCTGGCAGTTACCGGTCGATGTACTGCTGCCACCATTTTTGAATGATCTTCAGGAAAATTTTATTTAGTGTGATATTATTGAAAGTGTTCGATAATTTGCACATTCCGTTGGGTCACCTTTCTTTGGAATGGGCACAAGTGTGGATCCCTTCCAGTCAGTTGGCCAGGTAGCTGTCTTTCAAATTTCTTGGCATAGACAAGTATCTTAGGCTGGGTTCTCTAGAGACGCGAAATCAGTAAAGCATCTATATAGACAGATTTATATCAAGGCAACGGCTCACGTGGTTTTTAGAGGCTGTACTGTCCCAAGTCTGTGGGGCAAGAAAGAGGATTCTCCCAGCTCATGTACCCACAGGTGCTGGCAAATCCAAGATCGGCAGGCCAGAGAGCAGGGCTATTGCAGGCTGTGAAGATTGATGTATCTCAAGATTGACAAGCAACACCACAGGCAAGCTGCCAGCTCAAGTCCCAAGAACCAGAGGTCAGACAAACAGGAGCTAGCTCCAGAATCCGGAACAAGCAAAAACCCCAGCAAAGCAAGCAGGAAGGAGCTAGGCAGCAGACAGCAGAGAGATGAAGGCTGAGGGGGTGGTGAGCCGCCACAGACCCTGTCCCCACCGGTACCACCCACAGAATACCCCACTGTGGGGGTGATCACGTAACAAATCTCAACAGGGAACTGATCACATTATATGACTGCCAAAACGTTGACAGTCATGGCCCAGCCAAGTCGGCACACAATCTTAACCATCACGACAACTGAGCCCTTCCAGCACTGTATCTGTTTGTTGAAACATCTCAGTTCGTATTCCATCAATTCCTGAGGCTTTGTTTCTCACCAGGAGCGCTGGTGGCACAGTGGTTAAGTGCCCAGCTGCTAACTGAAAGGTTGGAGTTTAAACCCACCAGCTGCTTTGCGGGAGAAAGATGTGGCAGCCTGCTTCTGTAAAGGTTTACAGCCTTGGAAACCCTATGGGGCAATTCTACTCTGTCCTATAGGGTCGCTATGAGTTGGAAATGACTGGATGGCAGTGGGTTTGGGTTTTTTTGTTTTGTTTTGTGTCTCGCCAGTGCCTTCAGCGAAGCTTGGACTTCTTCCTTCAGTACCATCTTGATCATATGCTGTCTCCATTCTTTTTGGTACAATGACTTTGTGTATTCCTTCCATCTTCTTTTTTTTTTTTTGTAATAATTTTTATTGAACTTTAAGTGAACGTTTACAAATCAAGTCAGTCTGTCACATATAAGCTCATATACACCTTACTCCTTACTCCCACTTACTCTCCCCCTAATGAGTCAGCCCTTCCGGTCTCTCCTTTTGTGACAATTTTGCCAGTTTCTAACCCTCTCTACCCTCCTATCTCCCCTCCTGACAGGAGATGCCAACACAGTCTCAAGTGTCTACCTGATACAAGTAGCTCACTCTTCATCATCATCTCTCTCCTACCCATTGTCCAGTCCCTTCCATGTCTGATGAGTTGTCTTTGGGAATGGTTCCTGTCCTGGGCCAACAGAAGGTTTGGGGACTATGACCGCCGGGATTCCTGAGAATTTGGGGTCTGCATCCCACTGATCTCCTGCTCCCTCAGGGGTTCTCTGTTATGCTCCCTGTTAGGGCAGTCATCGGTTGTGGCCAGGCACCAACTAGTTCTTCTGGTCTCAGGATGATGTGAGTCTCTAGTTCATGTGGCCCTTTCTGTCTCTTGGGCTCATAGTTATCGTGTGACCTTTGTGTTCTTCATTCTCCTTTGATCCAGATGGGTTGAGACCAATTGATGCATCTTAGATGGCCGCTTGTTGGCATTTAAGACCCCAGACGCCGCATTTCAAAGTGGGATGCAGGATGTTTTCATAATAGAATTATTTTGCCAGTTGAATTAGAAGTCCCCTTAAGCCACAGTCCCCAAACCCCCGCCCTTGCTCCACTGACCTTAGAAGCATTCAGTTTATCCCAGAAACTTCTTTGCTTTTGGTCCAGTCCAGTTGAGCTGACCTTCCCTGTATTGAGTATTGTCCTTCCCTTCACCTAAAGTAGTTCTTATCTACTAACTAATCAGTAAATAACCCTCTCCCACCCTCCCTCCCCCCTCCCCCGTAACTACAAAAGAACGTGTTCTTCTCAGTTTATACTATTTCTCACGATCTTATAATAGTGGTCTTATACAATATTTGTCCTTTTGCCTCTGACTAATTTCGCTCCGCATAATGCCTTCCAGGTTCCTCCATGTTATGAAATGTTTCACAGATTCGTCACTGTTCTTTATCGATGCGTAGTATTCCACTGTGTGAATATACCACAATTTATTTACCCATTCATCCGTTGATGGACACCTTGATTGCTTCCAGCTTTTTGCTATTGTAAACAGAGCTGCAGTAAACATGGGTGTGCATATATCTGTTCGTGTAAAGGCTCTTATTTCACTAGGGTATATTCCGAGGAGTGGGATTTCTGGGTTGTATGGTAGTTCTATTTCTAGCTTTTTAAGGAAACGCCAGATAGATTTCCAAAGTGGTTGTAGCATTTTACATTCCCACCAGCAGTGTGTAAGAGTTCCAGTCTCTCCAGAGCCTCTCCAATGTTTATTATTTTGTGTTTTTTGGATTAATGCCAGCCTTGTTGGAGTGAGATGGAATCTCATCGTAGTTTTAATTTGCATTTCTCTAATGGCTAACGATCAAGAGCATTTTCTCATGTATCTGTTAGCTGCCTGAATATCTTCTTTAGTGAAATGTGTGTTCATATCCTTTGCCCACTTCTTGATTGGGTTGTTTGTCTTTTTGTGGTTGAGTTTTGACAGAATCATGTAGATTTTAGAGATCAGGCGCTGGTCGGAGATGTCATAGCTGAAAATTCTTTCCCAGTCTGTAGGTGGTCTTTTTACTCTTTTGGTGAAGTCTTTAGATGAGCATAGGTGTTTGATTTTTAGGAGCCCTTCCATCTTCTTTTGTTGCTTCCTGCGTTGTTTAATATTTTCCCCATAGAATCCTTCGATATTGCAACTCGAGGCTTGACTTTTTTTCTTCAGTTCTTTCAGCTTGAGAGATGCCGAATGTGTTCTTCCCCTTTGGTTTTCAAACTCCAGGTCTTTTCACATGTCATTATACTACTTCACCTTCTCGAGCTGCCCTTTAAAATCCATTCAGCTCTTTTACTTCACCATTTCTTCCATTCACTTTAGTTACTCGAATTTCAAGAGCAACTTTCAGAGTCTCTTCTGACATCATTTTAGTCTTTCTTTCCTGTCTTTTTAATGACCTTTTGCTTTCTTCATGTATGTCTTTGATGTCATTTCACAGCTTGTCTGGTCTTCAGTCATTAGTGTTCCATGCATCAAATCTATTCTTGAGATGGTCTCTGAATCCAGGTGGGATATACTAAAGGTCACACGTTGGCTCTTGTGGACTTGTTTTAATTTTCTTCAGCTTCAACTTCTGGACATAGCACCCTAATTTTTCTTGGAAGGCTTCCCCTCCTCCACCCCCAGTCCATGTAATTCCAGGGATCCAACTGCAAGCTCAGCACTGTCAATCAGAGCATTTCCCTTCCCCTGGCCACAGTGATTGGTTCAGGAGTGGACATAGGACCTACATGGGACCAATGAGTCAGCCCTAGGACACTGGCTAAAATGTTAGCAGAGTTACTTTCATTCAGCTATAGTGTGTAAGTCTGGGGCTGTCAAGAGTCATCTTTGCCACCCAAAGGTGGAGCATGTCTGAGAATTAAGTCAACCTAGAGGAGAGCCGGACCCAGAGTGAAAGAGAGGTCCACAATTTGACAACATGGTTTGAACACCTGGATCCAGCTATGTCTGAATCAGAGGGTCTTGACCTTCCCTGTTATTTTTCTGGCTTAAGCCACTTTGAGTCAGGATTTCTGTCTCTATAAACCAAGATCCCCGAGTGACATGGTTTGTTTTGGTATCATCACCAAGCTTTTCCGGAGTAGCAGGACCCTCAGAACTCATAGCAACAGGTTAATAACGTCTGGCACCAAAAGACTGCAAAAACTGCCCTGTGGGATCGTTTCCCCAATTCCCTTGTAAAAGCTCTTCTCTATATGCCAGTAAAGGAAATGAGCTCGAAAGAGGAAATGGGCTTCCCAGACACAGGCTCCCCCCGCCTCCCTGGGGCTGAGCTGAAATCACATTTTCTGGTGCCAAAGTGTGGGGTCTTTTGTTTGGGTGATCATTCTGTTGACTTTCTGAGGTTGCTATGGGTGGCGTTAATAGGCTGCAGGTGTTTCCCCCTTTGTGGCGATCCTCAGGCCAGTGTCTTCCTGGAAGTGGGGTGGGCACACTTCCTTCAGCTGCTGGTGGGAGGTGGATAAAGTCCTCTAGACCCCACCAGGCAGGGCAAAGTTCCCACCTCCTGCATCCTGGAGGTTGTAAGACACCTCTTGCTATCCTGCAGCTGCTGTAACAAAGTACCACAAAGCGGGTGGTTTTAAAGAGCAGAAATGTATGCTCGCAACTAATTTGCTCTGTAGCATGTCATCTAAAGTACAAAAAAAATTTTTTTTAAATATCAAACTATGAGCTGAGACAGTCATAACTGGAAATATGTGAGTATTAGGGAAGAAACAAGCTTTGAAGTATGAGGAGCCAGAAGCTAGCCTATGGAGAATTCTTCCAGTCCTCCTATGTACGAAATGAGAAACAGACAATTTAGTTTTCATGAATACCTAAACATTTTTTATAATCTGAATGTTTTTGTTGTGATTTGCTTCTCAATGCCAGAATAATTTCTATTGTTTTTTTCATTGCTGAACTTCAAATTTTTGCTTTATGTTCCATTATCTAAAATTTCTCTAAGATCTTTAATACATAAATTTAAAGTTAAAAAAAGGAAGAAAGAAATTTATGCTCACACTGTTCTGGAAGCCAAAAATCCAAATCCGGGTCTCGGCCACGTCAGTTCCTCCTGGGGCCTGCCTCCTAGTTTCTGGTGGCTGCACCGATCATTGCGCTCCTTTGCTGCTTATAGGTGCATCCGCCTCTGTCCTCGCGGCATCTCCCCGTGTGTCCTTCCCTCTGTCGTTGTTAGCTGCCGTTGAGTCAGCCCCCAAGTCATGGTGACCCCATGCACCACGGAACTAAGCTCTGCCCAGTCCTGTGCCATCTTCACAGTCACCTGCATGTTTGAGTCCATTGTTGCGGCTTCTCTGCCAATCCATCTCACCAACGGTGTCCCTCACCCGCCCTCGCTGGCCGTCTACGTCACCCAACAGGATGTTTTGCTCCACTGATTAATCCCTTCTGATGACGTGCCCACAGCAAGCAAGTCAGACAACAGTCTGTTGTGATTAGTGAGGTTTTCACTGGTTAACTCTTGGAAGTAAATTGCCAGGCCTTTCTTCCTCTGTCTCAGTCTGGAAGCTTCATTGAAACCTGTCTACCATGGGTGACGTTGCTGGTATTTAAAATACCCGTGGCATAGCTTCTGGCATCAAAGCAACAGGCAGGTCACCACAGTATGACAAATTAGCACAGAGGTGGTGGTTAGTGTCTTTTAAAAAAAACAAAACCCATTGCCGTCAAGTCAATTCCAACTCACAGTGACCCTACAGAGCAGAGTAGAACTACCCCTTAGAGTTTCCAAGGAGTGGCTGGTGGATTTGAATTCCAACCTTTTGGCTAGCAGCTGGGTTCTTAACCACTGCACCACCAGGGCTCAGTTACTGTCTTTAGAGCAATTAAAATATATGTTGGAAACATTTTATCTTGAATGTCTGCACTCCCTGAGGGCTGGGAATTTTGTTCACTGTGGTATCCCCACTGTCTAGCTCAGAGGAAGTGCTCAATGCACGTGAGACTGATGTTATTCTGTTGTTTTTTGGGCGAGACTCCTGGGACCACCGAAGCCCTGCTTGGGGTAAACCCTGCACCCACCCGCACCCCCCTGTTCCAAAGATCAGAGGGTACTGTCGCCATCTGCTGGCCAAAGGCAGCATCGGCCTTATGAATCCGGGCTTCCGTCCAGATAAGAGGCTGAGCCGGTAATCTGAGCACATCCTGTGGGCACCCACCTCCACCCGCCTGGTCCCTCAGGTCCCAGCAGCGGCAACTTGCTCGGCTCAGGGCCACTCAGAGAGGCAGGGCTGGGGCGTGTCAGCAGTGGGTCTCCAACTGGGATCCCTCAATCAAAGGCAGCATTACCTGTTACAAATGTAGGTTTTTGGGGCCCCACCCTACAAGCACAAAATCAGTAACTCCGGGCTGTAAGGGACCTTCCAGGAGTGTCTGGTGGGAGCTCAAGTTTGAGAACCACTACCCTAGGGCAGGGGTCCTCACCAGGGGTGATTCTGTCCCCAGTAGACACTAGGTGATGGCTGGGGACATTTGTGGTTGTCCCGCGACTGAGGGGTACTACTGGCATCGAGTGGGTGGAGGCCAGGGAAGCTGCTCAACACCCTACAGTGCACAGGATAGCCCCATCCTCAGAGAATACCTGGCCCCCACGTCAGCGGTGCCAAGGGGGAGACCCTGAGGTAATTATTTGGAAAAATTTTGGTTTGGTCCCTGCTCACAGTGTACACCAGAATAAACTGCCACTGGGTCAGACGGTATAAACCAGGGGGACTGTCCAGCTTCTCTGATTTCCCTCCTCCCTCCTCAGTGTGTGGATTTAAAGGTGGGCAACGTCGTAGGAAGTCAGTAGGTCAGATGATTATGGGACGCGGAGTCTCTTGGGAGTCAGTGGAGTCCCCTAACCCAGGGGTTCTTACCTGCCTGCGATTCTGCCCCCAGGGGACACTGGGCAACATCTGGGGACATTTGTGGGTGTCATGACTAGAAGAGGTGCTACTGGCATCGAGTGGGTGGAGGCCAGGGATGGTGTTCAACACCCTACAGTGCACAGGACAGCCCACAGCATGTATTTACATGTGCAAATTAATTGAGCCACCCAATTAAGATTTGGGTACATTACTGTATGTAAGTTATACCTTAACTAAAAAAAAATAAGAGTGTGTTTTCAGTGAAGGTTTACACAGCAGTTCAGGTTCCCAGTCAACAATTTCTACACAAGTTGTTCAGTGACATTGGTTACATTCTTCACAATGTGTGAAAATTCTCAGTATTTCCGTTTCGGATGTTCCATTTCCATTCATCTAGTTTTATACCTGGAGCCCTGGTAGCGCAGTGGTTAAAAGCTCAGCTGCTAACCAAAAGGTCGGCAGTTTGAATCCTTTAGCCACTCCATGGAAACCCTATGGGGCAGTTCTACTCTGTGCCAGTTTTATACTTTAATTTAAAAAAAAAAAAAGCTCCAAGGCAGATCCTCCCAGCATCGCCCTCTTTTAAACCCAGCACCTGGGGTGGAACAGGTCGGGGACAGTGGGTGCTGGGTCTGGCTGTGTAGGGAGAAAAAGGGGGTGGGTGCTGGGGTGGAGGGTCCTCTGCTGGTCTGCAAGTCCCCTGGCTTTGCCTCCCTCCAGTGCAATGTCCTGCCCCCACCTCTGGCTGGCTGGGTGAGCAGAGCTATTTTAAGATACCCCCATTTCCTTCCTGGCTGTGCGGAACCTACTTCCTGACCCCATCCTTCACTCTCTCCCCTTCACCCTTGGGGGCATGAAAACAGATTTGCAAGTAGGGGTATTGCTCACCGATCCCCACATTTTCCCAGACCCCCAACTAGGCCACCCTGTTCTTTCCCCAAGCCAGAACCAGCCCCATACTTGGCAGGACCCAGTGCGAAATGAAAATGCAGGGCCCCGGGTTCAAAATTTGTTAGGAATTTCAAGACTGCAACAGCACAGCATTAAACCCAGAGCAGGCCCTTCTGACCCCAGCCCTGGAAGCCCGCAAAAACAGGTCTCAGCCCACAAAGCCCGCCCTGCCTCAAGCACCTGCCTCAAGTATTCTCCCCCTACCCCAGGGGCTTTGTAACCATTCATTTACGTGTGTGTTGCATTTTATGGTGGTAAAATATGTCCAGCTGGGCAATTTGGTTAACCATCTTGAAGTGTACAATTTAATGATAATTACATTTGCCACATGATCCGACGAGCACTCCTATTTCCAAGGCAGAGGCTTGCGGAGGCAGGAGGCTCTGGGGGCGGTAGCCCCCTCCCATATAGCCGGAAATGTGGCTGCTGAGCTGTGCTACCGACACCGTGGGAAACCAGAAAACAGGCCGGAAACCACCTCCACAGCAGAGCCCCCACCCCCAGCTGTGCCCTGAGGGGAGGGCCCTCCAGATCCCGGGGCCTCAGGCTTATCTCTGTAAAATGGAGCCAAAGATTAAAGCCCCTGGGGACAGGGGCTGGGGCTGCCTACAGGGGGAAGGGACTTATGAGTGGGGTGTGGAGACAGGGACAAGGCTGCAGGTAGAGGCAACGGTATGTGCAAAGGCCCCGGGGCCTGGAAAGACTTGCTGGCCGACTAATTCTGCAGTCCTGCCCCAGGCTGGTCTTGTCTGCCTCTGCCTTGTCCCTGTCATCTCTCAGACAGGTTTCCCCAGTCAGCCTCTGCCATGCTTCTCATTTTGTTCCCAACCCTCATCCTCAGCCAGTCTCTTCTCCCTGTTCATTGTGTTAGTATCCGCCTTTCTCCCTACAATGTGACCCTCCAGCTGGGCCCGGACTGGGGTGAGGGCTCGAACTGAAAGAGTGTCAGAGGTCTCTGGGTAGTGCAAACGGTTTGCTCTTGACCAGTTTGAACCCACTCAGCAGTGCTGCAGAAGAAAGGCCTGGCGATTTGTTTCCTAAAGATTACAGCAGGGCTTCGAACCGGTTCGTTCCAGTTTGAACCCCTGCTGAGAATTTAAATTTCCGCCCCAGATATACTGAATCAGAATCTACATTTTAACAAGATCCCTAGGTGATTCTTATGCATAATAAATTTTGAGAACCACTGCGCCACTGCTGGGACCCTAGTGGCGCAGTGGTTAAGGGTTTGGCTGTTAATCAAAAGGTCAGCAGTTCAAATCCACCAGCCGCTCCTTGGGAACCCCATGGGGCAGTTCTACTCTATCCTAGAGTACCTACCAGTCAGAATTGACTCTACGGCAGTGTTTTTTTTTTTTTTTTTTTTTAGAGCTCTACCAGCGCTTCTCAGAATTGGTCCCTAACCAGCAGCATTAGCAACCCCTGGGAACTTGTGAGAAATGCAAATTCTCAGCAGGGGTTCCAACTAGAATGCATCAGTTCAAAGCCCTGGACTACAGCCAAGAAAACCCTAGGGGAGCTCAGTTCTACTCTCTAACACATGGGGTCCCCATGAGTCGGAACTGACTACATGGACTCAACGGCACTGGGTTTGGTTTTTTACATGACAACGAGGTAAAAAATTCATTCATTTATTAACATATACATATTTCAATGTAATATTTTAAAAAATCAAAATTAACTTAATAGAACCCATGATAAAATTTCAGCCTTTTAAATAAAAGCAGAAGCACTTGCACAACCTTACCCCACTGCTTCACCCTAGTCTGGGCCGTTTCTAATAAAACTTTATTTACAAAAAGAGGCAGCCAGCTGCAGGCGCCAGTTTTCCAACTTTTTTAATAGAGGATTGTAATTGTCTTTATTTTGATAACTGAGATTTTGGGCGCGCCCGCACAGCGCCCTAAAGAGGAAAAAGCCTCACACGCCTCACCCTAGTCCCGCCCTCGAGCGAGTGGAAAGTCGTCTCCGCAACCCGGAGTTCGAGCCCCGCCCCAGGCTTGGACCCAGCCCCGATGCGCGGAGCCCCGCCCCCAGCAACCAGACCACGCCCCCGGACGCGCAATGCGCCGCCGCTAGGGCCTCGGCCCACGCTCGCTGTTTGCGTCACTTCCGGGGCGGTGGCGGGAGCGACGCTCACTTCCGCCCGCGGGAGAGCGGCGGTGCCGGAGGCCGGGCCGGGGCGCGGAGGGACCGACGGAGGCACGGGCGGGCGGCCGGGCGCCATGGAGCGCGGCCCCGGGGCCGGGGGGCGCGGACTAGGGCGGTGAGTGTCGGGCAGGACGTGCACGGTGGCGCGGAGCCGGCTTGCTCCGCCGGCGGCCGTTTTGGGGGGCCGGGCCGGGCCGCGAGGCCGGAGCAGCCCAGTGGACGCCCCTGGGACCCCCGTATTCTCAGGGGCGACCTGGGGTCCTGCCCGGAGGGCCCTCGGGCCAGGGCGGAGACCGCGGGTGGGCGTGTGTGGCCGTGGCAATCACCTGCCCCCTCACCCGTTCAGCCCCCGACGTGGGGTGCGCGCCCACCGTCCTGGGGTCGCGGGCTCTGCTCCCCCCGGGCTTGCCCCCCTAGCCGGACACCCGGCCTCCACTCTGTCCCCCGCAGCCAGTCAGTGGTCGGGCCTTGATGCTGAGACATCACCCCAGATACGCCTGCACCTTCTCCGGCGTCTTCCTGGCCCGGTTCCCCCGCCCCACTACAGTCCGTTTCCCGGGCCCCAGCGCCTAGCCCGTGGTGTCCAGCCCCGGCTCAGGACTCCCCCGTGGCTCCCCGCTTCCCTGAGGATGAAGCCCAGACTCCACCGCAGGGATCACAGGGCCCTGGCCTTGGCTTCCTTTGGGACCCCTGTGCTTACGGCGCCTTCCTCCCGGGCTGGGCTCTGGCCAGAACGAGCCACCTGCAGTTCCTGGAATACTCTGTGCCTCTGGGGCTTCGCACATGCTCTTCCTTCCTCCCCGTGCCATGTCACCTGGCCACATCCCTCTGCAAGCTGCAGACGGCTCTTTCCAGGCAGCTTTCCCGACCTGACTGGCTGGGTGAGGTGCCACTCCAGCCATCTGTATTTAGGCCGTCTTGTAGTGTTGAAATTGCATAGTTGCTTGTCTGTCAGCTGCGTTAACTCCACCAGCCAGCACCAGGCCTGACAGTGGGGCTTCCAGGGTGTGCTTGTGGGTGGAACTGATGGGGTCTTGTGTGCCGGGTGAGCAAGGGCATACTCAGTGATGCACCGCACAAGACTGTCCCCTCAGAGGGCCCCCCTCCCCTGTTGTATCAGCCAGGGCTGTCCAGAGAAACTGAACCAGTAGGATAACATCTGTATGTAAATATCTATGTATATATGTAGAAGGAGTCCGGGTGGTGCAGTGGTTAAGAGCTCGGCTGCTAACCAAAAGGTTGGCACTTCAAATCCACCAACCACTCCTTGGAAACCCTGTGGGGCAGTTCTACTCAGTTCTCGTTGGCCGTGGGTTTGTTTTTTTTTCTTTAATGTGTATATATGTAGAAGGAAGGAGCCCTGGTAGTGCACTGGTTAAAGCACTCAACTCCTAACTGAAAGGTCAGCAGTTTGAACCCACAGGCTGTTCTGCTGAAGGAAAATGTGGTGGCAGTCTGCTTCCATAAAAGTTTACAGCCTTGGAAACCCTATGGGGAAGTTCTAGTCTGTTCTGTAGGGTTGATATAGTTGGAATCAACTCGATGGCAACAGGGCTTTTTTTTTGGAGTGTATATAGAAAGAGGAACCCTGGTGGTACAAGGATTAAAATGCTCAAGCTGCTAACCAAAAGGCCGGGGGTTGAAACTGCCAGCTTCTCCACGGGAGAAAGATGTGGCAATCTGCTTCCGTAAAGATTACTGTCTAGGGAACCCTATGGGGCAGTTCTCCTCTGTCCGATGGGGTTGCTGTGAGCTGGGGACCAACTCGACAGCAGTGGGTTTGGTTTAGTTTTTGGTATATGTACATGCAGAGAAAAGGTCCCTGCGTGGTGCAAACAGTTTGCATTCAACTGCTAACTTGAAGGTTGGTGGTATGAACTTACCCAGCAGCACAGTGGAATAAAGGCCAGGTGATCTGTGATCTCGATACACATTAGAGCCAAGAAGCCCTGTGGAGCAGTTCTACTCCGTAATGCATGGGGTCGCTGTGAGTTGGAGTCAATTTGAAGACATTGGGTGTGTTTACACAGAGGTGGGGAGACGGATGGATTTTAAGGAATTGGCTTGTGAGACTGTGGGGACTGGCTAGTCTGAATCTGTAGGGCCAGCCAGTAGGGTGGAAAGCCCGGCACGATTTGTAGGTCATTGTCTTGAGGCAGGATTTTTTCTTCGGGAAACCTTAGTTTGTGCTCATGAGGCCTTCAATTGATGGGGTGAGGCCCACCCCACCCAGATTATCCGGGGTGATGGCCTTTACTTAAAGTTTGCAGGTTGGAGGTATTAACCTCATCTGCAAAGTACAGTGCCTCCGCAGCAACACCTAGGGGAGTGTCCCCTCGGGAGAGTGACAGAGACTGATCCTCACACCCGTCATACCGGCCCACCCTGGAGGCACCTCTTTCTCTCCTGTGGCTTACCCCTTTCTGCTTTGCCACAGACCACAGTCCGTTCAACAAGTATGTGTTGTTGTTTCTGGGTCCCACTGAGTCCTGACAGTAGAACTGTCCCCTAGGGTTTTCTTGGTTATAATCTTTACAGGAGCAGATTGCCAGGACTTTCTTCCAAGGAACTGCTGGATGGGTTCACTTAGCTGCCGAGTGCTTAACTGTTGTGCCATCAGGGCTCCTTCAAGACGTACTTGCTGAGCTGAAAAACCAGATACGGGTCCTGACCAGGCACTCCTTGGAAACTCTATGGGGCAGTTCTACTCTGTCCTGTAGGGTCACCGTGAGTCAGAACTGGCTCGACAGCAGTGGGGTTGAGGTCCTGCCCTCGAGGAGTGTCTAGGGGGGTTTGATTTATGGTTAAACATGTAACAAATAAAAAGCGTGGAACCATGAGAGTGTGTGAGGGGGTCCTAACCTGCTGTGGGGAGTCCTGGGCAGGTTTGGGGGTCCTGATTGTGTTTGGGGGGTTCAAGAAAAGCTTCTTGAGGAAGCTCTCTAAAGGGTGGATAGGACAGGGGAAGGACCAGCTGGCAAGATTGGAGAGAGGTGACCCAGGCGGGGAGCAGCATGGCTGTGGGCTGTGGAGAGCAGGGTGGTGAGTGGGGGGCAGGGCAGGGTGGGGGGCTGGGGCGGTGAGGCCTGAGAGGTCTGTGAGCAGGAAGCAGGCCCTGGAAGGGTTTGGCCTTCATCCTGACACAAGCGTGAGGCCCTGGGGCCACCCCAGAAGGGAGTGTGTGACCAGATTGGTGTTGCAGGAAGACCCTTTGGCTGCTGGGAGTAGATGAACCAGTGGATGGTAGGGGCGGAGTTTGAAGGTAAAGCCAGTAGATGAGGCCCCAGTGATGGGTGGGGTCCAGGGGGGGTAGCGGGAGCTGGCAAGGACAACTATGGGTTTCTGGCTCAGTTTGTGGAGCCTTGACCACCCTCGGGTGCCCCTTCATTCCTGAGGTTGCCAAGAGCCTCCTACCTGCCACACTGGGCTCTCAGCCAGGCTTTCCTCTCAGACTGACCTTCTATGGTGCCACCCCAAACTCCAGAACCCTCAGCACACTGCAGCTTCACCTTTTAGGGCCCGGACCTCTTTGAGCATGTGGTAAAAGCTGTAGCCCAGGGTCCCCCTCCACCCCAGCATTGCTGACATGGGGGCTGGATCATTCCCTGCGGTGGGGCTGTCCTGTGCACTGTAAGGTATTGAGCAGCACCTGTGGCCTCTACACACTCCACACAGCAGAGCGTCACCCTCCTCCCAGTGGAATGTCTCCACACATCACCCAGTGTCCCCTGGGGGCAGAATCGTCTCCATCCAAGAACCTCTGCTGTAGACTACAAGGAGCCCTGGTGGCGCAGCAGTTAAGTGCTCGGCTGCTAACCAAAAAGCCGGCAGCTCAAACCCACCGGCTGCTCCGCAGGAGAAAGATGTGGCTGTCTGCTCCCGTGAAGATCACAGCCTGGGAGACCTGGCGGGGGCGGTTTTACTCTGTCCTGTGGGGACTCTAGGAGTCGGAATCAACTCCGCAGCAGTGGGCTTGGTTTTGGTTTTTGCAGTAGACTACATGCTCTCTGAAAAATAGTCTCACATAAAATTTGCATCCTGTTTGGGGGCTCGGGGGATCCCTGAAGCTGTCAGTGCCCCTGGCTTGCCCCGCTGCCTCCTTGCATGCCTCAGTATAGTGATTGCCGCCGTGTGCCCCCAGCATCCAGTCTCAGGTGGCAGGTCTGGGGATCAGGTCTGTTTCTGGGCCTTGGAGGAGGTGGCTGTGTGGCAGCGGGACCCCTTGCTCTCCTGTGGGCCTGAGACTATGAACGGGTCCCGTGTGGCTCTTTCTGCCTCTCAGTACGTGCCTCTCCAGCCCAGAGGTTGTCAAACACAGTGACCCAAGAGCTAGATGTGTCCGGTGCTCTGTCTTCTCACACGGGGTTGCGTGCGTGTCTCCGTCCCTTGTTCTTCTCTGCGAGTGGGTAGACTTGTCTTAGGGCTCCGTATTGTTTTTGTGATTGCCTGTTGGCTGCTCTGCACACGACTATAGCTGTTTTAGCCCTTTGTTGTTATTGTTGGGTGCCACCGAGTCAATTCCACCTCCTAGCGACCCCATATGATAGAGCAGAGCTGTCCCATAGGGTTTTCCAGGCTGTAATCTTTATGGGAGCAGATGGCCAGGTCTTTCTCCCACGGAGTCCTGGGTGGGTTCAAACCACTGACCTTTCAGTTAGCAGCATAGTGCTTAACAACTGCACTGCCAGGGCTCCTTTTTAGCCCTTTAGCTATTTTCAGTTTAATGTGACATCGTTTCCCAGTGTTCTTCTCTGATCCAGACCTGCACTGGGCCCCTGTCATCTCATTTACCTTCCTGAGCAGTCCTGTGGGGTTCAGATGAGGGGACTGAGACCCCAGGGGTCAGAGGACTTGCCCCCATCACAGAACCCCTGTGTGGCACTGCCTCAGGGGTCAGATGACTTCCCCCAGTCACAGAACCCCTGTGTGGTGCTGCCCTGGGGGTCAGGTGACTTGCCCCCAGTCATAGACCCCTTGTGTGGTGCTGCCCCTGGGGTCAGGTGACTTGCCCCCAGTCACAGATCCCCTGTGTGGTGCTGCCCCAGGGGTCAGGTGACTTGCCCCCAGTCACAGATCCCCTGTGTGGTGCTGCCCCGGGGGTCAGGTGACTTGCCCCCAATCACAGATCCCCTGTGTGGTGCTGCCCCGGGGGTCAGGTGACTTGCCCCCAATCACAGATCCCCTGTGTGGTGCTGCCCCGGGGGTCAGGTGACTTGCCCCCAGTCACAGATCCCCTGTGTGGTGCTGCCCCAGGGGTCAGGTGACTTGCCCCCAATCACAGATCCCCTGTGTGGTGCTGCCCCGGGGGTCAGGTGACTTGCCCCCAATCACAGATCCCCTGTGTGGTGCTGCCCCGGGGGTCAGGTGACTTGCCCCCAGTCACAGATGCCCTGTGTGGTGCTGCTGAAGCAGACACCCGTGTTAGATCCTAAGGCTGCTGCAACAAGTGGCTCAAAGACAACAAAAATTTATTGGGCTATTTCCGGAAGCCAGAAGTCCCAAATCAAGGGTTGTGCTCCCTCTGGAGGCCTCTACCAGCTTGTGGTGGCTGCCAGTAATCCTTGGCGTTCTGGGTCTTGTAGACGCAATACCCCAGCCTCTGCCTCTGTCTTCACGTGGACGTCTTCCCTCTGTGTCTCTCTCTGTGTCTTTACACAGCCTTATAAGGACCCTTGTCATTGGGTTTAGGGCCCACCCTGACCCAGTGAAGGAGCCCGAGTGGCACAAAGATTAAGCACTCAGCTGCTAACCAAAAGGTTGGCAGTTGGAACCCACCCAGCAGCTCCATGTGACAAAGAGCTGGTAACCTGGTCCTGTAAAGATCGTAGCCTAAGAAACCCTACGGGGCAGTTGTACTCTGTCACATGGGGTCTCTGAGTTAAAAACTTGTTGGCACCCGACAGCTAACCCAGTATGGCTTATTTCCAAACAATGTCACATTCTGAGGTTGTGGGTGGACATGGCTGCCCTGAGGTGGGGGTGGGGCGAGTCCGGGTGTGCTGTGCACAGAAACATGGTGGAGACCAAGGGGGTCCCTGGCCTGGAGCAGGAGGTGTGCGGGGATGTGGCTGGAGGGTCGGGTCTGCTCACCACGCCCTGTACACGGAGGGTGGACTGAGGAACGTGGCTTCCAGGGCAGGATTTGGTGATCCCCAGCTGAGTGTCCCGGGGCTGCTGGAATAAACGACCACAAACTGGTTGGCTTAGGACAGCAGAGTTTTATTTTTTATTGTCTCACGGTTCTGGCCACTGAGCTGACCCTGACTCATGGCAACCCCAGGTGTGGCAGTAGAACTGTGCTCCGTAGGGTTTTTGTTTTTTTGTTAAATAATTTTTATTGTGTTTTAAGTGAAAGTTTACAAATCAAGTCAGTTTCTCACACAAAAACCCATATACACCTTGCTACACACTCCCAAGTACTCTCCCCATAATGAGACAGCCCGTTGCTCCGTAGGG
Source organism: Elephas maximus indicus (assembly GCF_024166365.1). NCBI lineage: Eukaryota > Metazoa > Chordata > Mammalia > Proboscidea > Elephantidae > Elephas > Elephas maximus. The sequence continues at coordinate 1,632,011 of NC_064821.1, read as the reverse complement.
TTTTTAATGGCTGAGTTTTTGGAAGCTGATCGCCAGGCCTGCCTTCCAAGAGGCCTCTGGGTGGACTGAAACCTCCAACCTTTTGGTTAGTAGCCCAGTGCGTTAACAGTTTGCACAACCCAGGGACACCTCTGGAGGCCAGAAGTCTGTATTCAGCGTGTCGGCAGGACTGTGCCCCCGCTGTGTGCTCTAGGGCAGGACTGCTCCTTATTTCTTCACTTCCCAGGGTTGTGGATGGTCCTTGGCCATTGGCTCCATCACTCCTGCCTGTGTCTGCCTTCGCATGGCCGTGTTCCCTCCATGTGTCTCTTAGGAGGACAACCCTTGTGTTGGGCTAGGACCCACCCTTGGCCAGTGTGACTTCATCTTAACTCGATCACATCTGTGAAGACCCTGTGTCCAAATAAAGCCACCTTCCGGGTTGCAGGTGGATGTGCATTTTGGGGGACACTAAGCCTAGGGCGCAAGCCCAGGAAGGGTGCTAGCCTGAGGGCGCAGCACACGGTCAGCAGTCCTTGGGGCTCCTTCCTCCCGGGGATAGTGGCTGGACCCCTGTGCGGAGGGGAGCACCGCTGTCTGGGCAGGACAGGGTGCGGCTGGGCTGTGGGGTGCCCTGCTCGGAGGTGCCCACATCTTGCTCTCTCCCACAGGATTTCCCACTGCACGGTACGGCGGCGCGCAGCTGCGAGGCTCCCGAGGGCTCGGCGTGGACCGCGATGGGGCCGGGCTGCAGCCTCCTAACGGGGCTCTTGTCTGGGGCGCAGGCCGAGGGGACGCTCGCCCCCCCGCCCGCGGCTCAGAGCACCCCCACACCCCCCCTGCCGCGCAAGGTCGGCCGGCGTCGTCGGCGGGGGCCCGGCACCCGCCATGAACGGCCTGTCGGTGAGCGAACTCTGCTGCCTCTTCTGCTGCCCGCCCTGCCCAGGCCGCATCGCTGCCAAGCTCGCCTTCCTGCCACCAGAGCCTACCTACTCGCTGGTGCCCGAGCCCGAGCCGGGGGCTGGCGTCGCCCCCTCAGGCACCCTGCGGGCCTCAGCCGGCCCCCCTGGACGCTGGAAGTTGCACCTGACTGAGCGGGCTGACTTCCAGTACAGCCAGCGGGAGCTTGACACCATCGAGGTCTTCCTGACCAAGAGCGCCCGGGGCAGCCGTGTCACCTGCATGTACGTGCGCTGTGTGCCTGGCGCCAGGTGAGCCGCGGGGGCAGAGGGTCTTAAGGGACACCGGTCAGCGTGACCCCCTTCTGCAGGCTTGTCCTTACTCCTCTGGGGGGATAAAGGTCATGATCACTGCAGGCACTATGGGTCCGCTCTGTACTGGGTACTGAGAACGTGACTGAGGGTCCTGGTGATCCCATTTCACAGAGGGGAGCCTTGAGGTTCAGCTGGCCATCCCTGCCTATGCATCATACTGCCAAAGGGTGGGGACCGTTCTTACCTGATCCCCAAATAAGGAAACTGAGGCTCAGGGTGGGGCTGGCTGACCCCATGCCGCAGCTCCAAGCGACCATGTTGCCCGCCTGCTCCACAGGGTTGCCAGCTTTTTTGTCTCAGTGCTCAGCTGCCTAGGAAGCTCTCCCGGGTCCTGGGGGCCCAATGAGGCCTTGGTATCCTGGCAGGCAGCTTGGGACACCATGGCTGTGTCCACATTAACAAGGGTACATGGCCCAGGTGGCGTCACAGGTCCTGGGCCACCAGGCCTGTCTTCATCTGGGGGCTTGGGCAGCTCCTCCTGGGGTCATGGGTGGAGCCCGGCAGACCAGGTCTGAGTCCAAAGGGCAAGCCTTCCCAGTTTGGTTCAGGGGTGGGGCTGGCGGGTCAGTGGGTGGAAGGCTCCAGGGCTTCCTTGGACAGCCAGCCCATCCCTTACCCTTCACGTGACCTGGTGCAGACTTTGCTCCCACAGGACCACCCTGGGACCCAGGCAGCAGGGCATGAGGGGCAGGACTCCTGTCAGCTGTGCATGAGTAGAGGGTTGACAGCTGATCAGATGCCACCCTCCTACTCTGGGAGGTTCTGAGCAGCGGGTGCATGCCTGTGCTGTCCTCGGGCAGGTGAGGCCTCTCCAAAAGGAACAGCTGCAGAGGAGACGTGGGTGCTGCCCAGGGATGAAAATGACCCATCACCCTGCAGGTCCGCTCTGTGCTGAGAATGGGACCGATGGTCCTAGTGACCCCCTTTCAGAGAGGGGAAGTCTGAGTCTCAGTCGGCCGACCCTGTCCAAGGGACAGGAGGAAGGGGGGGCTCTTTGTGGCACAGGTGCCTATTGCCCTGCCAGGGGGAAAAGCCACAGAGGTGGAGGCGGCCCAGCCTCCTGCCTCTCCACCCCCCTTCCCCACCGGCTGCGTGACCTCTCGGGAGGGACGCACCGTGGTGACCTGTCCTCCTGGGTGCGGGCCGCCCTGACCTGTGCCCCCAGGTACACAGTGCTCTTCTCGCACGGCAATGCCGTGGACCTGGGCCAGATGAGCAGCTTCTACGTCGGCCTGGGCACACGCATCAGCTGCAACATCTTCTCCTACGACTACTCCGGCTACGGCGCCAGCTCGGGCAAGCCCTCGGAGAAGAACCTCTACGCCGATGTCGATGCTGCCTGGCAGGCCCTGCGCACCAGGTGGGCCACAGGGCCAGGTGCTGCCCCCAGGACAGACCCAAGCCTCAGGGCAGGGGCTGTGCAGCTCTGCCTCAGCCTGGGGCTGGGGGCCAGTCCCCAGCTCCCGACTGGGAAGGGTCAGCCTAGAGTGTATTCTCAGAGAGGTGCCCAAACCTAGGGACACCTGGGTAGGGCAGGAAGACACCCACCAGAGGGGCGGTGCCTGGCTGCTGTGCCCTCACTTGGCAACAGGTGTGCTCCATGTGTGGAGCCCAGGTTGGCTGGTGCCGAGGCAGAGGCCCGGCAGACCTCAAACCCCCTGGGCGTAGGACACGGGTATGGTGCCCTGCCATGGGAGCCCTAGCATGGGAGGAGGGGCAGACATTCCTGGCACCCCCCTGGGCAGGGTCAGAGTGGTGGGGAAGGACCTCTGGTCACCCGGGGGTGGGTACACAGGCTTGTGGGGTGCCGCAGACTCCTGGGGTGCCCATGCCAGTACAGTCCTGGCGGCAGCAGGTTGGCGAGGTCCCTCCAGGCTTGGCCACTGCTCACAGCCACACACTGAGCCGCGGTGCCGCTACTTCAGCCTGTCCCAGCTTTACTGCAGACTCTTAGTCTTGAGGTCTTTTCTGCCCCATCCCCACCCTGCTGGCCACCAAGTCCCCCCACTGATTCACATAGCTTGTTCTCGTGACCAGCAGTGGCTGAATCCTGTGCCCAGCCCCTGCCCTCCTGGAGGTGGCACCTGCCCCCCTCCACACACACACCGGTTCTACCTGCTCTGGTGGGAACCAGGTGTGGCACAGCAGAGCTGGCCCTCGGGAGGTGGCAGCCCAGTTGCCATGGCGATGTACTGGCTGCAGGCCCCAGGAGCAGCATCCCCTGGCGCCGTGGCTCTGGGAATTTGTCCTGGGCTTCCTGGCTGTGGGTCTGCCAGCACCCAGCCCTGCCTCTGGTGCCCGTGTGCTCCTGCTCTCAGCTGTTTCTAGTCCTTTCTCCAGTTAGGCAGTGAACACTCACTAATGCCCCCTCTGTTGTGGCCGAGAGCCCTGACCTCCATCAGTCTGCCAGCTTTGGCCTTCAGAAAGGCCTTCCCTTAGCCTCAGGGGCTGGGGTGGGACTAGGGGAGAGGCCACCGCATCAGCACATGTTCTCTTGGTTGGTGTTGTGGTGCCCAGATGCCATTTGGGCCTCCCTGCCTGGAGCTGAGTGGTCAACTGGGCTTGAGCTCAGCACAGGTGGCCATGGCAGCTGGGGCAGCAGGCCAAGGGTGGCCAGGGCAGCTGGTGGGGCTTGGAAGAGGCCTTGGGTAAAGGGAGAAGACCAGGTGCTGAGATTGAGTCAGGTCGCCCAGGCAAGGCCCTAACTAGCCCTGGCCCTTGTCCACTGGGAGGAGGGGTGTCCTCATGGGGCCCCTTGCAGCCAGTGGCCTGGAGCTGAGTCAGCTGCTGTCAGGTCCCAGGTTCTGGAAGGGGAAGCTGGATGCTGTACTCCCCCGGGTGTGGCGGTAGCAGGTCTCTGGAAAGTTCAGAGTCCAGGACATGTCCACCACGTGGGGCTGGTGCTCAGAGAGAAGGTGGGCCTCAGCCCTGCAGCCCCAGGTTACCTACTGTTCATCTGGCTGGTTCTAAGCACTCAAGCACAGGACTGCTCAGGCCCAACCCTGTGCGAGGAGACCGCTGGGCATGGCTGCCCCTCAGATGCCCACGGCCAAGGGGCAGGGGTGCAGAAGGAGCCCAGAGAGTCTGTGGGGAACCCCAGGTGTGACCGGAAGGGTGTTCTAATCCCGGAGCAGAGAGGCCGGTCGCTGCTTCCAGATCAGGAGGCACGGGATTCCCAGTGTCTGCCCTGGTCTGGCTGTGTGTGAAGGGTGGGGGTGGAGAGGACACCAGGGCCTCCCCTGTCCGAAGAGCACAGCGCAGCCCTTCCACACGCTCACCCCCGCAGGTGCTGGGGGGGGCAGGGAGGATCCCTGAGACCCTTGGGGAGTGCAGGCATGGAAGAGTTCTGCAGGAGGAAGAGGGGGTGAGCGTGCGGCCCTGTGACTGGCGGCACTAACCCCGCCGCGCCCCGCCCCCCGCCAGGTACGGCATCAGCCCCGACAGCATCATCCTTTACGGGCAGAGCATCGGTACGGTGCCCACCGTGGACCTGGCCTCGCGCTATGAGTGCGCCGCCGTCGTGCTGCACTCCCCGCTCACCTCGGGCATGCGCGTCGCCTTCCCGGACACCAAGAAGACCTACTGCTTCGACGCCTTCCCCAAGTGAGCGGGGGGGGGGGGGCACGGGGGCGGGGCCACAGGGCCTGCGTGGGGGAGGGGGAGGGCGCGGAGGCCTGACGCGCTCCTGCCCCGCAGCATCGAGAAGGTGTCCAAGATCACGTCGCCGGTGCTCATCATCCACGGCACGGAGGACGAGGTGATCGACTTCTCGCACGGGCTGGCGCTCTACGAGCGCTGCCCCAAGGCCGTGGAGCCGCTGTGGGTGGAGGGCGCCGGGCACAACGACATCGAGCTGTATAGCCAGTACCTGGAGCGCCTGCGCCGCTTCATCACCCAGGAGCTGCCCAGCCAGCGCGCCTAGCTCGGCAGCCACGCCGCGAGCCGGCCTGGACCTCAGCAATAAGGACCTCGCCCCGTCCGCCCCGCCGGGGGCTGCATGAGAATCCCCGGCCGCCCGCGCGGCACGGGCAGGGACAACCCCGCCTCGCCCCAAGGGCCGCGGGCCTTGGACAGGCAACGGAGCTATGCTCTCCTTTCCTTCTGGAAGCAAAAAAAGCCCTGAAAAGAAATTAAAGATTTAAAATTTTCGGGCTCCTCTCCCGGCTTCCATGGCCCGAGCATGCCGTGGTTCGGGACTCTGAGAGCTCTTAGGACTTCTGCCCCCCAAGACCACCTCTTCTGGGGCTCACAAATGTAGCTTTCTCCGGGGTGAGGTGGGGGTGGGCCCAGACTGCTGATTGCAAGGGCGGGGGGAGGCGGCAGCATTTGCACCCAAGACCACCTACGTACTTGCCCAGTACTTGCCCTGGGCGCTCGCGGGTGGACGCGGTGCGTCCGTCTCCAAGGCAACCCTGGGCCCCTGTAGCCAGTTCGTGTCTGGGCTCAGCCTGCAGTTTTCACAGGGGCGCTGTTTTTGGCCCCGACCCACCGCCTGCCCACTCTCTGGGCCCCCGATGCAGAGGGGGCAAAACCCACCTTAGACCCTGGTGCCGAGCTCTTGGCACCTCAGAACCCAGCCGGGCCGCTCCTTTGAAACGGGCAAGTTTAGGGCAGTGGCGGGCCCATGGCTCCCTGGGGTCTCCCCAGGGAAAGGGAGCAGAAGCTAGGGTTTAGGTCGGGGTCCCGGGGCGCACCCACCCCAGACCCAGGTGTCATCCGCTCCAGCGATACGCCAGGCGCGCCCTTCTGCCAGTGGGACCTTTGAGCCCCGTCCTCCCCCAGGAATGCCCTGGAGGGAGGACCGGGCTCATCTTCAATTCCCGGAGCGCTGTCTGCAACCTTCGGGTGAGAAGGCTGCTCCTGCATGCGGTCTGCTGCCCACCGCACAGAAGACGGAGGGACGCCAGGGGCCGAGCCGCCAGGATTGGGGGCTGCCTCCGCCCGAGTCCGCTCGGAAGCCTCGGCCCCTTTAAAAGGGGGCGGTCCTACATTCTGGGGGGAAGGGAACGATGGCGCTGGGGCTGGAGTCACGTGCTGAGGCCGCGGATGGCGCGGAAGCGGAGGTGGCGTCCTGCGCGCGCGGAGATGGCCGCGGGGGCCGGGTTCCGAGCGCGGGGCCGGCGGCGCGTGGCCTCGCTGTAAGTGGTGGGCTGCGGCGCGGGGCCGCCCGTGGGGTTCCTGGGAGGGCGAGCCTGCTGCGAGGACGTGGAGGTGGTGGGACAGGAGGAGCCTGGCTCTGCGCAGCGGCCTCGCCGGCTCGCCGCTCCCGGGAGCTGGGTGACCATGCACACCCACCCGCCAGTTGTATGGCAGTGCGGGATTACACCCCCACCAAGCTGATTGAATTGTGTGGGAAACTCCAGGAGAGAGGAGAGAAAGTAGTGCAGCTTGCTTATTACGTCTGTGGGATATTAGAGGAGACGGCGCCTCTTTACGTGGAGGTGAGACAGAACAGATGAGCGGTATGACCACCCACCCCGCCCTCTGGCAGCGTTTACAAGCTGCTCGGAACACAGAGGGCACACACACATGGATTGGTTCACCTTGTGTTGTAGAAAGGTGTGGCCAAATGAGGGATCTGCCAGGTAAGTCTGGGAAATGGTCTGCGGTGGAGTTACAGCAACTCACACTGGAGCTAGGGATGCGCCACGCCGTTTATGCCGAGCACTTCCGGGGACCAGATAGTGAACTCTGCTGCAGGAGTGACAGCAAAGACCGTCCAGGCGGCCGCACCCTCCTACGGCAAGCTGGTGGGTGTAGGGAGAGCCTCAGTGGGCTAGATGTTCTACCAGGTGGGACAAGCCACAGCAAACTCGGGTGAAACTCAGAGGGCTAGAGAAAAGGGGGCGGGAGCTGTGAGAAGAGAGAAAGGAAAGGATGAAAGCACTGCAAGACGACTGTACAAGGACCCCTTGAGAGCACCCCGGAAGTAGATGTAGGTGGACTTAGAGGCTGTGGGATGGCAGTAGAAAAGATAGATAAACAACAGAATGCGGTTTTGATCAACGTTTGGAAGAACCTGAAGCCGGAGTAACAGTACTGCCCTTTGGGTCCCACTATCCCCCTCAAGGAACTTTACCTTGCCGCCAGGTGGGCCCTGCCAATCCATAGGGACTAGGAGTGGAGCTGAGGTCACCTGCAGGTCAGGGCCCTGCAGGTGGACCGGAGGCCCCAAGTAGAGGTCATAATAACATTGGTCAGGAGCAAACAGTGGGTGCTAGCTTGGTTGACACAAGGGCAGAATGCATCCTTGTCTTTGGAAACCCTGAACGGTTTTGAGGACCCCCCCCTGCAATTGATGGGTATGGCAAAAAGACTATCCATGTATGTCACGTACTCCTGACCCTACAAATAGGATGTACTCCCCCTAAACTGTATCAAGTTTATATTTCCCCAATACCAGAATACATCCTAAGGATGGATGTCTTCATGGGACTGACTTTGACCACGTCTGTGGGAGAATTCTGATTGCTAGTGACGGTGGTAAAGTTAGCCCTGAGGGAGAATGTGGCATGGGAACCAGTGGCCCTGCCCCACCAGGAAGGGTGGTAAACATCAAGCAGTATAAGTTGCCCAGATAATATAAGGAAATCAGTGACACCGTTTTGGAATTGAAAAGGGTAGGCATCCTCCAGGAAACCTGCAGTGCTTTTAATAGCCTTGTGTGGCCTGTGAAGAAACTAGGTGTGTCCTGGTGGATGACCCTAGACTATGGGGAACTTGACAAGGCGATCCCTCCTATACACGCTGCAGTCCCGAACATAATTTCCTTGTTAGAAACCCTTAGTAAGGACCTAGGCGTGTATCATGCTGTGTTAGATCTGGTCAGTGTGTTCTTTAGCATCCCTCCAGCCCTGTCCACCCAAAACCAGTTTGCCTCCACCTGGGAGGGGCGGCAAGGGACATTTCAAGTGCTCCCCCAAGGGTATTTGCATAGTCCCACTACTTGCCATGGTGTGGTGGCTAGAGACCTAGCTCCTTTCTTCCCTGCTGCTCTCCATTGGTTTGATTACACTGATGATATCACGTTAAGTGCTGAGGATGCATCTCTGTTACAGGGGTGTCTAGACGCCCTAATCATCTACCTACAGGGGAGACGATGGGCCACGAGTTCCACAAAGTGCAGGGGCCGAGAATGTTGGTGAAATTCGTACTGTGGTGTCTGAAGCCATAGGTGCTAAGACACAAGCTCACCCCACCCCTAGGACGCCAAAAGAAGTGCAGGCCTTTGTGGGTCTTTTGGGGTTTTGGAGCATATTTATTCCCCACTTGGCCCAGTGTTTGAGGCCACTCTATCAACTGTTAAAAAAAAAAAAGGGTGCCTCTTGGGATTGGAGTAATGAACAGCAGCAGACTTTTGAGAAGCACAGGTGTTGGTTGCACGAGTGAAAGCTCTGGGCACAATACGAAAAGGGTTATCCCTCTTCTTAGACGTGAGCAGCACCGAGGACGGCTTTGGCCAGGCCGTGTGCCAAGACCAGGGTGGAACTGAATCACCCTAGGGTTTCGGTCCCAACTGTGGAGGGGGTCAAAAAACCGATACAGACTCATGGAGAAAGAAGCATTGGTGGTCTGTGACGCTCCCTGCCAGGTAGAGCTGTTAATGGGGGAGGAGCTGCCATCTTTTGCAAAGCTTTGCTCGTAGATGGGTGGGCCAGCAGGGTGTTTTCCAAGCCATCATCAGCCATTGCCCAGGCAGCTACACTGACCAAATGGCATGCATACCTGCAACAGCTCAGTGTCCTCTGCCCGTCTGTCGTCCCAGAGTTACAGGCTGTACTTAGTCCAGTGACATACTGAGATGATATCCTGGCACACGCTAGTGCGCCAGCGGAGCTGCCTCCACTCTCTTCCAAGAGGGGGAGGCCTGCTGCCAGTAGATGCCCGGTACACAGATGGCTCTAGCCGAGGTATGCCACCACTATGGACGGCGGTGGTTGAGCAAGCCTCCACTGACGACATTTGTTTTGAAACTGGCTCAGGGCAAAGCAGTCAATGGGACAAGTTAAGGACCGCATGGATGGTCATCACCCATAAACCCTGGCCCTTAACCCTGTGTATGGACAGTTGGAAGTAGCTTGCGGGCTGACTATGTGGATAGGACAGTGGCATAAGGAGCAATGGACAATAAGTTGGTAATATCCTGTGGGAGAAAGCCTTGTGGCAGGACATCTGGGGTGGCCTTCAAGCCCTGGATGCTGACCTGTTTTCCTTCCCCCGCTGGGAAACCAAGAAGCAGATGCTGTAGCACAAGTTAGAACAGTGCATCCCAACAGGGAAGCCGCTCACCAGAGTCACCAGAAAAGCAGCCGCTGTAGTGCCCATATTGGTTGGCAAGAGGGAGGCACAGCAGTATAGCGCTCTGGTGGGTGCTGTACAAAATTGCCTCGAGTGCTCACGCCAACACCCGAGGCGTCTGCCACATGGTCCTGGGCAGATACACACAGGAACACAGCCAGTGATGGACTGGCCCCTACCCCCCAGTGAAGGAGCAAAGGCCGCTCTCTTCTGTGTGGACACCGTCACCAACTTGAGGTAGGTGTTCCCGTGTAAACGAGCAAACGCCGCTGCTATGATAAAGCAGTTAGAAAAATGGAGTGTTAAAGTACAGGACAGCCCAAGGGTTGACAGTGACCAGGGGACACACTTTACAGGTCATGACGTGCGTGAATGGGCAGCTGAGAAGGCAATACAATGGCATCACCGCCTGCCCTACAACCGCCAGGCGTGGGCCTGGTGGACAGGAAGAATGATGTTCTAAAACAACAAATACGAACCTCGCAGGCCAGACTTCGCTGGTGGGGTGGACCAAGGTGCTGCCTGAGGCTCCGAGGTGGCTGACTTTGGCCCCAACTGGGGCTTTAGCTCGTATGCCAGACCAGAAGCCTCGAGTGACCCTCCAGCAACAATCCAAGGGATGTACAAGCTCCAAAAGCATATCCACCAAGGTTGTGGCCGGAAAACAACAGCTTGGTTCTCCACACACCCCAGGACCTGGAGCTGAGAAGCAGAACCATCTATTGGCGCTGTCATGGGTCACCCCAGTGGGGTGGATTGGCTACTTCATCCCTCTGGAGACGGAGGAGCTGGCCGACCTAATGTGGGAGCCCACCATCCTACTGCATGGAGGGCCTCAGCAGTCACACTTCACCTGGAAGGGAACGACGGCTATACCATGACGGGTGGAAGGGGTTTCTTTTTCTGACAGACAGCAAAATGGGTGACTTTACCCACAACCCCTCAGGTGACCTCCCGGGGTGGCATGTATGGCACACCCAGCCAGGGAAAGTGCCTAAAGCAGCTGCTGTTCTCACTACCTGAGGGGAAGCCACTAGTGTGATCCTAATAAAGGAGGGGAATATTAACCCCTCTTGGAACCTACTACACACCAATCTTTCCAACCATTGTTGTTGTTAGGTGCCATGGAGTTGGTTCTGACGCATAGTCACTCTCTGTATCACAGAACGAAACACTGTGCGGTCCTGTGCCATCCTCACAATCATTGTTATGCTTGAGCTCACTGTTGAAGCCACTGTGTCAATCCACCTCGCTGCGGGTCTTCCTCTTTTCCGCTGACCCTGTACTCTGCCAAAGCATGATGTCCTTCTCCAGGAACTGATCGCTCGTGATAACACGCCCAAAGTATGTGAGACATAGTCTCGCCATCCTTGCTTCTAAGGAGCATTCTGGTTGTACCTCTTCTAAGACAGATTTGTTCGTTCCTTTGAGAGTCCATGGTATATTCGATATTCTTCGCCAACACCACAATTCAAAGGCGTCAGCTCTTCTTTGGTCTTCCTTATTCATTGTCCAGCTTTCACATGTGTACGATGCAATTGAAAATACCATGGCCTGGGTCAGGCGCACCTTGGTCTTCAAGGTGACATCTTTGTTTTCAACACCTTAAAGAGGTCCTTTGCAGCAGATTTTCCCAATGCGATGCATCTTTTGATTTCTTGACTGCTGCTTCCATGGCTGTTGATTGTGGATCCAAGGGAAATGAAATCCTTGACAACTTCAGTCATTTCTCCGTTTATCATGATGTTGTTCATTGGTCCAGTTGTGAGGATTTTTGTTTTCTTTATGTTGAGGTGTAATCCATACTGAAGGCTGTGGTCTCTGATCTTCATTAGTAAGTGCTTCAAGTCCTATTCACTGTCAGCAAGCAAGGTTGTGTCATCTTCATAACGCAGGTTGTTAATGAGTCTTCCTCCAATCCTGATGCCCCATTCTTCTTCATATAGTCCAGCTTCTCGGATTATTTGCTCAGCATACAGATTGAATAGGTATGGTGAACGGATACAACACTGACGCACACTTTTCCTGAGTTTAGACTACTCGATATCCCTTTGTTCTATCTGAGCAACTGCCTCTTGATCTGTGTTCATGTTCCTCATGAGCACAATGAAGTGTTCTAGAATTCCAATGCTTCACAACGTTATCCATAATTTCCGACCATAGGTGTGGGCTATTTTGCTTTCTTCCCTTCAGGGCTGCCAACATCTTCCTAAAGTGGGCTCACAGCTTCGCTGTAGTCCACAGCAAAAGCAGGTGCTGGGTCTGTGGACAACAACTTTCTCAAGTGCCGAGGGCATGCCTTGGAGCATGGAGCCCGATCCGAACTGATTGGGCAGCTCACGGAGACACGGGGGTGGGGGAGCATTAAAGCCTCTCTAACTAATTGGGGTATTAACAGGAGGGGGGCACAACATCATTTTTTTCTGGACGCAGACTGTCGTAGACACTGCATCTTGATAAGAGACCACAGCGCCTCTTGGTTGCAGCCACGAGAGGGTAGTTTAGGTTGATTGGTACTCCAACAGGGTGTGTTAGTGAAACTCGCTTCTGTCCGTTTTGAACCAAGTAAAACCCCATGGGTTCCCCTGTCTCCCTCCAATTCCTCCTCCCGCATAGTGAGCTGGAATTCTGCACCCACTGTCAACAGGTGATAACACCTGACACCACTGAACTGTCGCAGTGTAAAAACCTCAACAGGACTGCAGGAGTGTACCTCGCTCCTAACAGTACTCAGTGGCTGTGTGGCCACTAAATGTGGCCCTGGTTACCATACAATTGGATAGGGTGCCGCACTTTGGGGATACCATATGCTGTGGGAACCGTTAAAAAAAAACTACACCAAAACCTCCAAAATACTTCATGGTGAAAGCTAGGTGCGGTTGACCCAAGCTACAGTGTTTTCAATCACCTCATATGCATGTGAAAGCTGGACAATGATAAGGAAGACCGAAGAAGAATTGATACGTTTGAATTGTGGTGTTGGTGAAGAATATCAAATATACCATGGACTGCCAAAAGAAGGAACAAACCTGTTTTGGAATAAGTACAGCCAGAATGCTCCTTAGAAGCAAGGATGGCGAGACTACATTTCACAAACTTCAGATATGTTATCAGGAGGGATCAGTCCCTGGAGAAGGACATCATGCTTGGCAAAGTAGAGGGTCAGCAATAAAGAGGAAGAGTCTCAATGAGACAAATTCACACAGTGGCTGCGACAATGGGCTCAAGCATAACAACGATTGTGAAGATGGTGCAGGACTGGGCAGTGTTTCAGTCTGTTGTACACAGGGGCGTTATGAGTCGGAACCGACTTGATGGCACCCAGCAACAACAAAAGCCAGGTGGAACAAGCATAGTCTTTTCCACTGGTATGATTACCTTTTAACTGTTTTTGTCCCTCCCATGGCCTCCTTAGAAGTAATGGGACAAATTGAAGCTTTAATTCTAGTAAACATGCCCTGAATGACAGCAGGGAAAGCTGCGACTATTGACTGCTGAAATCACCGAAATGAGGAAGGTAGTCCTTCAGAACTGAACGGCTCTAGATGTTCTAACAGTCACTCAAGGCAGGACATGTGCCATAGTAAAGACTGGATGTTATACCTATATACTATAACTGCAAGCCTTAGACACACCTGATGGCTGGTCTGCTGTGGCCACCTGGTTTTCTCTTCCCCCTCTGGTTGGTGAGGTTTTCTGTTGAGTTTTGGTCTTTTCCTGGGTATAGGGATTGTTTGCTGCTTGTCTATACTGCTGGTGTGGTCTTTGCCTCCAGCTACAGCAATACTGTCTGTCCTCGCCTGCAAAGGTGTAACACCTCCTCTCAGGGCCCTCAGGGACCTTGTGGGAGAGGGGTAACATGCCAGGTTGTAAGAGTCAGCCTTAAGGGTTGGACTGAAAAAGAAACAGGGTTTGTAAGGTCGAACATGGCCGCCCTCATGCTTTCCACTAGTTCATTGCCATTTGCTAAACCATCCTTATGTAATTCCCGCTGAGGCGGCCTTATGTAAGTCTCGAGGCATCTAGCCAGTATTGTTCACCACCACTATAAAGCCCCTGTCTCCCACTGCCAGGCATGGAGATCTGCTTGCTTCTGCTGCCCAGGACATACATCGTATGTAAGTCTTTCTAATAAACTCCTTGCTGCCACCCTGGATTTTCCCACTTCTTTCTTTGGTCTCTTGGCACCCTCCATTTTTGATGGCAAGTTTCATGCTACCAGTCCCTGGCAGGACACCAGGCCACCTCTGAAGTCCAAGGTCCCCTCCTCCCACCAGGCCATCCCTCAAGTCTCAGGTCACCTTCCTCCCACATCAGGCCACTCCTCAGGTCTCAGGCCTCCTCCCCTACACAAGGCCATCCCTCAGGTCTCAAATCCACTCCCCCACGCCAGGCCACCCCTCAGATCACCTCCCCGCCACCAGGCCACCCTTGGGTCTCAGGCCCCCTCCCCCCCACCAGGCCACCCTTGGGTCTCAGGCCCCCTCCCCCCCACCAGGCCACCCTTGGGTCTCAGGCCCCCTCCCCCACACCAGGCCACTTTTGGGTCTCAGGCCCCTGCCCCCCACACCAGGCCACTCTTGGGTCTCAGGTCCCCTCCCCCCACACCAGGCCACCCTTGGGTCTCAGGCCCCCTCCCCACACCAGGCCACTTTTGGGTCTCAGGTCTCCGCCCCCACACCAGGCCACTTTTGGGTCTCAGGTCCCTGCCCCCACACCAGGCCACCCTTGGGTCTCAGGTCCCCCCCCCACCAGGCCACCCTTGGGTCTCAGGTCTCCTCCCCCCACACCAGGCCACCCTTGGGTCTCAGGTCTCCTCCCCCACACCAGACCACCTTTTAGTTCCCTGCCCTGGCACCCTCATTTCCAGTGTGTGTGCCCCACGGCCACAGCATTATGCAAGGAGCCGGCAGGGAACCATGGTTTCTAGCTGGGCGTGATGTCACCAGGAAGTGGAGGTGGCTTGGGGAGTACAGCTGCAGCCACCACAGTGCTATCTAAGGTATAGGTGGAGCTTTGGTTTATAGAAATGCTGACTGGTGGCGTTTGCTTCAGGAATTGAAGGTGACAGGAGTGGAGTGCTTATCCCATTTTGAGAAATAAATGAAATGAAATTCTCATAATCGAAGGCAAAATAAACAGGCCACGTGGCGCTTGGCACGCAGTCAGGCTTCAGGGCTGACCTGCTAACTGTATGGGCCCAGCCACTGGTGCCCAGTCCAGCCCCAGAACAAGTCCCATGGCCCATGCAATTCTTGGGTCCTCTTAGTGCCTAACTCCTGCCCTGGGCCAAGTTAATCTTCCCAGTGACCTTGCTCACTGGGGTCACCATCCTAGCTTACAAGTTAAGACGGCCAGGCCAGCTGCCACAAGAGGAGAAGTCCTGTGACCCCAGCTGGGCCTTGGGTGGGTCCAGGTTGAAATAACGTCAGGACTTGGGTCTCCCCCTGCTAGCTGGGGACCCGTGTGCACTCAGATCCCAGGCTCATTGTCTTTCTCCTGTGCCCACATGGAGCGGGGTGCAGATAAGCTGTGATGTGTCTACGGAGTGTGTCAAGGAAGGCTCGGGTGAGGGGATACACCCACAGGCACAGAGCTGGGGGCAGTGGGCTGGGGTGCTCCTAGTGGCAGGTCCTTAAAACCTCAGCCCCCTGCTGACGCAGAGTCAGAGGAGGAGAGGATCCTATGAGGTTTTATTAATCTCTTTAAACAAAGAAAGCGAAAAGCAAAGAAGTGAGGAGACTGGGAGTTGATCCCGGGGCAGGTCCGTCAATGTCCCTGCAGAAAAAATGTCCTTTGCAACAGGACCACCTGGGCGATGCCTGTGACCGGCACCCTTCTGAGGAGCCCTTGGCCAGAAGCCTTGGTCCCATGTCTCTGGGGTCAGAGGTGAAAAGGCACGTACAGTGAACCACTGCCTCCCCTGACCGACCTGAGACCAGGGAAGAGGCCAGAAGAATGGAATGGTGCCCGGCAACCATTACTGAACATTTTGATCCAAAATTCTATAGAAGAGTCCTGATCAAAAGGGGGAAAATGCAGGTTTTTCAAATCCTCATGAAATCCAGACCTTCTGGAACCATGGAGCCTGGATGAACCCCTGAAACTATTGCCCTGAGACAATTTTTAAACCTTAAGCCAAAAATATCCCCCAAAGTCTTTAATAGTTTAGCTTAATTAATAATGTCTGCCTTGAGCATTGTGGTCTTTTGAAGAACTATCTATAAGGGATCAAATTGACAGCAGCAACTCGAAAGGTTAGATGAGAAGCTTAGGTGGCAGTGAGTTTATGTTAATGGGGGAGGAACACCTCAGAAAAGGAGGTTGACCATGGCTGCACACCTCGAAGGATGTAATCCACGTCACTGAATTTATACATGTAGAAATTGTTGAATTGGTGTTATGTTCCGCTGTGTATATTCTCAGCAACAAAAAAAACAAAATAGATTATTATTTTTTAAGGGGTTTAGGAAGGAATCAGGAAGTGAAAGGAAGCGTGAGACTCCCATAGGTCCGGCCCCCTGCTGCCTCCACCCGAGAAAGGACCAGACCCTGTCCCCTGGCCACACAGGGGGCTGCGAACCCCCAAAGGTGTTTCCCCTCAGTGCTGGCAGCTTTCCACATGTGCTTGGAAGCAGAGGACAGGGACAGCCAGGTGCCCATCTCCCACGGCCCGGCCTGCATCCTTGGTCCTACACTGAGCCTTCTGTCCCCCTAAGCATCATGGTACGAACACATCAGACTGAGAATAAAGGCAGACACGTTGTGGAGGAGAATGTAGAACAGACAATCTTTAAAAAGGCTCTACACCAAAGTCTAACATTCTCCCAGAGCACCTGCTCCTGGATGGACGAGGCTCCTGTATCTTGTCCGCAAGTAGGACCAACACAGAGGTTGGGGGGTGCACCCTCAAATGCCTCCGATGGCAGGCAGGTGGCAAATCAGTGGGTCCTGGTCAGTGTCCGCATTGTGTGGGGCTGCCTCCAAGCCCCCAAACGTCCTCAGAAGTGATGATACACACACACACAGAAGTGAAGTACCCCAGTCACATCCTGTTGGGGCTCCCTGCCAGCACGTGACCACCAGGGATGTTAACCTGGGTTAACCTGGTGATGGTAGGGCCGCCAGGTTTCCCTGAGGTAAAGTTACTATCTTCCCCTCTCTGCTCCATTCTTTCAAAGCCAGGCACTACTAGGCCCAGCCCACACTCATGGGGAGATGGTCACTTAAAAATTAATTCAGAAAATAACTCTACAATTAAGCATAAAAAAAAGAAAAGTGGCCCATGATCTCACCGCCTGGGTACCTGCTGAGAAGCCCTGGTGGCGCAGTGGGTAGGCACTCAGCTGCTAACCAAAAGGTCGGCAGTTCGAACCCACCCAGCAGCTAAAAAAAAGTTGAGTAGTACAGAAAGCTATAAAACAAAAAGCAAAGATCTCACCATCTTTTAAAAAAAAGGATCATTAACAGCTATTCTAGCTTGTATATATATTCTCCTCTACGGTTTCCTTGGTGGCGCAGTGGCTAAGAGCTCAGGCTACTAACCAAAAGGTTGGCAGTTTGAATCTACCAGCCACTCCTTGGAAACCCTATGGGGCAGGTCTACTCTGTCATATAGAGCTGCTAGGAGTTGGAATAGACTCAACGGCAATGGGTTTGGTTTTTTGGTTTATGGTACCCTTAGGATCCCTGATGGTGCAATGGTTAAGCGCTTGGCTGCTAACCAAAAGGTTGGAGGTTCTAACCCACCAGCTGTTTCGTGGGAGAAAGGCCCGGTGATGTGCTTCCATAAAGATCACAACCTAGGAAACCCTACAGGCAGTTCTACTCTCACATGAGGTCGCTAACAACAACATGGTATCCTTGTCTTTGACCCTAACCTACCTTGACCATCTTCTTTATGGATGCACTCATTTCGGGGTGTCCTTGTGCCCCGATTTATGTAACATTTTCCTCACCTGTACCACAGGAGGCTCTGTGCTCTCCTGCCCACCTTCAGGTAAGGGTGCAGGGTCTGGACTACTGGTATTCCTAACAGAGATCTCTCCCCCATGTTCTTCCTGCCCCGTCCCCCTCCAGTGACACCAGGCTGCTCTTTCCCTGAACCCCTAGGATGGTGTCAGGGATGGGTTTACAGATGACGGACTTACAGGGACCTATTTAAAGATACCCGATACAGTCGGAGTCCACTCCGACTCATAGCCACATTGTAAGAGAGGGTGAACCTGCCTCATAGGGTTTCCAAGGAGCAGCTGGTAGATTTGAACTGCTGACCTTTTTGGTTAGCGGCTGAGCTCTTAACCACTGCGCCCTGGTGGTGTAGTGGTTAAATGCTATGCCTGCTAACCAAAGGGTTTGCAGTTGGAATCCACCAGGCATTCCTTGGAAACTCTATGGGGCAGTTCTGCTCTGCCCTGTAGGATCACTATGAGTCGGAATCAACTCGATGGCACTGGGTTTGGCTTTTTTTTGGTTATTTAAAGATAAGGAAACTGAGGCTTAAAGATCTGCCAGACAGGGATTTATGCTCAGCCAGCTTCCATTTGTATTTCTCCAGAGCTCAGCCGCTGCCTGGTAGCTGTGAGCACAAGTAAACCCTTCCCTGGACCTCTGCCCGCCTTGATTTCTCCATCTGTGGAATGGGGATAAAGACCATGGTGCAGACAGGACAAAACACACCGCAGAGCTGAGCACCGATAGGGGAGGCACCTGGGCGGCGCCACGTTGGGGTGGGGTGGCTCCACCTGGTTATAAAACCCTCCTCGGCCCTGGGGGCCAGGAGCCAAGCAGGCGGCCAGGAGTCCCCAGGCCCCCCTCCCTGGGTGGGTTGAGGTTTTGTGCGTCCTCCCTATGGAGGCGCCTGCCTGCAAAGCAGTTGGCGTGCCCACAGGTAGAGGCTACAGGTTCAAGGCCCTAATTATCCCCAGGAAGGAGGTGGACACAGAAGGCTGACCCTGATCTCTCGGCAGCCCCATTCTCTGGCGTGCCCCTAACCTTGCCCCCCGTTCCCCAAGGGCCTTGGGTGTTCTCGTACATCAGCCGCGCGCATAAGCCCGCCAGCGCGCCCCCTGCGCATCCCTGAGGCCTTGCCTGGGCTGAGGGAGTGTCTCCGCAGCCCGTTCCCCCCAGCTCACCTGGGCTGGCGTGTACACGCTCACCTGTGCGGTGGACTGACCAGTCTGCCTCCTACCCTCCCCTCCCCGCAGCGTGAGCCTCACCAGGGCAGAGCCGGACCGGGAGGTTTCTCTGTCTCAGGCACAATAAACCTCGGGGGAACCGGAAGGAACGAGCCGCATTGTGGCCGTGCCCCGTCCCATTTCTCGCTTTGTTCGGGGTCTGGGTAGCCGCACGAGCACCGACGTGGCTCTGTGTGCTGGGTGCCACGATGCACCTCCTTGGGCTGGGTGGTGGGGCAAGGGAGCATTGACCACGGACTTTCTGCGGGGGGCGGGGGGGGTGTCAGTGGCCTCCGAGGGCTGCTGAGACGGAGGGGGCTCGGTGACCTTCCCAGAGGGCCCACCCTCCTAAACCCGAAGGCACAGGGACCCGGCCGGCAGGAACGCCGACCGCGTGGTCCACGGTGGGCTTCTTTCCTTCGCGAAGCAGCCTGCACCTGGCTTCACCTGTCTCTGCACAGGTTGCCCCTCGCGGCGCCCCGCCTCTTCCCCTCCCCCCTCAGTGCAGCCACGTGTGCTGGGCACACGGGGGGTACGGCCCGGCGAGGGGAAGGCTGTGCTGGGGTTGCCTGTGGGGAGAATAAGGCCGGGGCCAAGGTCACGGCGGCTGCCCACACCCAGGCTAGGGCGGGTCCCGGAGCTGGCAGAGGTGACCAGCAGGGAGGCCCGAGAGGCCGAAGCGGCTCTCCCCTTGGAGGCCACTCCAGGCCCTGCAGGGCTGGGTCGGGGAAGGGCGGGGACGTGGTCGCGGCAGAAGGGCCGCTCCATCGGGGTCTGCGGGGTTTTGGGGCGGAGGCAGTCATCTGCGCCCTCGGTGTCCTCGCCGCTATAAAACAACTTGGCCTGGACGCCCTCGGCGGCTTCGGGGCCTCAGTTTCCCCGTCCAAGCCCCGCAAAATCCATGCCCTGGCAGGGAGGAGATGGCCCCGACCCTGGTGGCCGGGATCCACTGTCCCGGACAGGCTGCCCTACCCCGCCCCTTCCTTTGCGGCCTCGCCCGGCTCCCCTCTCTGACCCCCGGCCCTCTAGGGGGGCCCTGGTCCTCCCCGCCCCCTGTGGGACACGCACGAGTAACCCCGGAACGGGGTGCAAAAAAGAGGAAGGCAGGCTCCAGTCACCCGAGGGGAGCGAAAGGCCCCACCTCTCCCGGACTCAGACGCGGGGCGCTCCGCTGCCCAGATCGGGGAGGCCCCCGGGGCTCCAGGGTGGGCGAGGGGCACCCGCAGAGAAAGGAGCGCGGGGCTGGGGGCGCGGTCAGGGCAGGTCCCGAGGCCGGCCTAGCGGAGAGGGGGAAGGGTCGCGCACGTGGCCGGGGGGCGGGGCCGGCTGCTCCCGCACCCCCACCTCGACCACGTGGGGAGCGCAGCCCTCCCTCCTCCACCGGGGCGGGGGCGCGCCCGGAGCGCGTTCTGGGGCCGGGGGCGCGTCCGGGGAGGAGGCGGGCTCCTGCCGGCCGCGCGCGCGGCGTGGGGAGGGCGCTTCCGCGAGGAGGCGGGGCGCGCCGCAAAGGGGGCGGGGCGCGCTCGTGCTGGAGGGGCGCGCCCCGGGGGAGGGGCGTGCCGGGGGCGGGGCGCGCCGGGAAGGGGCGGGCTCCGGGCGGCCGCCGCCGGCGTGGGGAGGGCGCGCTCAGGGGCGGGGCGGGGCGCGCCGGGGGGCGGGGCGCGCCGGGGGCGGGGCGCCGGGCCGGCTCGGGGGCGGGGCCTCGCGCCCCGAGGGGGCGTCCTCCGGGCGGGGCGGGCCACCGCCCCCGCGGGCTCCGGTGCGTCAGGGCGCGTCAGGCGGGGCGGGGCGGCGAGCGCGGGCGGCGGCGGCGGCGGCGCGCGCCGGGCCTCCTCCTCCGCCTCCCGCACTCGCAGCAGCAGCCGCCGCCGCCGGCCGGGCCGCTCCGCCTCCTGCTGCCTTCCGCGCGGCGCGCCCTCCGGCATGTCGGCGGCCGTGGCGTGCGTGGACTACTTCGCCGCTGACGTGCTCATGGCCATCTCCTCGGGCGCCGTGGTGCACCGTGGGCGACCGGGCCCCGAGGGCGCCGGCCCCACCGCCGGCCTGGAGGTGCGCGCGGCGCGGCGCGAGCCCGGCCCGCCTGGGCCCCCGGCGCCGCCGCCGCCCGCCGCCCCCGGCCCCGCGCCCGCCACGCCCCACCTGCTGGCCGCCAGCATCCTGGCCGACCTGCGCGGCGGGTCCGGCGCCGCCTCGGGGGCTGCCTCGCCTGCCTCCTCGTCCTCCGCCGCCTCGTCCCCGTCCTCGGTTCGCGCCCCCGGCGCCGCGCCCGCCGCCGCCAAGAGCCACCGCTGCCCGTTCCCGGGCTGCGCCAAAGCCTACTACAAGTCGTCGCACCTTAAGTCGCACCTGCGGACGCACACAGGTGAGCCGGGCTCGGGGCGCCCCCTCCCCCCGCCGGGACCCCGAAACTGCGTGGCGCGCGGGGGGCGGGGAGGGGGGCGCGCCCGAGCCGCCGCTGCCGCCGCCGCGCCGGGCGGGAGGAGGGAAGGCGGAGGGCGGTGCCTCGGTGGGTGGGGCGCGCGCGGGGGGCGTGGTGGCCACGCGGTTCGGGCGCGCGGATGGCGGCCGCCGCGGGTCGGCGCTCACCGGGCCCGAGGGCCTGGGGGCTGCGGCGGGACGTGCCCCGGTTGGCCCCCCAGCCGTCCAGCCTTGGGGGTGGGCGCGGTGGATGGAGCCCACCGAGGCCGAGCAAGGCCCTGCCTTTCCCCAGCCTCAGTCTTCTTATCTGTAAAGAGGGCGGAGTCGCGTCGCCGCTTCGGGTGGCCGCGCGCACTCGGCCCGGAGGGCGGTGAGGCGTCTGGCGTGGGGCCAGGGGGGACGCGGCACGTTTTCTCTATGGCTCTGAGGTTCAGCGAGGCGGAGGGCGGAGTTGGGTGCACGGGTGGGGGGGTTTAGTCAGGGGAAGATGAGGACTTGAGAGGGGAACCCTAGAGGGCTCTAGTCCTCACCAAGTAACCTTAGCGCACTTTCCCACCACCTGGGGAGGAGAATCATCTGGGGAGGGAACTGGGAAGGTGCGCGCGGCTGCGGGGAGGTGCCCAAGCCACCCTAGAGCGTATCACAGCATAGCCCCGCCTGGGGTGCAGCGAGTGCTTGGAGCCTGGCGAGTCCTGGTCACCCCACCAGTTTCCCTGTGGACTACCCCTTTTCCTGCTGAATGTGCGGGTCCTTTCCTACCGTCTTGGGTGGTCATTCTCTCCGGCTGTGGCTCACTCCCTCGCTCTGCCCCCTCCGTGGGTCCCACCCTCACTACCCTGAGGGCTTCTTCCACACTCGGAGCTTGGCCTGGGGACGGGGAATGTGCTCTCCGGTGGCCAGTCTGGGCTTGGTATTGGAGGCGCAGGAGAGGAAAGAAAGCAGGGCTGGGGACCCGGGGCAAGCTCTGATCTTGTGTGGGATGACCCCAGGCCTCAGTTTTGTCGTTTGTAAAAAGGGCTCGAGGTTGTCTTTCTACTGCATTTCAGGGTAGATGTGGAGGTTACTTGGCTCAGTCCACGGCCCGCTTATGGCTGGAGACTTGCCGCCTAAAGACGAAGTGAGGATCTGGACTGATGTGCACAGGAACTGAGTCTGTCTTTGGACGTGGGGAGCTACACTGAGGGGCTAGACGGTGGGGGCTGGAGAGCCAGGAGGGAGGAGAGGAGAAGCTGGTCACAGAGTAGGGCATGGTTCCCACCTTTCCCTGAGGTCTCACCCAACTGCTTGGAGCCATAGACTGGGACCCAGGGTGCCAGAACAGGATTTTGTATGGATTCCTGGTTTCTTCCAGGCCCCTCCACCTCCCAGCTGAGTGGCCCCTGGGTGGTACTCCTCTTCAAGGCAGTGGAGTCCCAGTATCTCTGCTAGAGGAGCATTTGGGGGTCTTCGAAGGTGGAAAGGCTTCTGTGGGTGGAGGAAGATAAAGAGAGGGGCAGAAAAAAAGATCACATTGGGTGGCCAGGCCACCTCCCACCCAGGCACCCAAGGGGTGTGGCTAAGGCTTCTCGGGACCCTTCAGTGTTTGTGGGCTCCACATGATGGTGGCGGTGGCCTCTAAGCTAGTGAAGAAAAAGGATTCCATGGCACAACTGGAGAGGGCAAGACTGCAGCCTGCAGAGCAGAGTTCAGGGTACCCCAGAGGAGGTGTGGATGTTTGGGGTCAAGCCACGTGCTGCCTCCACAGAGTAGGGGAGGTCAGGGTGCACCCCCTTGCAGATCCTTGGGGGCCTTGATTGTCTTGTTCTCTCGTTGCTTCCCGAGCCCATTTATAGTAGTGATGCTGGGTCAGGATGGCACAGCTCCTGAAGAACGGCCTCTTTGTGAAGGCCCTGTGACTCAGTCTCCAGAGGGCTTTGGACATTATGGAGCCTTGGTGGTGCATAGGTTAAGAGCTCAGCTGCTAACCAAAAGGTTGGGAGTTCGAATCCACCAGTGGCTCCTTGGAAACTCTACGTGGCAATTCTGGTCTGTCATATAGGGTCGCTAAGTTGGAATCGACTCCATGGCGACGGGTTTCGATGTTACGTGCTTAAAAAAATAAATCTCCATTTATTTAGCATCTTTCCCCCAGCTGCGGTACCACCACGGCTTCTTTTAAATGTAGGTGTGTTGGTTTGTCCAGCCCCCTGGGAGAGGAAGGCCAGGCCTGGTGGTGTCCACTGCCGTGGGTGGCCCTGGGGAATAGGGGCCTGGGACATGACAGAGTTGGCCCGGGATGCATTACCGATGCTGCAACTTGGGGCTGGGCAGGCCTGGGGAAAGACAGAATGAGGGGTCATAATTAGGCACCTGCTGTCTGCAGAATCCTAGCCCTAGGGCCCTTGGGAGGGACAGTCCTGCCCTTCCCCCTTGCCTGGGGTGTGCTGTCATCTTGGCAAAAAAAAAAAAAAAAAAAACCTTTGCTATCTGGTGGATTCTGACTCACGGCGGCCCCACGTGTTGCAGAGGAGAACTGCTCTGTAGGGTGTTCGTAGCTGTAATTTTTATGGAAGCAGACCCCCAGGCTTTTCTTTTGCGGTACTGCCAACCTTTAATAGTTGATTGCAAACTGCTTGTATGACCTTCCTCTTGGCAAAACCAAAAAAAAACAAACAAACAAAAACCCAAACCGCTTTCATCGAGTCAATTCCAACTTCCAAAGGGAGCACCGAATCCTAGCCCTGCCCCATTTTACAGATGGGCACATCGAGGCACAGGAGGGCCCAGGCTGGTATGGAGTATGGTGCCCCCGTTATGATTTTGACCCCCTTTGGCTCAGGGGTGGGGAGGCTGGAAGGGGTGATGGATTTTCACAGGGGCACCTAGCTGCAAGTGGGAGGGGAGGGGGGCTCCAAAGATACACCTGGCACCCCCATGTCTAGCGTACAGCTCCTGGCCCAGCCGGTGCTCTCCTGCGTGGGGCGGGAAAGGACTTTGGAAGCTGCGGGAGATGTTGATGCCGTTGCCGTGGATACGGAGTGTGTGAGCTTGGAGATGGGGCGGGGGCGGGAGGAGAGAGGCTGGCTGTCTCCTTTCTGCTCTTGAACTGTTTTCATCTCTGGACACCCCCCCCCCCATGTCCCCCCAGTGCCTGGCACACGGCCTTCCCTGCACCTTCTGGATGTCTCTGACACCCTCATCCAGAGAAGGGGTCAGGCCTGGGAGGGCTGTGAGGAGCAGTATTTTAGTGCTGAGTCTCTCCACCTTGGCCCTGCTGACATGGGGGCCAGATCCTTGTCTAGGGTGGGGTTATCTTGTGCACTGTAGGGTGTTGAGCAGCATCCCTGGTAACCACCCACTTGATGCCAGGAGAACCCATTTCCAGTCCTGACAAACACAGATGTCCTCAGACATCACCAAGTGACCTCTGGGGGCAGAGTCACCTCTGGTGGGAACCTCTGGTCTGGTCTAAACTCCCATTTACTTAAGCCTGAGAAACACTGAGCACCTACTGTGTGTTTTTTAGGTGTGGAAGGCACCAGGGACCCCAACGATGAGCAGACTCAGTCCCTATTCCCCCGGGACTCACAAAAAGGGGGGAGGGGAGGCTACCTGGAGGAAGGGAGGTCCCTGACACACCTGAAGCAGCAGGGGTAGGGCAGGGAAGGGTGTGTCTCAGGAGCGGGGGGGGGGGGGGGGGGGGGGGGGGAACCACATGCTGAAGGCTAAGAGGCTCTGGGTGGTGCAGTGTGCCTGGGGCTTGAGGATGAGGTGGGGAGGGGGCAGAGCAGGTGAAGGGTTCCACTTAATCCCAAGGGCAGGTGGGGGTGGGGAGGGGGAGGCTTGGCTTTGCAGAGGAAAATCCGTTTATGGAGAAGGGATTATGGGATCCTGGTGGAGGCCTTGAGGAGGGTAGGTCTGCCCACTTCTGGGAGGGACAGGGGTGGGCAGACCCCCGAATTGGGTCAGAGGGAGAAGTCCCAGGATGCAGGGGTACAGGAGGAGATGAAACCTGGGAGGAGAGGCAGATGGGGAAACTGAGGCCTGGAGAGGGAGACAGCTGCCCCCCTTCAGGGCCAAGCCCCCATTATCCCCAGGCAGAGGCTGTTAGCTCCCTGAGGGTCAGGGTGAGGGGCACAGGATGGGGGACATACTGGTGGCTTACCTGGGGGGGCAGTGCCAGGTCCAATAGGAGTGGAAGGGGGTGGGGGTGGCATGTCGGCCTCTGGCCAGTACCCAAAGACTGCTGCCTACCTCCTCTCCCCAGCACCCCTCCCAGTGGGTGGGGTGCCTGTCCCCAGGGTGGGGAGAGGGCTCCTGCTCCCTCTAGCCAGTGGGTGTAGGTCCTTCAACATTGCGGGGGTGATAACCACCTCCGTCCCTGTCCCTTGCCTCCTAGGCTCCCTGATAAAGGTGGCCTAGGCAGGCCAGGAGTTGGTGAATGATACCAGCGCTGGGTGGGCCGTCCTGGTCCAGAGATCTTTCCAGAACAGAGGGAACCCAACACACATGGTCCAAGGGTCTTCTGGGAGTGGTACCCCCTTCCCCCCAGACAGCCCCCAGGGAAGATGCCAGTTGGGGGGGGGGGTGAGCTGGGACGTGGGCCTGCAGGTGGGTTGTACTGCCCCAATTTTAAATGGATGGGGGTAGCAGTGATCCCTTCCGGGGGCAGGGGGCTGAACACACAGACCTAGCACCCCACATCAGTTGTCATCACTTCTATGGGCAGTCAGGGCTTGGTTGTCCAGGACTGTTAACTCTTCCACACAAGTATTAGGCATCTACTGCACTCCAGGCCCCATGCTGGGGACCCAGCTGTGAGCAGAGCACCAGTCCTCAGAGCTGATAGTTGGGGTGTGGGTGGGGGGCTCAGATAGCAAACCCAAGACAAGAACCAGGAAGTGCTGATTAAGGGGACAGCCATGAAGGAGTGAGGGGCCCACCATGGGGACCAAGGAAACCTTACTGGGGGAAGATGCTGAGCAGAAAACAGAGTGAGGGAAGAGGGCTCTGAGAAGCCAGTGAGGAAGGTGGGGCGGGGAGCAGCTTCAGCTTTGACACAGAGCAGGGTGGGAGCCCTAGGAGGCTTGGAGCAGGGCAGAGGGTGTTGGGGGCTTTCCACTTGCATCTCTGGAAGCTGCTGGACTATAGGACCAGTCCCAGCACACTGGGGGCGTGGGGTGGCTGGCAGGATTTGCTGTGGGAAGGTGGGAGGCCAGAGATAGCCGGGGAGACTGTCCTCAGCTTTTGGTGGGAACTGAACAGTGGGCTGAAAAGGGGAAGCTTGCTGGGGGAGTGAGGAAACAAAGGGCCGGATAACTGGTTTGGATTCCGCGGGCCTGGGGAGGCTGGGGTGGAAGATAGGTTTGGAGGTGGCCACGGCCTGGGTGGCATTTGAAGCTATGGGGGATGGGGAAGATGAGATGAGGCCCCCCGAGGCTGGCCCTAGTGCCTTTGCACAGCCATCAGGAAGGCTGGGGGGTGGGGGGCCTGGCTCTGCCCTGCTCCCCAGGGTGCCCCAGTCAACCTTTGGCCCTTTCTGCTGAGTCTCCTGGATTCCTCTTTGCTCTTGGAGACCTGCTTAGGTGCCAGCTCCAGCAGGTAGCTCTCCACGACTGCCGGCTGGGTGCGAGGTCCTCCCCTGGCACCCACCTCCCCCGGCACCCATCGGCAGCAGCCCCAGCCTTCCCGTGCTTTTGTAGGTGTCTGCTGCGCCCTGAGCAGTGCGGGGGGGGGGCTCTTCATTTCCTGTGTCCCCCAGTGGAGTCCACCCTTGGCAGCTCACCCCTTGCCCTGCCCGCTGGCCCTGCCCCTGGAGGTATTGCACACTCCCGCCATTAAGGCCAAGCAGGCAGAGGCGTCCCCCAATGGCGGGACCAAGCTCCCAGGACCATGTGGCCTCCATTTTCCTGAGTGCTTCGCCAGGCGGCCCCGCTGTCCTGAGCTCACCCGGGCACAGCCTGAGTCAGAGGGTCAAGTTCACCGCGGCCCCGCCCACTCAGCTCCAGCTGCGGCTTCCTCAATGGCACCCTGTCCCACCACCTGGGGCCCCGCCCTCTTGCGTCCCAAAGTGTCACATACTCGCGCCTCCCAGCGAGGGCACTGTGGCTGGCGGGGCCTAGCATTAAGCAGGCCCGGGGTGACGCCTGTGCGTCCTGCGCCCACCACCCACGTGCGCGCACCACCCATGTGCGCAGTGCAATCCGGGGCGGCCGGCGGGGGCGGGGCTGGCGGGCGCCCAGGCCGCCTAGACGACCCTGGTCCGGGCCCCCGTCCCTGGCGGGGAGCGGCCACGTGAGCCGGCTACGTGCGGCAGCTGTGTTCCCTGCGGCTGCACGCGCCCGCCCCTTTCAACCTGCTCCCTGCAAAGTGGAGGGGGCGGAGGCGGGGAGCCGGGCCTGGCGCCCCAAAAGGGGAAGTGAGCGAAGTGCAGGGCAAACCCGAGGGGTGGTCCCTTGCCTTCTGTCTCCACCCTGCAAGATGGCCACAAGAGTCCCTGCGCCCTGGGGCGCGTGGGCCCATCTGAAGCCAGCAGCCCCTCTTCTCTAACCAGGGCCCATCTCCCAGGCTGAGGTCCCCCAGGACCTGTTGGTTTTCAGTGGCCACCATAAGCGGGGGCCGTTTGGAGCCCCTTGGTTCTGTAGGGGACGCTCTCCTGCCGGGACCCCTCTCCCGGCTGTTGCTACCCCTGCTTTCCAGGTCTGAGAGAGATGTGGGTTAGGAAGGGGCCAGCCCCAGGGATTTAAGGCTGCCGGTGGTCTTGGGGACACTCGCATGGTTGTGGCCTCCTGTGACACCACCCACGGAGGTGGCACCAGCGCCCCTCTCCGCTGCTTGGGGTGACAGCCTCCCAGGGCCTGTCCACCTCTCAGCTATGTGTGGCCAGCAGCTGTCGCGTAGGGTAGGACACTTTTTTAGGGGCCCTGGCACCAGTGTCCGGTGGTGCTGGGGGTCTCCGGTGTAGCAGGGAGGGAGCAGAGGATGAGGGAGGGTTTTTTTTTTTGCTGCTCCAGCCTGGCAACCCCTTTTGAATGCCGGCACCCCCTCACTTCCTCCTCCTGCTCTCCCCTCCCCCTCAACCCTTATCCCAGGGCAGCCCATGAGAGCTTTTGGGAACAGAAATGTCATCGCGTTGCCCCGAGAATCTAGGCACTCTCCTCCCCACGGCTGTGGGTCTGTCTCATGTTCCCCCTACCCGTTCCCGGTCCCCTCTGCTCTCTCTTGCCCCGGGTCCCGCTTTGGGGGCCCCTTCCCTGACCCTAGGTGGAAGGACCCCTTATGTTTGTAGTTTTCTCTCACCAGTTGTGTAGCGAGCTTTCAGGGTCAATCTCTTAAGTTTGCGCCCCTGCCTCCCCTTGGACTTGCGCCCAGGGGCAAATGCCCCCCCAACCCTCCTTGCTATGCCCCGGTCACTCGGGTCCCCGCAGGTAGCCCATGAAGTGACTGCCCCCCGGCCACTGCGACCATGCTGCGGCCCCGTCAAGGTCAGGCCCGGCTTTTGGGGCCACGCGGGGGACCTGGTCCCAGCCAGCTTTCTTTTTCTCGTCTGGTGCCATGAGGGTCTCGAACACGGACGTGGATGCCCGAGTTCTATCACCCATCCCCCTCCAAAACCTTGGGCCCTCGGGATTGGTTGACCTGGGGATTCCGGGGTGCCTGTACTGGAGCGAGGTCTGGAAGGGTGCCCGCCCCGGGTGCCCATGGCTGCTTGGTTCCGGGCGTGGCCGGAGGCGACCAGAGCTGGCTACTCTAAAGCATAGGGGCCTGGGGAGACTGGGTCTAAGGGCGGGACCGACCTGCCCCCGCCCAGCCCTGGGCGCTCCTGGACCGCTGGGGAGACGTCGCACACGCCGCGGGGGTCGCAACCGACCGATTAGCTGGGAGTCTGGCGGCACAGGCCTGGAGCTGAGCCCCTGACCGCAGTGGCCAGGGACAGGACGGGCGGGGCCCGGCTACTGGTGGGAGGGGTCTGCGGAGGAAGTTGAGCATGGTGGCTGCCCCTCCAGCGCCATCTGCTCTGTGGGGCGGGGCCGGTCCCTGTGGCTGCGCCAGGTCCCGCCCCTTCCCGGAGGTCACGCACCCGCCTCGGTGCTGGGCTGCAGGTGGCTCCGGAGGCGCCTCAAATGTCGCTCTGTTGGTAGAGGGTCACTCGGCACAAGAACCTGCCCCGACACTCACCTAGGCTCCTCTGGGTCTCTGCGCCCCAGGTGGTCATGTGGAAAAGGAGGGCGTTGATGGGGTCGAGAACACCTGGGAGGCTCCGGAATGCCCCACAGGAGGGGTGGGCGAGGATTGGACCATCAGTCAGGGAGGCAGGGTGGGCTGGGAATGGACACGAGTTGGACAGGGTGGCCTGGAGTGACCCGTTTACATAACCATCAGCCGCTCCAAAAACCCAGCTCCCAACGTGTGTTCTGAGCTCGCGCGCTCATGTGGGGGAGCCCTTTCAATTCGCCCACGGGGTCACATACTGGGGGGCTGGGAACAGACCTGGAGGAACTTCAGCTTCATTCTAGGTTCTCTTTCTTTTTTTCTTATCGTAGTGAGTATATACATAACAAAAATTTCACCATTACATTTATTACCTGTACAGTTCAGTGACCTGTTACGTTGATCAGTCCTGTGTGGCTTCCCCATTTTTCCATCAACTTGAACAGAACCTCAGTGGTCTTCAGTTAATGACTCCCTGTTCCTCCCTCCCTCTCGCCCCCCTTGTTGGGTACAATCGAGTCGACTCTGCCTCAGGTACCCAGTGTGACAGAGTAGAACTGCTGCACGGGGTTTTGTTGGATGTAACCTTGGTGGAGGCAGATTCCCAGGTCTTCCTCCTTTGGAGTCACTGGGTGAGTGGGTTGAAACCACTGACCTTTCAGTTAGGAGTCAAGCGCATAACCATCGCACCACCAGGGCTCCTTTTTGCATGTTTAAAGGTTTTAAGTTCATGCTCCCAAGTCAGCTCCTAGACTGGGGTGTGTGTTTGGGACTGAGGACCCTTTGGGATCTGATGGGATGCCCCCACCTCCAGACTCCTCTGTCTTCCAAAGAGAGCGGCACCTGACAGCTGTCTGTCCTCCCTCTCTATCTAGGTGAGCGCCCCTTTGCCTGCGACTGGCCCAGCTGCGACAAGAAGTTTGCGCGCTCAGACGAGCTGGCCCGCCACCACCGGACCCACACGGGGGAAAAGCGCTTCCACTGCCCCCTCTGCTCCAAGCGCTTCACCCGCAGCGACCACCTGACCAAGCATGCTCGCCGCCACCCCGACTTCCGCCCAGAACTGCTCCGGCGCCCCGGTGCCCGCAGCGCCTCGCCCAGCAACTCACTGCCCTGCAGCCTGGCGGGCAGCCCTGTGGCCAGCCCCTCAGCCAGCCCCGGCCCTGCCGGCCTGTAGGGTACCTGGCCCTTTGGAATGGAGCACCAGCAGCACCCATGGGAACAGGGGGGCGGACAGGGAGCCCCAGCCCCTGCCGGCCTTCTCCTGTGAACCCTGGGCACGCCCTCCAGAAAGTAGGGCCAGGCTGAGACCAGGTCACAGGGGTCTCGGTGGATGGCTGGGGCCTGCAGAAAGGAAGGGATTTCTGTGTGTGTAAATAGCCGCGATTGTTAACTCTCCTTTTATCTGTTAGACAGGGACCCCAGGGGGTGGCCAGCAGGCCACGGTGGGTCACTGTTACCACTTCCCTGCTTTCTCTGGGGGTGGGGTTCCTAGGAGAGGAGCCCCCTGCTAAGGGCTCAGACTCCACTCCCAGGCTGTTCCCTTCCATTTGGGGTGAACTTTGCAAAGAGCCATAGATGAACCAGGGGTCACTGTGGGCCCCACCCAACTCTGGGGCCCCAACCCCACCGAAAGCCATTGGAGATGTTCAGGGAAATGGGGTGGCCCAGCTGCTCCCTTGGGTACTCAATCTCAGGTGTCCCAGGTTCTGCCCACTGCCCACAGAAGGGGCCGCCCTGCAGACCCAGACAGGGTGGCGGCAGGAGGGTGTTAGGGTTTCCATAGGGGCCCCCGGGGCTTGGGGTGGGTATGGGGAGACCCCAGGGCTGCTTCCAAAGAGCATTGTGACTCACTTTTTGGGCAGGGGTTGGGGGGGAGGCAGGGACAGGGTCCACTTGGGGAGTGAATGCGGCTTTATTTATTTCCCTGTCTTGCTGGTGTGGAGGGGCCCTACTGCCCCTCTCTGGGTGTCTGTGTGTGAGATTGTTGGGGGAGGCTGGCACCATGGACGCAGCCTCCCTGCTCCTGCCGGGGTAGGGTCCCCGACTTTGGCCTTCCGCAGTGTCTCATGACAATCAATCCCAAACATTCAGGACCCCCATAGCCATTGATTATGATGTACCCCTCACCCCCCCTGCAAGTGGGGTGTCAGGCCTGGGACAGCAGGGCCACAGGCTCTCTCGGGCCCTCAGCTGCATCCTGCATCCTCCTTCCCCCTAATACCCTTCTTCTTTCTGGGTGCCTGAAAGGGACAGCCCCTCGGCCACACAATTGAGTTCCAGAACCTTCCATGTGGACTTGGAGCAGGAATGGCCGGCTCCTGGGAAAAAGCTCGTTTTTTTGGGCGGGGTAGAATATTTTTTCAGGCGCCAATCCCTTTATTGTTCTGGGCCCCCGCGTGGGTGGTCTGTTGTCCTCAGGGGTGTGTGTTTGGGGGGGCGTCTCCGTGGTCTGAGCTTGGGGAGGGAGGGGGTGTAAATGCCAAGACCGCTTATGCCCCCATCTTCTGGACAGAGGGGCTGAGGACTCCTGCCCTGGACCCGAAGGGGCACAGCAGGCTCCCCACCCAAGACCCTGAAAGGATCTGGCCCCCCTGTTGGTTGCAGGGTTTTTTTGACAGGGGTCCCCCACTAGTTGCAGGCTGGGGTTTTGGATCCTCCCCAGCTGGCGGGCCCCAATGTCCTGGGGGAGGGGGGAAGGGGAAGCCTTTAGGAGCTGGGCTCCAGAAGGTCCCTTCTCGGCCCTCACCTGGGGGTCCTCAACAGGGCCAGGCTGTCTCCACCTGTGCCCTCAAACCCTTCTCTCTCTGGCAGCTGATAGTGAGATGCCTTAGTCTGTGGGGATGGGTGGGGGGCTGGGACCCTGTGTACCTTTGTGACTTTGGATGTTCCCTTGGTTGGGCCCCACCTGGCTGGTGCCAGTCTGCAGGTGGTAGGTCAGGGGGCCATGGCCCCCAACTCTTCTTTGTCCCTCCCCCCATCCAATGTCCAGGGACCTGGAGAACCTCTGTACGAGGAGCTTCTGGGTATTGGGATGGGTGCCAGCCATTTAGTAGTGGGGGCCTGCAGGAGGGAGGGCCCCCGAGGACCTTGGCTTTCCGTGGGTGGGCGCCCCCTCTCCCTCCCCCTCCTGCCTGGCCTCATCCTTGTATTTAATTAATTAATTAATTAAACAATCTCTTTTTTAAACCCTACCTCCTGCGTCTGTGAGGTTCTTCCTGTGGCTAGTCGCTGGCCCCGAAGCCCTGGGCTCTCCGAGCCGCTCTGCCCTGCCCACCAGTGTGGTGGGTGGGATCGAGGCTCCACAGCCGTCAACCTTCTGGGGAAACTGAGGCAGTGGGCTAGGAAGCCCTCGGGCCTGGAGGTGGTCTTGGCCAGGCCCCTCTGGCTGGGACGCAGAATAACCGCCCCCACAATGAATGAGCCCGATGCGGAGGCGCCCCTACTCCTGGGGAGGGGGCGGCTGGCATCAGCACGCGCTGCCGCCCAGTGTCACCCACGCCTTGTGCAGCTGCGCCCCCGGCCTGGGCTTCCCGCCCCGTTACCCGGTTACCCGGCAACCGAGGCGCGGTGACACGGCGCCCGGGGGCGTCCGGCGCCCGCCCCTTCCGGCGCCGACGAGGCTGGGGGAGCCGGCGCCCCTTGGGGCCAACCGCAGGCGGCACAGGGTCCCTCCCAGTAAGGTCCCCGGCCCCCCACCCCGTCATTCGTGTCCAACTAGACTCCTGTGCCTAGTTGGCCGGCCGCTCATAATATTGAGCACCTACTGTATGCCAGGAGCCCTGGTGGCACAGTGGTTAAGCGCTCAGCTGCGAACCGAAAGGTCCGCCCTTGGAACCCACCAGCGCTCAGGGGGAGGAAGATGTGGCAGTCTGCTTCCATAAAGATTTACAGCCTAGAAAATCCTATGGGGCAGTTCTACTCTGTCCTATAGGGTTGCTATGAGTCGGAATGGACGCAGTGGGTTTGGTTTTGTTTCTGCTTTGACTGTGTGCCAGCCCCCTGCAGCTCCCAGTGGAGGGGGGCAGGTTAGTGCTGGAGGGGAAGAGCCCACCGGGTGGGGTGCACTGAGAAGCTGGCAAGAGCTTTAACCCCCTCCTAGGATTCCTGGGGCCCCCAGAGCCCAAAAGCAGAACCCCCCACCCCCCCAGCACCTGCCCTTCCCCGGGGCTTCGCCTGATTCCCGCCCTGGGAAGGCGGTGGCCGCGCCATCTGGTGGCCGCCCCTGGTACTGCATGCCGCTCAGATTGCCTCACCCACCCCGGGTCCCGCCCGCAACCTGGGCACGGGGCTCCACCCTCTCGTCGCTATTCGAAGGCAGCCTGCCTCTCGCCTCCCCCTCTCTCCTGTTTCAGCGATTTCTCCGTTTCTACTGGGTGGTCCCCCCAGCCCGCATCTCCATGGGAGAACAAGGCAATCGCTCCCTGGACCTCCTCCCTTCCAGCTCCTGCTCATTTCTCTGCCCCTTTGCAGCAAACGCCTGGAGTGCGGGGTCTACTCTCACAGCCTCCCCTCCCAGTCTTCTCTTGGGTACACTCCCATCGGGCTTTTGAGAACCCCTTCCCCCCGTGCAACGGAAACTGTCACCCCCAGGCCCCCACGTGGGCAGATCCACTGGCCCAGTGCTCACCTCCAGGTGTCCGACACCTTCTCCCTCCTTCTTTGGAAGCACCGTCCTGGGGCCTCCGGTCCCCACTCGCCCCACCCACTCACTGCAGGGTGTGTTCTCCGCCAAGACCTCCAGAGGTCACCTGTGAGCACCTGAGCCAGGTCCCTTCCCTCCTCTGCCTATAACCCTCCAGGGCTCCCACCTCCCTCAGGGTGAAAGGCCAAGTCCTCCCCACGGCCCACAAGGCCCTGCCCTCTCCCCCTCGCTCACCTGCGCCAGCCACACTGGCCTCCTCACTGTTCCTCCAACTCACCGGGCGCTGCCTTGCCTCAGGGGCTTTATACAGGCTGTTCCTGCACCTGGAATCCTCTTCCCCCAAAGGTCCACTTGGCTCCCTCCTTACCTTCTTCAAAACTACTCTCACCTCCACTAGAGGGGAAGGGGTCTGTGTGTTGTGGACTGATGTTTTTAGCCCTGTGCCTGGCACCTAGTAGGTATTTGGAAATCTTTGTTGGATGAATGACCAAGACCAGCTAGCTTGACTGGAGCTCTTACTATGGGCCCAGCTCAGGGAATCTCTCATTTCATCTCTCGTGCATCAACAGGAGCCATGCTAAGGAGATCTCCGTGATGGTGGAAAGATCTGAGGCACCGATGAAGTGAGAAGAGAGTGGGGCTGGGAGAGGGGGTCGCTGAACTTAGCAATGGCCAGCGGTGGGTCCAATGTGGCTGGCTCTTCAGAGACAAACTGGGGATCAGAGTTTGTATGTGATATTGCCCAAGTTTTAAACACGGGCAAGAAGTTCACATCATTAAAAAAACAGGTAACAGACACATGTGCACACATGTTTATAGAAACATTATTCAGCATTAATCACAACTGCCAAAAGGTGGAAACAGCCCAAATGTCCATCAGTGATGTGTGGATAGACACAATAGGGTATATCCACACCATGGAATATTATCCAGCCATACAGAGAAATGAAGCTCTGATACACGCCACAGTGTGGACAAACCTCAAAAACATCAAGCTCAGTAAGAGAAGCCAGACATGAAAGGCCACATAATATAACCACACTACTGGGGAAGGAGGACGGCAGTGAGGGAGCAGGGTGGAGAGTCCCCAGGGAGAGACGTGGTTGCCAGATGGAGAAATCCATCGGGGTCCTTCCCCTGCTCTCAACCTGCCATGGCTCCCCACTGCCCTCCTGGGCTGAACAACAAGGACCTTTACCAGGCCCACAGCCTAGACCACCGCCACCTCTCCTGCCCCCGCACTCTTCTACGCATCTTCTTTTTATCAACACTTATTGTACTCCATACCAGGTACCGCTGGTGACATGGCTCCTGCCCCCATCACAGCATTAGGTCACTCTGAAACTTCCCATTAAGATGTTAGCCTCCTCCACTGTACCCCACTAGGCTGTGAGCCCTCCCCACGTATCCCTTCTGCCTGGTTTGGTATAGCATTTAATCCAAAGCCTGGTATACAGTAAAAAAACCAAACCGGTTGCCTTCGAGCCGATTCTGACTCATAGCGACGCTATATGACAGAGTAGGATGGCCCGACAGGGTTTCCAAGGAGCGGCTGGTGGTTTCAAACTGCCGACCTTTTGATTAGCAGCAGGTTTCTTAACTACTGCACCACCAGGGCTCCTGTTGTTGTTGTTGTTAGGTGCCGTCGAGTCACCTCCGTCTATAGCACCCCTATGTACCACAGAACGAAACACTGCCTGGTCCTGCACCATCCTCAAAATGCTTGAGCCCACTGTTGCAGCCACTCCATCTTGCTGAGTGAGGGTCTTCCTCTTTTCCACTGACCCTGTACTCTGCCAAGCATGATGTCCTTCTCCAGGGACCGATCCCTCCTGACAATATGTCCAAAGTATGTAAGACGCAGTCTCGCCATCCTTGCTTCTAAAGAGCCTTCTGGTTGTACCCCCCACCCCCGCACCTTGTTTGTCAGTTTATCATACTGAGGGGGCTTGCGTGTTGCTGTGATGCTGGAAGCTATGCCACCGGTATTCAGATACTAGCAGAGTCACCCATGGAGGACAGGTTTCAGCTGAGCTTCCAGACTAAGACAGACTAGGAAGAAGGACCCGGCAGTCTACTTCTGAAAAGAGTTAATCAGTGAAAAAATTATGAATAGCGCCAAGGCTCCTGGTATACAGTAAACCCAAACCAGTCAATTCCAACTCGTAGCGACCCTATAGTATACAGTCAAATCCAAAAACCAAACCCAGTGCTGTCAAGCTGATTCCGATTCATAGTGACCCTATAGAACAGAGTAGAACTGCTCCATAGAGCTTCCAAGGAGCCCCTGGTGGGTTCCAACTGCCGACCTTTGGGTTAGCGGCCGAATTCTTAACCACTGTGCCATCAGGGTTTCCACAGTATACAGTAGGTGTTCAGTAATTGATGAACGAGTGGGAACAACACACCTCCTGAGGACCTGGGGCATTAGACTGCTGGCAAAACTCCAGCTGCGGGAAATTAAGCACTTATTGAGAGCCAGCTGTATATCTGCATGGAGGGTTTCAGAGTTTGAACAGGGTAACTCACGCTAGGGTGTCCCAGTGTACAGGTAACACCCGCCCTGTCCAGTAAAGGGCGCTTTAAGGTAATATGCTAATTAAATGTAAATTAAGTGCAAATAGCCCTTAGCTGGGGCCAGAGGGGCTCTTTTTGGTCAGGCAAGCCGCGGACAGCCTCGCCGCCCCAGGGGCCTGGGGCTCAAAATGGCGAGGGTACGGCCGCCGAGGGCCGGGCGCCGGAGCCGGCGAGGCTTCCGGAGGCAGCAGGAAGGGCATCTCGTGTCCCCTTTACTTTCTCCCGCTGTCGCTTCTCTCTGTCCGTGGGTCCATGACCCGCCTCGGTCCCGCGTGGGAGGGCGCTTCTGATCAGGCGCGCTACGGGCAGCCCCTCCCGGGGTCCCTTGCGGCGGCGTCCCGGGGGCCTCCGGGGGCCTCGGAGCAAGATGGCGGCGACGGGGTCCGTGAGGCGCGGGCGGCGGCGACCGCGGCGCCAGTGAGGGGCCCGGGGGCCCGGGCGGCTCCGGGCCGGGGCCCCGCCGCGGCACGGACCATGCTACGCTCCACTGGCTTCTTCCGGGCCATCGACTGCCCCTATTGGGCTGGAGCGCCCGGGGGTCCCTGCAGGCGACCCTACTGCCACTTCCGACACCGCGGGGCCCGGGTCCCCGGCGCGCCCGGCGGCGGCGGAGCGGCGCCCCCCACAGCAGGTAATGCCCGACCGCCTGCGCGCCCCCGGCTCGGCTCCCCGGCCCAGGTCTGACTCCCCTGCCGGGGTGCCCCCGGTCTCCGTGTTCAGCCCAGCCTCCTCCCCAGTCGCTCACGGGCGACAGGCCACCCAAACGGGACCACTACCACCCACCCCGGGACCCGGTGCAAGTCGCTGCATCTCTCTGGTCCCCAGAGTCCAAGCGTGTAGAACGTAAACAGTGGGAGGGCCTGCTCTCCTAGGGCTGTCGTGAGGGTGGGGCAGATAACGCAGGCCGAGCGCCGAACCCCGGGCCTGGCACAAAGGCAGGGACTTGGGAACCGAGCGAGGCCGACGAGAGTCGGCAAGCCCAGGGTTGCTTCACCTGCCCTTGTTAGCGTCGCGGTCCTCGGGGGACAATGCATTCCTGCTGCTCCCCCAACCCCATGTGATGGTGGCTGGCAGCCCTTGTTCATTTCCTTGCGACTTTTCCCAGCGGCGCCTTTGTTACTGTCGATATCTTCTCCAGTAGTTGAGTCAAGAGGGTCTTAGGTGTACTTATGTGTTTGTCAGATGTGACCAGACAGGGAGTCATTCAAAACCCACTTGAAGGAGGAGGAATCTCTGCTTGTTGGGGGAGAGAACATTAAAGGGCTACCAGTCACGTCATGGCGCGGTGACCATCCGTGTCGTGACTGAGTTTGGTGACGGCGGCTGGGGCTCAGGCAGTGCCTCTGTAGGAAGTGTGGGGTTCGACCTGAAACATTAAGAACGGTGAGGATTTGGACTGGATGACAAAGACGGGGATGGCAAGGAAAGAGGTGGAGAGCAGATTAAGTGTGGGGTCTTGTGTCCCGAGCGAAATTCAGGCTCCCACGGTGACCACAGGTGACCCACAGGCTCCCATGCGTGGCCTCTGTCTCTCGCAGTTGACTCTCACCTGGATCCACATACCCCAGGTTTCCTCATTCAGCCTCAGTTTCAAGTATTCTGTCTCGCTTTCCCATTAGGCCATGAGCCTCAGCTCAGAACCTTTTTACTTCAAAAAAGAGTCACTGTTAGTTGATTTAAATAATAAGTTTGTTTTCCCACTATGCTGGGGGAAAAAAAAAGTAGAATTTTCTTAACTCCTCCCCATAAATTTGCTTGGACCACTGACGCCTGGGGTCAGCTGTTGGCAGCCAGCCGGACGCAAATGTTCATTGTCTGCCTTCACACCTGGCATCCTGCACCTTTGTTGTGCCAGGTTTGGGGATTCATACCTGCAGAAGGTGCCTGGTCTCTCAGGAGCCTACCAGATGTGGCTACAGATACCGTAGCGTAAGGTCTTGGGTGCTCTGGAGCATGCTGCCAGCTCTGGTGGGGGCTGGGGAGTTGGTGGAGAAGGGGGTGGACTCAAGGGATTCCTGGAGTTGGCGACACTCAACTCATGTTCCTTTTTATCCTGTTAAGATGCAGTCTCTTGGCTTTGTCTATTTACTCGTTGGTACCATATGAGAACGCTGTACGTGCTGTTTTGCAAAGAGCCCCTGACTCCCAGATCCTCACCATTCAAGCAGACTGAGAACACATGGTACAGTAAATTGCTTAATATGGCCCTTCTAGCCATGCACGATCTTGTGACTCCTACAAAATGGTTGGAACTATGCAAAAAAGGTGCTTGTGGCCCACCAAAGGGATTGCACAGCATTGCTAATAATGCAGATAAGGTGCATGGAACCCCTGTAGGGGTGGCACATGCAAATAAGGTATGTGGAACCCTAACGAGGGGATTGGTCAGTTTTGCCATCCTGCTATGCTTAAAAAGAAAGCCAGTCCCAGAGCAGAGGGTGGACCTCACTACCATCAAGAAAGAAGAGCCAGCAGTGGAGCTCGCCCTTTGGACCCGGGGTCCCAGCTCTGAGAACCTAAACCTGGAAGACAGGGGGAGAGCTGTAACGCTGGAGACGGCATGAGACGGTGAGAAGCAGTGACAGAAACAGCAGCAGCAGAACCAGGAGCTTGGCGCGAGACAGTGCAGTGGGCTTCCCGGCCTATGAAGCAACGTAGCTACAGTGGGTGACCTGACCCACGGAGAGAGATAGCTTAAGCGCCTTCAGGCGGGAGGCTTCCTGGTGAAGTGGGGTGCCCCTGGGTACTTACCAGTGGAGCCAAAGAGCTTTCTAATATTTGCCTAAGCAGGGCAGAGGCCACACCTGAGTGGGGCTGAGGCCTGAGAGGGGAGGCCTGCCCTGAGCCAGCCGAGGAGCTGAGAGAGCTGTCCTGCACTGAAGAAGGGAGACTTTGCCTACTTGTTTCCTGATCCTGTTACTTCCCTAATAAATCCCATAACTGTGAGTATGGTCTCTGAGTTTGGTGTGGCTATTGCAATGCACTATTGAACCCAGCAAAGAAGTAGAGTGTTGTGGGAGGGATGGCTGGTTTCAGAATTGGTAAAAAGGCTGGAGAGTTGGGGTATGTCTGACCTCCGCCTCATAGGGATCAGCATTGGGCTGATGATTCTCCCCGCTGGTGATGTTAAAGGAGGCCAGACCCGCAGCTGTCAAGTCGCTTGTGACTTGGGGGCAACCCCACATGTCATAGACTAGAACCGCCTAATAGGGTTTTCTTGGCTGTGACCCTTGTGGAAGCAGACCCCAGGCATTTCTTCCGCAGCGCCGCTGGGTGGGTTCAAACAGCCAGCCTTTAGGTTAGCAGCCGATTGCAGACCACTTGCTCCGCCCAGGCTCCATCCCTGCCCAGAGGCAGTCTTACATCCCACCTTAGCCTCCTCTCTGCTGCAGGGGCCTCTCTGATCCTCTGTCACCTCTGTGACATGCTTATAGCGCCGCCCTTGGAGGTGGTGATGCAAAGCCCAGGTCCCAGCTAGCCTGTGCAGTACGGTCTGTATCTGCCCTCCAGCCCCGCCAGTCCAGACTCTGAGAAGCCCAGTGTCCCACCTGACTTGAGGAGGATGGACAGTCCAGCCTTCACCCTGAGCTCTGGGACGAGCCCTTGTCTCCTGGTGTTTTCCAGCCCTTCTTCCCCACGGGAGGGCCTTGCTCCTTGGGCGGGATCCCCCAGAAAAGCTGAGGAAGAAGCCGTGCCTCCTGGGCTCTGCATTTACCCAGTAGAAGTCACTTTGTTCCCCTTTCCGGTTCATTTTCCAGGCCCCTGCGCTTTGCCAAGCACCTGTGTGGCCTCCTTTGTAACAGGGTTATAAAGTGAGGTTCATTTGGTTTCTTGAGGGGGCTCTGGGATGGCCAGGACAGCAGCCTCTGGAGCAGAGAGGGCAGATGGGGCACTGCAGGCCACCCCAAGGTCATCACCACAACCCTGTGAAATGGGGCTAAGACCGCCTGGCAGGAGCAGGTCAGAGCCTCCAGGGCCTCCCTCTATGAGCAGTGGGAGGTCGGCGGGGGGAGGAAGATGCAGCTTGGAACAGCAGAGGGTGCTTGGGGAGGGCCGAGGACAGGCAGGGTTTGGCCTTAGGGGACGGGGATGTGGACGGGAGCTCAGGCTGGTGTATCTGTGGGCTCATTCCCTGGAGGTGAGCAGGAGGGTGGGGCTGGGGGCTCCAGGGTTTCCTTTGGGCTGTTGTCCCCAGACCTGCTTCAGAGATGGCAGGACACAGCCAGGCAGCTTGGAGTGACCTCACGAAAGACACAGCATGGGTCCAAGACTCAGGGTGCATGGATCCTGCTTAGTGGTGTGTCTTCTGTGCTGGGCCTGTCCAGGTGTGCCCGTGGGTGTAAGCAGTTACAGCTTGTCCTGCGGGTCCAGCTCTCACTGGTGCCCAGATTTTGGCCTTTTGGCTGGTCGCAGCCCTGTGGGAGGAGGAGGCTGTGGGGAGCCCAGCATGCCTGCCCCACTGTCGCCCCATCTTACGGAGGCAGGAGAAAGCTGTGCAGGGCCTGACGTCCCACAGCTCTAATGGTACACATGTCACCCTTGGTCCCCGCCAGTCTCAGAGCCCCTGCTCCGTGCCGACGCAGAGATGCCCCCACATGAGACAATGCCCTGTGTGAGCGAGCCAGGGGCTGGGGCCCCTGGGGTCCTGCTGGCCAGGCTGGCCGGCCGCTCTGAGAAGAAGGTGTCAGGTGGAGGTTCTGGCCACCTCAGGAGAGCCCCTGGCAGGAGAATCACCAGCCTTGGGAAGTCGCTGCCATCCCATCTAGCACAAGTCTGGCCTAGGGGTCTCAGGCTCAGCCGCAGCCCCAATATGTGCTCTTGCGAATGGGGGGTGGGCCCAGGACTCCATCTTTGCAGGTGATGCCCAGGAGCAGTGTTGGGCAGGGGAGCTGGGTGGGGGTCTCTAGAAGGCTTCTTGGGGGAAAGCTTTGCACATGCTTTGTGGAGGGGTGGGACCTGGTCAGGCCGGGAGGGAGGGGGTCCCAGCTGAGGGAGGAGGATGGAGAAGGAAGTGGCCAGGTGTCAGGCTGGGAGGGAGGGGTCCCGGGTAAGGGAGGAGGACAGGGAAGGCAGTGGCCAGGTGTCAGGCCAATGAGCTGGGGGAGCTCGAGTGGGCTGGGCCAGGTTTACCTGGAAAGGGTGGGATGGGGCCCCCTTGTGGGAACAGTGCCTCTGGCCTGAACGGGCGGCCTGATCTTCCAGCAGTATCTGAGGCCCACATAGGGGCCAGGGAGGGATCGAATTCCTTCTGACCCTCTAGACCCAGCCCCCGAGGCAGCCCCAGGATCTCCACCTTTGAACTTGGCTGTGATCGTGCCTGGTTATCTCTGCTCCTGCACTGGGCAGGCTCCCCATCTCTGATCCTTAGTTAGCGGTAGGACTTGCTGTCACCATTTTATAGATGAGGAAACTGAGGCTCAGAGAGGGAAAGTCCCTTCCCTGTGTCCTCACGGCGGTAGGTGGGGGAGCTGGGCTGAGTCCAGACCCCTGTCTGCACACGACCCCCCGTTGCTGAGCACCTGCAGCCCAGCCATGAGCACCCACCTGGTGCCCATGCAGGTCAGACCCAGCTGAACTGGCCCCACATGAGCCCCGAAACCTTCTGAGGATGGACAGGACGGAAGGCCTGGTCGGGGTGAGAGGTCAGGTGGCCCCAGCCTGGGCAGCAGCAGCAGCCCACCAAGCAGTCCTTTCCGTGCTGGGCCTGCCCCCATCCACTGATAAAGGACGTCACCCCCCAGGCGGCCCCTTCTGCCTGGAGCCCTGCTTCTCCAGGGAGGCGTGGAGCCAGCCACGGGGGCGGGAATGGGGGAGGCTGGGAACAGAAGTGCTTCCCAGCAGAGGGGCCTTCCTCCGCTTGCTGACTTGGAACAAGGTGGTGGGCAGCAATCACAGGACCCCGCCCCGGCCCAGGCACCATGCTGGGCCGTGGCGGGGGCAGCACATGATGCTCACCTGCCTCCCTGGTTGCTGGTGGCAGGTGTCATCAGGGTCCACAGGGCCCAGAACTTCTCACTGGAAACTCACTGCACCTCCTCTTCCGGTGACAGAACGTAGACAAAAACTGCTGGAAACCGGAAGGCTGGAGATTGGAGTCCACCCAGAGGCACCCCACTTCTGGAACATCAACCACTGAGAACCCCACGGAGCACAGCTGTACCCCGACACACATGGGGTTGCCACCAGTCAGATCCGACTTGATGTCAATCGTTAGGTGTCGATGCGGGCTTCCACTAGGTCAGCTGGGGCCTCCAACCCAGGTCTGGGATGGGAGCTGTGAAGCTTGTTGGATGGACAGTGAACACTGCCGACGTGGGGGCTGCACCCTTCTCTGCGCTGGGCTATCCTATGCATCGTAGGGGGTTGAGCAGCACCCCTGGCTTTCACCCACTTGATCCCAGTAGCACCCCCCGTTGTGATGACCGTCAGTGTCCCCATATCACCCAGTGTCCCCTGGGGGCAGGATCTACCCCTGTTAAGGACCAGTGGTGGGGGCAGTTTTTCTTCTTTTTAACCTTCACTCCCCCGTGCCTTCCACGAGCCCGTGGGCCCAGGCCTGGCAGAGTCCCCAGGAAGCCGGGACCCTCTAGCCTTCGGAGGAGCTGAACTGACTCCCAGGGGAGGAGCCTGTGTCTCACCTTTCTCGGTGGGCGTTCCCTCTTGTTCTGTTATTCTTGGTTTTTTGGAAAGATGAGATTCATAGAAGAGCTGCTGAAGCAGTTACCTTTTCAGAAGTATCACCAGGACTGAAGTCACAACTTGTCACAGTGCAGAAGGACCAGGGTTCCTGTCTGAGCTTGATCCTCCGCAGAAGTGCCCCTTTTCTTTGGAAGCCCCGTCCCAAGTGGTAGAAGTCACCTCAGCTCACCAGTGTCCCCAGGGCCAAAATCACCCCCAGTTGAGTCCTGGGTTAGGGGATTCCAGTGACCTCTCAAGACTGTAACTTTCAAAGCACCTGTATTTCAGGCTCAGAGTAACGTTCGTCTTAAAAACATTGGGAAAACATGGAAAAGTCAAGGATATTTAAAACTGCCTCCAGTCCTGCGTCTGTCAGCTGGCTGTGATT
Organism: Elephas maximus indicus; assembly: GCF_024166365.1. Taxonomy (NCBI): domain Eukaryota; kingdom Metazoa; phylum Chordata; class Mammalia; order Proboscidea; family Elephantidae; genus Elephas; species Elephas maximus. The sequence goes on along the minus strand of NC_064821.1, from coordinate 1,588,388 downwards.
CTTTCCGGACCAAGGAAACACTAGAAGGGTCTGTGAGTCTTTGCGTGTCCTTGGGGCCGGGCCACCCAGGCTGAAATGAGGCTGTTGGCTTCTGAGGCTCCGTCTAGTCCCCCCGCCCCGCACCGTGAACAGTCTCCGTTCTCTGTCTTCCTCCTGGGGGCCATGTCCCCGGGAGGCTTGGGGTTCTGTGCCCGTAGCACAAGGATGCAGGCGTGTGCTGGCCACCTCAGAGCCGTCCACCAGACAACTTCCTGTGGGCACTGAGAGGCGCTCTGAAAACGGAGCTCACATGGGCTCCTTCCACGTGGCAGGAAGGCCGGGGTCGGAAGTCAAGCACATCTTGGGGGAGTGCCCTCCTGCATCCGGCTTGGGTTGCCAGGGGAAACAAGGAGGAGATCCCCTAGAACTGGGGTGCTTTGGGGTGGGACTTAGCCTGGTCCTATCCTCCCTGGGCCTCTGTACCCTTTGTAAAGTTGGTGGCTGGCCCTGGTGACCTCTGAGGGCCTCTCTGGGCCTGTCTGAACCCAGTCAGTAGCTGTGGGGCCAGGCAGAACGTTGCCGCGAAGAAGCAGACTCCGGAAGCAGGAGGGAACAGAACACGGGGTGGCCAGCAGCTCAGGTACAGGACAGGGTCCCCAGGAGAGAGCAGATGGCACCTGGGATGCAGGGGTGTCAGGCGAATGTCCCTGAAGAGGTGATTACTGATCCAGCTTTTAAAAGATGAATAGGAGTTTGCTTGGTGGCTGAAATTGGGATTAGGGCCAGGATTCTAGGCAGGGAGGGAGAGGGCCCACCAAAGGTCTCAGAATATCCTCACGCTCTGTGGTTTGGAGGGGCTGCTGGGAGGCTCCCCAGTGCCTTGCTGGAGGAACAGGAGAGGCTGCCCCCACGGGCCCGGAAGAGCTCACTGGGATGCTGACTGGTTGTCCTTCAGTGCAGGCCAGGAGTGCCGCCGCCGCCATCCGGCTAGCTGGTCCCAAACACAGAGGCCCCTGCGGTGGGCCTGAGGGCCCGTGACTCTGGGTCAGTATTTTGTTCATTCACTCACTCCCTCATTCATTCTTCCCTCAAATCTCAGCAGATGCTCACACCAGCCAGCCAGCCAGCTCAGCTGAGGCCCAGGGCACAGACAGGAGTCTCACGGCCCTGCCAGTAGCTTAAGGCTTTGAGCTGCTGGATGGCAGGGGACAAGACGAACAGAGTGGGCGGGTGACAAGAGGGGACTGGACATTCACCCCAGGCATGTCTGGAGGTGTGGCACGGCCATGTGCCCACCCCTGTTCATCCTAGAAGCCAAGCCCGCCACCTCAGCTATGGTCACACACAGAGACCTCTGTCCTTCCCGTCCCCCCGAGTGGCTCCCAGGGTCCTCACAGAGCAAGAGCAGGGCCTGAGGAGGTGGGACATGGGCCTGGCCTCCCAGAGCCAGCTGGTGCCTCTCTACTCCCTGGCTGAGGAGCTGTGTGAGGTGGGGCATGTGGGTGCAGCCTCCTACGTGCCAGGTGCTGAGCTAGGTGCCATAGGGAGGGCAGCCATCCCGTGCTTCTGCAGGGAGGATCTGAGAGGACTGCCTGGAGGAGGTGGGCTTTGGGTGAATCGATGGGACAGGGAGGAACGGTCCTATGTCGTGGGAGGGAGAGGCCTCAGAGCTGCCTCCTGCCCTTCTCCTGCCTCCTGACCCCTTTGTGGCCCTCTTGGGGCCTGGGCAGGAGGCCAGCTCAGGCCTGGGAGTCCTTTGCTGGAAGAATGAATGACTGGAAATGAAGAAGCTGGCCCGCCTTGGAAGCAAGTCCTCTGTTGCCCCACCCCCGCCCCCAGCACCTGTGTATACCTGCGTGCAGCTGTGCACGAGGTCCAGTGATAAAGGTGACTGACGCTCACGTGTGACCCTGGCGTGCGGACTCTTTCTTAGGGGATCCAACAGGCTCCCCTTGCTGCTGCCCCGGGGTGTGGGGAGGAGCAAGCGCAGGGTGGTGCCCGTCCCAGCATCCCACGTCCTGAGCAAGCGTCCAGAAGACGCTCAGGCTTGCAGTTGTTGCTGAGCCTGCATCCTGGGTGGGGCTCTCAGGGTGCCCGCCTAAGCAGGGGAGGGGAAAAATGCCCCCAGACACCTGCCCTGGAAAGCCGTTTTGGACTTGAAAATGCCTAGGGGCTAGAAAGAGTGTGAGGATTTTATTTTTAAAATTTCTTGGCTCAGATTGCGAGAGTAATGCACACCCGTTGTGGGATACAGGGCCAGAGGGGGAAGGGTAAAGCAAGAGGGTCTCTGCAGCCCACCCTGGAGATGCCCTGGCCGCCTCCCAGCCTGTCCCCCAGGGTCTCGTCTCTGCGCGGCTTCCCCATTTTATGTTTCCGTGTGTTTCTAAGCTGCAGGCCAGCCCCTGCAGCAGTTAGGACTCGGCATGCGGATTACTAAATGTAGCCGGGAAGAGTTTTGAGGGCAGTTCTCAGACTTGGGGGATGTGTGGGCAGCATCGCCCTCTCCGGCTTCTGGTAGACATGCTGATTTGTCAGGAGTCAGCTGGCAGACCGGACTGGGGACTTTGGCGCCACCTGCAGGGAAGGCCCAGTATTTCCCGTTTTCCCCAGGGGTGGGGCTGGGGCTTTGGAGTTGAGGAGACGACTAGGGGTGGGGCAGGAAGCACCAGGGTGTGTGTGGGCCCTGTCCAGAGGTCTGCGCTCAGAGCAGGGGTCCTGGTCACCCTGGCTTGGAGGCCCAGGAGGACCCTGCCAGGGTGGTGGCCAAAGAGATGCCTGCCTACAGTGGAGGAGATGGGCCCCAGACCCTGCTTCTCCTGGGCTGGTCCAGCAGCAGCAGTGAGTGCTGAGACCTTGGTCGTCAAGGGGTGGCCTTTCGGGGCTGCTTTCGCCCGACCCTCGTCCTAGAGAAAGAAGCTGAGTGGGGTGCAGTGCTCAGAGCCCATGGACCCCACCCCCCCCCCCGATGACCCGACCGACGCATCTGTGACTGCTCCTCCATGGTGGCCTTTTGGGCATGTCTTCCTTCTCCGCCTTCAGGGCCTTGGGTCCCCACACAGCTCTGACCCTCGCATCCTGCTGAGCTCTGGGTGGGCAGGGCCTGTGTCTGCCTCCTACTGGTGGTCCTGGTGCGTGTGGTCCTGGGCCGGATGGAAGCAGAGCTGGCAGGGGCTGTGCTGCCTCCCACAGCTGCCAGCATTTGGACCCAGACCTGATGAGGAAAGAGGAAAGGGGTGAGGTGATGACAGGTCCTGGGGAACCTCTGGGGGGACCCAGCCTCTGAGGTTGGACGGGCCTCTTTCTAGCTGTTTGGGGCTCCAGGAGCTGCAAGACCTGGAGAGACTCAATTTCCTCATTTGTGAAATGTGGCGTGGGGCAGGGCTGTGAGGGTTCAGGAAGGGGAGCAATGAGCTCTGAGTGCCTCTGCCCCCCACACCCCCTGAATAGGGCCTTCACGCTTGACCGGCCCACCATTTCCTTTGGTCTCTTGGTCATCGTTCCTTGCTAGGTTCTGGGCGCCGGGCCCCGCAGAGACCCACTCTGGATGGTGGGCCTCCAGTCCAGGAGGAGAGGAGCTTGTGGAAAGTGGGGTGCAGTGGGCGCAGAGGTGGGGAGCAGGGGGCTGGTAAAGCTGGGCGGGCAGCATTTTTGGGCAGCTCAGGTCTCTGGAAGGAACAGCCCTTGTGGGTACTGCCGAGGACGTGTTTCTCCCACAGCGACCACTGAGGCCCTGCATGGGGTTCTGCTCTGCATTCCCGCAGCCCTGGAGCTGTGGGGGGCAGGGCAGGCATCGAGGCTGTGCAGTGCCTGTGCCTCCCCAGGAAGCTGGTGATGGGACATGGGACACCTGGCTCCGTGGGGGTATTGTGCACTGTGTAAGTGCCAGCCTTGGGGAGGGCTGGGCCTGGCCGTGGGCGGTAGAGGCCAGGGAGGAGGTGCTGCAGCCTCCCCGCTCTTTCCTCCCTTCCCTTGCTGGCACTGGGCCTTCTCAAGGGGCACCCCTCAAGCCACCCTAGGCCCCGCTGTGCCGCCCTGGAATGGGGCTGCTGTTGTTGTGTGCTGTCGGGTCAGTTCTGACTCATAGCTACCCCGTGTGAGAGAGAACGGCCCCACAGGGCTTTCTAGACTGTAATCTTTCAGGGAGCAGATCCCCAGGTCTATCTCCTGTGGAGCCACTGGGTGGTTTTGAACCACCAACCTTTCAGCCAGCAGCTGAGAACTTAACCATTGTGCAGAAATGGCATGGGGGTGGCATTTGACCTTCTCTAACTTCACAGGGGGAAGGAGAGTCAAGATCAACAGCCCAAGGCTGATTCCTATGAGGCAGAGGCCAGACATGCCTCCTCTCTCGGCCATCTTTCCCAGTTCTGACACCACCCGTCCCTCCCACAGCACTCTGTACTTCTTCTGGGTTAGATAATCCATTGCAGTGGCCACACAAAGCTCACAGAGAATGCTTGTGATGACAGGGTTTGTCAGGGAAGTGACAGTTACCACTCAGGCTCAGGAGCGCTCCGGATACAGTTCTTCCATCAGGACGGCCTCTTCCCAGCCGTGCAGGCAGGCAGGCCTCTCCCTGGCCCTGGGCCTCTGCCCTGCTCAGGCAAGGCTTACGAAAGGCAAGTGTTACAAAGCTCTTTTAGCTCTGCAGTTAAGTGCCCCAAGGCACCCCACGCAGCCAGTAAGCCTGGGCCTGAAGCCCTCAGCTCTAGCTTCCAGGGTCAGCAAACCTGGCTCCACCAAGTGCTCAGAAGCACCCCACTCCGCCAGCAAGACTCGCACCCAGTGGCACTCAGCTTTCTCGCTCTGTGGACCGGGAAGCCCACTGTGGCGTCTCCTGCTGGTCTCTCCTGCCACGGCTTCTCTGCCACCACTTCTTGCTGTCTTCAGTGTTACAGCTGTCTCTTTCTGCCTCCTGGTTCCATTAGCTTCTCGGCACAGGGATCCTGGGTCTGAAGGTCGCTCTTCTTCCTTGGTGGTGGTGAGAACTCCTCTCTGCTGTGGATTTGGCTCTCTTTTTAAGCCTAGCAGGATGGCAAACTGACCAATCCCCTTGGTGGACCACACCACCAAGTCCCAGCCAATCTCTCAGGTGGGAGTTACAAGACCGTGGTGAGAAAGGCCACACAGAAGTGACCATCACGCCACACACCATGCCACCAGGGCTGGCATCCACACGCCGTGCAGCTAGGGCTGCCGTCCACACAGCCCCTTTGGGGGCTTTCCCAGCCTTCCCACAACCAGCACCTCTGTCAGAAAAATGGCCCCCCCTTAATCTTGTTTACCCACCGGCTCCCCCCAGGAGGGCCCTTCCTGCCTGTAGCACCTCCTTCTCAGGGTGCCGCTCTCAGGTCTCTGACATTCCCCCAGCGTCAGGGCTGGGGGGGCAAGCACTGCTGAATGCTTTACGGGAGGGGCCCCAGCCTTCCAGGCAGGGTGGGCGTAGGCATGGGGTGGCCCAGGGAGGCACACGAACCAGTACCCACCTCATTAGCTCACCACGAAGCCTTGGGGAGCACCTGCTGGCAGGGATACCTGTGTGCTTATCTGTGAGTTGCAAGCAGCCCAGGAGCCACCCAAGCCCCTGGCAGGGGTGTGCTGGAAGCTTCTACCTTGTCCAGAGCAGCTGGGGCTAGGTGACATAACCGGTGGGGAAACTAAGGCCTCAGAGGGGCAGGGTGAACTGCCAGGGGCATTTTCTTTCTTTCATTCTGGGTGCAGGCAGGGGAGGCGGCTGCCTGGGAGCGAAAGGGCACCCATAGGGTGTGAGCGCCCCCTGCTGCTTGATGGGGGTACTGGGCTGGGGTCTGCACCCCCTCGGAGTCTGAGCGACCGCAGCTCCCAAGTGCACCCTGCCCTCTCCACTGACAGCCCCGTCCCCGTCTGCCTGTGAGCCCCCAGCCCGTCCACTGACTGGAAGCTGCCTGGGTGCTGGAGAGGATGCTGTTGTTGTCTATTGCAGTTGACTCGACTGTGACCCATTGCCATGGGGCAGAGTTGAACTGCTCCATAGGGTTTGCAGATTGCCAGGCATGTCTTCCCAGCACTCTGGGTGGGTTCAGACCACCAACCTGTTGGCTGGTAGCTTAACTATCTGCACCGTCCGGGGACTCCAGGCAGCTTTTAATTGCCCTTAAAAGACAAGCAAACAAAACCCATCCCAGGCTCCTGGTGGAAGAACTAAACCACTGCCCTCTTTCCTCTGGCTGGAAGCCCCACCAAGGTGGCCCCAGGGCCTTTGTAGGACTGCTTCCCTCCCTCCCTTTGGTTTTCCATTCCTGGGAGGTGGTTGCATTTCCTTTCTCCCAAATCCCCAGGCACAGCCTCATCTCGAGGGAGGGTATTTCTCCCTTGACAATCCTGAGCTTGGGGAAGTCTGAACCCTGTGGCCTCCGTTTCCCAGAGAAAGGCTAAGGGCTGTCCCTTGTGGTTTGCATATTGCCTGGGGCTCTGGGGTCCTGTGCCTAGGGGAGGGGCACCTCTGTGCTCATTCACCCAGCCAGCCAGCACCCCTCCCCCTGGCCCCGCCCCTCCCAGGTGACTGGGGGAGTGGGCAACCCCATGAGGTGGGCCATCCACATCCCAGGGAACAGTGTGGCAGCCCGTTCTGTGTCGGGCTGGAGGCCCCTGCAACACCTGGGAGCCAGGCCTTCCCTCCTCAGCAGCTGTGCACAGGAAGTGCCCCCAGGCCACATCTCCCCAGCTCCCTGGCCGATCCGCCTTCTACTACATAGGGCTGCCTGGACTCCCAGGGTGGTGGATGTGGGGAGGGTTCTGTAACTGTCACCTTTCACTGTCATGGGTCGGGGGGACCTGGGGCTGCCCTGGGGGGGCTGGGAGGGGAGCCCTGGCCCTGCTCTGTCTGGGTTGGTCAGCCCTCTCGCCTCTTCTGAGAGGCCCTGCCACAGTCCCTTCACTGAGCAACTGGCGCACAGCCCTGCACCAGGCCTTCATCACCTGGTGCCTGAGCCCTCCCACCATGGGAGCAGGCCTCAGCTCCGCCTTGTGTTCCTGAGGCTGAGGGCCCTGGTGCCACTCGTGCTGGCCCAGCCACTGGGAGCCCCAGTGAGCTCAGCTGTTAGCTGGGGCAGGATCTCCTGGCCCTGCTGAGGAGGAGTGGTGACTGTTCCCTGAAAGTGCTTGGCACTGTCCAGGCCATGGGCCCCCACACTGGCTTTGTGCCCGTAGGAGGCACAACCTATGTCCAGATACCCAGCCCTGTCGTGTTCTCAGTAGCTGGAGCACAGACATGCTGCCTTCTGTTTTTCTAAATATAATTAAAAAAATAGGTTCCAAACTAAAAGTAAAACATGCCTTCAGTGAACCCATCCCTCCTTCGTGTCCCCTGGGTGGCCCCAACCCCTGTTCTTGCCAGGTTCCTTCTGCACCTGTGTGGAATGGAACATCCACCACACCTTTCTCAGGTGGAGGCAGCAAACTCTGCAGAGCTCTGCAGGAGCTTCCCCTCCTGAGTGACCCATGGCTGCGCTAACAAACAACACACAGTCTTGATCTTGCAGTCCTGGGGGTCCCTGAAAATGACCACAGGCCAAGCGGCTTCAAGACACTCACAGAGTCCGGAATGGGTCTCATGAGGCTGAAATCTGGGTGCTGGCTGGTTCCTTCTGGAGGCCCCAGGGAGAATCATCTCTTGCCTTTTCCAGGTTCTAGGGGCCCCATGTTCCTTGGCCCGTGGTTCCTTCCTGCGTCCTCAGAACCAGCAGCGAGCATCTTCCCGTCTCTCTCTCTCTGCTCCTGTCCTCACAGTTCTCCTCTGACTCTGACCCTCCTGCCTCCCTCTGATGAGGACCCTGTGATCATATGGAGTCCCTGGGTGGTGCAGAAGGTTAACACTCAGTGCTGCTAATTGAAAGTTTGGAAGTTCAAGACCGCCTAGAGGTGTCTGGGAAGAAAGGCCTGGCGGTCTGCTTCCAGAAAATTAGCCGTTGAAAACCCTGTGGGGCACAGTTCTACCCTGACACACGGGATCGCCCTGAGTCAGAGCTGGCTCAGCCGCAGCTGGCTTTTGGTTTTGTGATGATATCGGACCCACCGGGGTAATTCAGGATAATCTCCATCTAAAGATCCTTAACTTGAAATACCGTGTGGCTTCACTTCAGTGAGGTGTCCAGGACAGGCAGATGCACAGAGATAAAAACGTGCGCTTACCCAGGGCTGGCAGGGGGAAGTGGCGTTACTGCTGAAACGGTGCTGTCTCTCCGTGTGGAACTCTGGATGGGCTGTGGTGATGGTTGCAGCATGGCGAACGCGACTCATGTCACTCACCTGTACGCCTAGGAGTGGCTGAAAGGACAAAACGAAGGTCCCTAATCCCATCTGCGTGTTCCTTTTCCCTGGAAGACACCATACTCACAGGCTCTGGAGATCAGGGCGTGGGCATCGTTGTTCTGTGGTGGAGGGGTGGTGGTGGTTGTGAAGGAGCCCTGGGGCCACACAAGGGTTAACGCTCGGTTGCAAACCGAAAGGTTGGGGGTTCGAACCCAGCCGCTTCACGGAAGACCTGGTGATCTGCTCCCGTAATGATTCTTAAAAAAACCAAACCTGTTTGACGTCGAGTAGAGCTGTCCCATACGGTTTCCAAGAAGCGACTGGTGCATTCTACCTGCCGACCTTTTAGTTAGCAACCGAGCTCTTAATCACTGCACCACCAGGCCCCCTGTAAAGGTTAGAGCCTGGAACACCCTATGGGGCAGTTCTTCTCTGTCCTATAGGGTTGCAATGAGTCGGAATCGACTTGACAGCAATGGGTTTGGCTTTTTTGGTTTGTCATTAGCTGCCATTGAGTCAGCCCCCAACTTGTGGTGACCCCGTGCACAGTGGGACTAAACGTCGCCCGTCTTGCGCCATCCCCGTGATCAGTTGCGGGTTGGGCTGCTGTGATCCATAGAGTTTTCATTGGCTGTTTTGGGAAGTTGATTACCAGGCCTTTCTTCCTAGTCTGTTTTAGTCCAGAAGCTCCGTGGAAACCTATTAAGCATCATTGTTGTTGTTAGGTGCCGTCCAGTCGGTTCCAACTCATAGCGACCCTATGCACAACAGAACGAAACCCCGCCCGGTCCTGCACCATCCTCACAATCGTTGTTATGCTCGAGCTCATTGTTGCAGCCACTGTGTCAACCCACCTCGTTGAGGGTCTTCCTCTTTTCCGCTGACCCTGTACTCTGCCAAGCATGATGTCCTCCTCTAGGGACTGATCCCTCCTGACAACACGTCCAAAGTATGTAAGATGCAGTCTCGCCATCCTTGCTTCTAAGGGGCATTCTGGTTGTACTTCTTCCAAGACAGATTTGTTCATTCTTTTGGCAGTCCACGGTATATTCAATGTTCTTCACCAACGCCACAATCCAAAGGCGTCAACTCTCCTTTGGTCTTCCTTATTCATTGTCCAGCTTTCACATGCATATGATGCGATTGAAAATACCATGGCTTGGGTCAGGCACACCTTAGTCTTCAGGGTGACACCTTTGCTCTTCAACACTTTAAAGAGGTCCTTTGCAGCAGATTTATCCAATCTAATGCATCTTTTGATTTCTCGACTGCTGCTTCCATGGCTATTGATTGTGGATCCAAGTAAAATGAAATCCTTGACAACTTCAATCTTTCCTCCATTTATCACGATGTCGCTCATTGGTCCAGTTGTGAGAATTTTTATTTTCTTTATGTTGAGGTTCAATCCATACTGAAGGCTGTGGTGTTTGATCTTCATTAGTAAGTACTTCAAGTCTTCTTCACTTTTAGCAAGCAAGGTTGTGTCATCTGCATAATGCAGGTTGTTAATGAGTCTTTCTCCAATCCTGATGCCCTGTTCTTCTTCATATAGTCCAGCTTCTTCGATTATTTGCTCAGCATACAGATTGAATAGGTATGGTGAAAGGATACAACCCTGACGCACACCTTTCCTGATTTTAAACCACGCAGCATCCTCTTGTTCGAAAGACCACCACTTGGTCTAAGTACACATTCCTTATGTGCACAATTGTTAGGGAATTCCCATCCTTCGCAATGTTATCCGTAATTTGTTATGATCCGCATAGTTGAATGCCTTTGGGTAGTCAGTAAAACACAGGTAAACGTCCTTTTGGTGTCCTCGCTTTCAGCCAAGATCCATCTGACATCAGCAGTGATACCCCTCATTCCACATTTTCTGAATCCGCTTGAGTTTCTGGCAGCTCCCTGGCAACGTACTGCTGCAACTGTTTTTGAATTATCTTTTGCAGAATTTTACTTGTGTGTGATATTAATGATATTGTCCTATAATTTCTGCATTTTGTTGGATCACGTTTCTTTGGAATGGGCACAAATATGAATCTTTTTCAGTCAGTTGGCCAGGTAGCTGTCTTCCAAGTTTCTTGGCATAGACGAGTGAGCACCTCCAGCGCTGCATCCGTTTATTGAAACATCTCAATTGGTGTTCCATCAATTCCTGGAACCTTGTTTTTTGCCAATGCCTTCAGAGCAGCTTGGACTTCGTTCTTCAGTACCATTGGTTCTTCATCATATGCTACCTCCTGACATGGTTGATTACCAACTAATTTTTTTTGGTACAGTGACCCTGTGTAGTCCTTCCATCTTCTTTTGATGCTTCCTGTGTCATTCAGTATTTTTGCCTATCAAACCAAACCTGTTGCTGTCAAGTCGATTCTGACTCATCGCGACCCTATAGGACAGAGTAGAACTGCCCTATAGAGTTTCCAAGGAGCGCCTGGTGGATTCAAACTGCCAACCTTTTGGTTAGCAGACGTAGCTACTGCAACTCGAGGCTTCTGTTTTTTTTTTTCAGTTCTTTCAGCTTGAGAAATGCTGAGTGTGCTCTTCTGGTTCAGTTTTCTATCTCCAGCTCTTTGTGCATGTCATTATGATACTTTGTTTTCTCCAGCTGCCCTTTAAGGTCTTCTCTTCAGCTCTTTTACTTCATCACTTCTTCCTTTCGCCTTAGCTACTCCATGTTCAAGAGCAAGTTTCAGAGTCTTTTCTGACATCCATTTTGGTCCTTTTTTCTTTCCTGTCGTTTTAATGATCTCTTGCTTTCATGTATGATGTCCTTGATGTCATTCTACATCTCATCTAGTCTTTGATCTTTAGTGTTGAATGCATCAAGTCTGTTCTGAGATGGTCTCTAAATTTAGGTGGGATATACCCAAGGTCATGCTTTGACTCATGTGGACTTGTTCTAATTTTCTTCAGCTTCAACTTGAACCTGCATAGGAGCCATTTACAGTCTGTTCTGCCGTTGGCCCCTGGCCTTTTTCTGACTGATGACATTGAGCTTTTCCATCGTCTCTTTCCACAGATGTATTCGATTTGATTCTTGTGTATTCCATCTGGCTAGATCCACGTGTGGAGTCACCATTTATGTTGTTGAAAAAAAGGTATTTGCCATGAGTAAGTCATTGCTCCTGCAAAATTCTATCATGTTATCTCTGGTGTCGTTTCTGTCACCAAGGTTAAATTTCCAAATGCGAATTCCTCTTTGTTTCCAACTTTTGCGTTCCAATCACCAGTAATTATCAATGCATCCTGATGGCATGTTCAATTTCTGACTGCGGAATTTGGTGAAAATCTTCAATTTCTTCATCTTTGGCCTCAGTGGTTGTTGTGTAAATTTGCGTAATAGTTTTATTAACTGGTCTTCCTTGTAGGGGGTGGATGTTATCCTGTCACTGACAACGTTGACCTTCAGGATAGATCTTGAAATGTTCTGACAATGGACGCAACACCATTCCTCTTCAAGTTGTCATTCCAGACATAGTAGATCATATGATTGTCTGATTCAAAGTGCCCAATACCAGTCCATTTCAGCTCACGAATGCTTAGGATATATATAGATTTTTATGCTTTCAATCGTGAAATATATATAGTAAACTCGCCATTCCAGCCATTTTTGTGTGTACAGGTCTGTGACATTAATCATGTTCACTGTGTTGGATAGCCAGCACCTCTCACTGTGCCCACAGTTTTCCATCACTGTGAAGAGACCCCCAGGCAGTGACTCCCCCCTCCCTCTCCCACTGCCCTGGAACCACCGATGACCTTTGGTCTCTGTGGATTTGCCTGCTCTGGGCATTTCATACAAGTGGGGTCATACAGTATTTGCCATTCTGTGTCTGGCTTCTCTCAGTTGGTGATGGGCCCAGCTGAGTCTTATTTGCACTTATTCATTTTATGATATTTTTAGAGACATTAAAAAAAAGTGCCCATGTCCTTTTGCATCTCCCCTTTCCTGTCCCCCCCCCCCTTTTTAAATTGTATTTGTGAGCAGTTTTAGGTTTACAGAAAAACGGCACAGAAAGAACAGAGCTCCCATCACCTGGTCTCCATCTGCATCCAGGCCCTGGAGTTGTTACTGTGTGGCGTTTGATGTGCTTGGTTTGTTACGGTTGGTGACCCGGTCCTGATACATTGTTATTAACTAAGGCCTGCAGGTTGGAGTAGCTTCATTGTTTGAGTTCCACAGTTCTCTGGGCTCTGACTGGTGCTGGACATCTTATGTCCCCCATTACAGTGTCACATACACAGGGTGCGCGACGTCATGTGTCCCCTGTTACAGAGTCACACAGGATTGTTTCACTACCCCCAGATGCCCTGTGTGTGGTAAATGTCTCCTCACAAATGCTGACACCTTTCAGACTTGAATGAGTTCCCTGTGGCTGCTGTGAAGAATTACTGCACACTGGGTGGCGGACTTTCTCCCAGTGCCCGCCCAGCTGCAGGAAGCAAGGTCCTGTGGCTCAGGTGGCAGCTGGGTCAGGGTGGGACCCACCAGGCCCCTCACCTCACCAAGCCCCAGCTCCCCACCTGTAACTTGGGGCTGGTCATGTCTCCACCCCCTCTCAGCCTTGTGCTGGCCCCACGAAGTGGACCATGGAAAGTCCCTGTCTGGTGTGGCTGGTAGTTGCACACCCACGCCGCCCTGCCGTGACCCAGCCACATGGTTGAGCTGCACCCAGCACAGCTCCTGGTGTGGAGGGGGTTCCGGAAGCACCCCTCTGCCCAGCTCGGAGCCAGCCACAGCAGCGCCTCGGTGGAGCTCTGCTGGGGGCCAAGGCGAGTGCCGGGTCACAGGAGCTTCTAGAAGGCTGCCTCTCTCCTTGTTTCCGGTTGGGGCTATCCTCAGGCCAGTGACTGGCTGTTTTCTCTCCCGTCTTCATTTCAGGGCTTGGCTACGACCCCTACAACCCTGAGCTGCCCAAGCCGCCTGTGCAGAGAGAGAATGGCGTCCTGGACGGCGGGGACAAGCCCCGCTCAGACATGCTGGAGCTGGAGCTGGTCAACCAGGCCATCGAGGCCGTGCGCACTGAGGTGGAGCTGGAGCAGAGGCGCTACCAGGAGCTCCTGGGCACAGCCCGGGCAGGTGGCGCTGGCGAGGCCTCTGCTCTGGCACCCCGTGGCCCTGCCACCCCCGCTGCCGATCTGGGTGATGAGGACGCCTTCCCGCTGTCCTTCAACTACCACCCCAGCAGCCGTGGCCCACTGAGCCCAGATGCTGGCTACCAGCCCACACCGCTGGCTGCGCCTGCCGAGCCAGGTGGCAAGTACTCGCTGGAGAGGAGCCCGGGCCGGAGTGGCGCCCTGGAGTACGTGCCCAAGGCCGTGGGCCAGCCCCGCAGGCACGGCCGCCCCATCCCCAACAGCAAGTATGTCGTGGATAACTCCAAGCCATCCACCGATCTGGAATACGACCCACTGTCCAACTACTCAGCCCGGCTGCTGAGCAGGGCCAGCTCCAGGGACGAGAGGGCCCCCAAGCGGGCCCGGGGCGCCTCCGGCCGTGAACCCTACACGCCAGCCCCCAAGAAGCACTGTGACCCCTTCAGCGGCTGCGACGCCCGCTTCTCAGACTCGGAAGATGACGCTGTGGAGGCCTCGAGCAATGGGCCCACCTCCACCAGCACCCCCCAGACCCCCGTAGGCGCCGAGAGCCAGGCCTCCAGGAAGCTGTCCTGCAAGGAGGGCCTAGAGCCTGAGGAGGGCGGCCCTCGGGAGACCAAGGAGATGGCCGTACAGTACGACGTCGGTGATCTCGGGCAGCCTCCCCAGGGCTCCAGCGGGGGGCCCCCGGTCACGCCTGCCGCCCCAGCCCAAGCCGCACAGGAGCGGGGGACCCCCAAGGAAGCGAAATCCAAGAAGAAGAAACATGGGGAGCTGCCACCTGCCAGCCACAAGGATGGCATCCGGAAGAAAGACAAGGGCAGGGACAGGGACCAAGGGAAGCCAGATGAGAAGAGGGCCCCAAGGGCTGCCAGCCCCCGGCGCCAGGCGGAGCGGCCAGACAGGACCAAGAAGAAGCCATCCTCGGCCACCACGCTGGCCAGCTCAGGGAAATCGAGGCCCAACCGGCCCCCGGAGCCCCAGCCGGCCCGCAGGAAGCAGGGCAAGCCCTCCTCGGGGAAGCTGGCCACGCGCAAAGCCCACTCGCTGGACGAGGGCAGCTCCCGGGATGCCCCCAAGTTGAAGCGGCGTGCCCTGAGCCACGCTGACCTCTTTGGGGATGAGAGCGCAGACGAGGACACGGGGGCACCGCGGGCCTGGCCCCCCACCCTGCCCAGCCTCAGCTCAGACTCAGACACAGACTCGGACTCCAGCCTGGGCCTGTCAGCAGCAGAGGAGCAGGGCCCGCCCAAACGGCTCAAGGCCTCCCCGCCCCCACCCGCCTCCCCTGCCCCCTCTCCCTCCTCCTCCTCCTCCTCCTCCTCCTCCTCGGGGGAGGAGGTGGACTACGCGGCCCTGGAGAAGGAGGTAGACTTTGACTCAGACCCCATGGAGGAGTGCCTACGCATCTTCAACGAGTCCACCAGCGTGAAGACGGAGGACAAGGGCCGGCTGGCTCACCAGGTGAGGGTAGATGGCCCACAAGGTGAGGGCGGTGGCCCCTAGCCCTGGCTGGTCCCTGATGGCTCTCGGTCTCGGTGATGATGCAAACTGGCCACCTGCCATCCTGGTCAGTCAGCACTGGCCTCTGCCCTGGTTGAGTCAAGAGCCTCTGGCAGCTGCCCATTGCCCCCCTGCACCCAGTCCAGAAAGTGGGCGCTGTCACCACCACCCAGTGGGGCTCCTGCCACCACCTTCCCACAGATAGGCCAAGGGGTAGCCCTCTTACGCGGGTCCCAGCACCCCTCCCTTCCCCTGCCCTGGCGGCTCACACCCGTCTCCTCACACTCCCCACCACGGCCACCAGGGGGCACTGCCTTCAAACAAACCGACACCCAGGCCCTTCCCTCCTGGCCGCGCTTTCTGGTTTCTGCTCGCTCACTAACAGCCTTTCCCAGCCTCTGCCCTGTTCTTTTTCCAGCCCCTGCCCTGGGCCTTTTTCAGCCCCTGCCCTGGGCCTTTCCCAGTCCCTGCCTAAGCCTTCCCAGCCCCTGCCCTGGGCCTTTCCCAGCCCCTGCCCTGGGCCTTTCTCAGTCCCTGCTCTGGGCCTTTCTCAGTCCCTGCCCTGGGCCTTTCCCAGCCCTTGCCCTGGTTTGGGGCACAGGACAGGAGCCAGGGGAGGGGTTCCAGGTGGCAGGGCTGGGGAGGTGGGCTTGGGACCTGGGGCTGGGTCAGGGGCCTTGTCCTGGCCCAAAAGACAGGCCCGGCGTGCCTCCTGGGGTCCAGGTGCAGACCATGCCCCACCTCAGAGGTGCAGGGTGTAGCCAACTCCAGTGTGTCTGCTCCTTCCCACCCCACTCCCAAGTCTCAGGGTCTGGCAAGTTTCATCTTCCACCTGGGGGCAGTTTTGAGGTTAGGTGGAGATGTGTCGGTGCTAGGGGTTGGGGAGGATCCGTGGAGGGACCCATGTTGAGAAATGGCACGTGTTGCGTGTGTGTGTTGTGTGTGCGTGTGTTGCGTTGTTGCATGTGTGTTGCGTTGTTGCATGTGTGCATGTGTGAGTATTGCGTGTGTTGCATGTGTGTGCATGTTGTGTGTGTGTATGTGTGTTGTGTGCGCTGTGTTTCAGCCACCCCAGGAGGAGAAGGAGCATACAGGCCTGACCACTCTGTTCCCTGGGCAGAAGAGAAGGATCTCCCATCTTGCCAAGCAGGGGAGGGAGGTGAGGTCATCTGACTCATTGCCAATGGCGGCCGGTGGTAAGAAGGGAGGGGTTGGATGTGATTTGGAGGGGCCGGGCCCCCTACCCAGCCCTGCACCCATCTGCAGAAACAAGGGCCCAACGTGCCTTCTCGATGGGTTCTTTTGGGAAACCCGTATCTGGTGCTATCTTAGGAGAGATGAGATTGGCCCACTGCCTGTCCTCACAGTGCCAGGGGGCTGGGGGGTGCACAGCCCAGGGAAAACAGCCCCCCAGCCTGGACTGAGACCTCTGGGTCCCGATCCCCAGCACGCTGTATGGCTCTGGGGTTGCTGTGGGGTCAGTGAACTCTCACAGGAGAGGTGGGGAGCAGCGGGGTCCTGCTCAGTGTATTCAGGCACGACACCTTCCTTCCTGCCCTCCTCCTGCAGAAGCTGGAGTGGGGCCAATCGTACCAGTTGCCAGGGATCCCACCCTGCCCTATGTCAGGGCCAAGGGCATAGCCTGGGCAGGAAGACATCAGGAGCCGGAGGACCCCTGCCCCGTGGGCACCCAGGATGGAGCCGCCACATACCTGTGGGCCAAGGCTGCCTGCTGGTTCCTGCTGGGGCATCCTTGGCAGGCGCCTGCACCCTGGTCCCAGGGCTCCAGGGGCTCTCTATGTGCAGCTAGACCCCAGCGTTTCTGGTCCTCCAGGCAGAGCCCCCAAGGAGAGCCCCACCAGTGACCCCGGCCCGGCCCCTGACTGCCCAGGAGGTGTGCTACCGGCGTGCCCAGCAGGCCCAGAGGGAGTCGGCCAGCTGGCTCCAGGCCCCGCGGCCGGCTGAGAAGCTGTCCTCTGTGCACATCTCAGCGCCTGGAGAGAAGAGGAGGATCGCCCACGTACCCAACCCCCGCCTGGCTGCAGGTGCATCCCGGGCTGGGCCTGTCCTGGCCGGGGTGGGCCCTAGGGGCGCAGAGGGGAGTCCCAGCCCAGGCCCTGCTCTTCTCACTGCGGTGGCCTCGGTTCATCTGTGAGACAGAGTAGGGGACCTCCCCTGCCCGGTCACAGTGGAGGCCTGGTGTTGCCCCACCCCTCCTGGCTGTGGGCATCAAGGGTGCTGTTTCCTCCCCAGTCCTGCTTTTGTATCAGGCTTCCTTGGAGTGTGACCCCGGGTGGCCGTCCCGGCTGTCCCTGCTGCCCTTCTCTGTGTCCCTGCCTCCCCCACCCTGTTGGC
Source organism: Elephas maximus indicus (assembly GCF_024166365.1). NCBI lineage: Eukaryota > Metazoa > Chordata > Mammalia > Proboscidea > Elephantidae > Elephas > Elephas maximus. The sequence continues at coordinate 1,571,162 of NC_064821.1, read as the reverse complement.
CACCCCTCCCCCTCTGGCCCAGGCTCCTGCCTCCTGGGACATGGAGGGCACAGCCCAGGGACTCGGTCCCAGCTGGGATCAGGGCCTCAGGATGGTCTGGAGGTGGGCGTGGCAAGCCTTTCCCAGGTGTGGCATCCCACCTAGTAAGGTGTCAGTGGTGGGTATGGCTGTAGGAAGAGCTTGGTCTCTGATGGGCTCTAGCAGCTGACGTGTGTAAGAGACAGAAGGGATGGTGAGGTCTCTGGTGGCTCAGTGGTAGAACTCTCACTTTCACATGGGAGGCCCGGGTTTGATTCCTGGCCAGTGACCTCATGCTCATCCACCTCCCGTCTGTCACTGGAGGCTTGCGTGTTGCTGGGATGCTGAACACATCTCAGTGGAGCTTCCAGACTAAGATGGACTAGGAAGAAGGGCCTGGTGATGGACCTCAGAAAATCAGCCAGTGAGTTGCAGCAGCCAGATCCACGACTGATCACAGGGATGGCGCAGGACCGGGCAGTGTTTCGTTCGGTTGTGCGTGGGGTCGCCACGAGTCTAGGGCAGACTCAACGGCAGCTAACAATGACAATGGGGGTAGAGGGTGGGGACCGTGTTTCTTCTAGTCTGAAGGGCATGTTTTATCCCTGCCCTTGACCTTGTCTGGAAGTTGGTGCCTTCTCTGTTGTCAGGCTAGGTGGCTTGTCAGTGTGTCCGAGGCTCTGTTTTCCTGAAATATTCTGTGGAGGCACAAGAAACTGTGAGGGGAGGCATGTCACCTAAGCGGGAACTCAGGGGCCTCATTAGCATGCAGAGTCTGGGGCCATGGTCTTAGCGAGGAGGGCCAGCAAGGACAGCAAGTCCCGCCACCTCCCGGGGGAGCTTCCCGCTGCTGTCTCAAAGACCAACCTTGAGTAACTCCCATGCCCTCAGTGCCCCTAGAGCCTGGCCTGGTGGCCAGCAATGTGCCCTTTGGTGTCCCAGCAGTCACCCTCTTTTCCCCTGGGGGTGAGAGCCTTTAGAAAAGACTCTGCAGGGACCCCTGACTGCGTTCCCGCCTCCCCTTCCCCATAACGGCTGAGCTACAGCCCCAAAGCCAGAGTCGCAGGGGGTCAGCAGTGATGGCTTTGGCATGGGGAAGAGGAGTGGCCCAGAATCAAGTTGACCTTGAGACGTGTGTGTGCGTCAAAGTCCTGACCTCCTGCTCTAGTATGGAGTCGACCCCGAGACACGTGTGTGTGCGTTACAGTCCTGACCTCCTACTCTAGTATGGAGTCGACCCTGAGACACGCGTGTGTGCGTTACAGTCATGATCTCCTGCTCTAGTATGGAGTTGAGCCCGAGACACGTGTGTGTGCATTACAGTCATGATCTGCTCCAGTATGGAGTCGACCCTGAGACACGCGTGTGTGCGTTACAGTCCTGACCTCCCGCTCTAGTATTGAGTCAACCCTGAGACACGTGTGTGTGCGTTGCAGTCCTGACCTCCCGCTCTAGGATCTAGTCAATCCTGAGACACGTGTATGTGCGTTACAGTCCTGACCTCCTGCTCTAGTATGGAGTCGACCCTGAGACACATGTGTGTGCGTTACAGTCATGATCTCCTGCTCCAGTATGGAGTCGACCCTGAGACACGCATGTGTGCGTTACAGTCCTGACCTCCCGCTCTAGTATTGAGTCAACCCTGAGACACGTGTGTGTGTGTTGCAGTCCTGACCTCCCGCTCTAGGACTTAGTCAATCCTGAGACACGTGTATGTGCATTACAGTGCTGACCTCCTGCTCCAGTATGGAGTCGACCCTGAGACACGTGTGTGTGCGTTACAGTCCTCACCCCCTGCTCTGGTATGGAGTCGACCCTGAGACACGTGTGTGTGCGTTACAGTCCTGACCTCATGCTCTAGTATGGAGTCGACCCTGAGACACGTGTGTGTGCGTTACAGTCCTGACCTCCTGCTCTAGTATGGAGTCGACCCTGAGACGTGTGTACGCATACAGTCCTGATCTCTCACTCTAGAGTCTAGTCGACTCAGACATACGTGCGTGTGCGTACAGTCCAGCGAGGTGGCTGCAGCTGCGTATCTGTCAGGTGCTCCTAGTGACCCTGAGCATGACTCTGGCTGCAGACCTTGGTTGTGAGCATTTGAGCTGCAAAGGCCAGCTCCACCAGAGTGCTGGTGCCAAGTCCAGTGTGTCATGTGAATGTTCCTTTCTATGCGGACCTCCAAGGGCTGCATGAAAACTCTGACTGCACTCAGATCTCCTTCCCATATGGTCAAGCAGGTAATCCATGACAGGGACTGTGCATCTCTAGGCCAGGACAGGCTTGGTGTGACAAGGCTGGGCAGAGCTGGCACTGTGGGGGCCACCATCAGGGGCGACATGTCCTCTGTGGTTCGCACGTGGGCCCAAAGCTCACCAGGGCAGCAAGTGCGCGGTGGCCTGTGGCCCCGTGGTCGCTGGCCCGGGCTGCCCCCTAGGGGGCCAGACGGTTTGGGAAGAGATGGGCCCGAGGCCAGAAAGGGATGTCCAGCTCTCTGAGCATCTGTCTCTTCACCAGCACCCAAGTTCACACCTGATCAGACCCCCAGACACATACACACAGGGGCCTCGCCTCAGAAACAGCCCCCAGCCCTGCCCCCACAGGCAGAGACTATGTACTTTGTGACCTCATCGGTGGGTAGGGCAGAACATAGAGGCCGGCACTGGTCACAATGACCAGGGATGGGCTGTCCATACCCTCGGGTCCTCTGCCCAGGAGCCAGGGCCTTTCCTCCCTTGGATGTCAATGCCTCGGAGCCGGGGGCCTGACCATGCAGCAGCTCGACACAGCCCACGCCACCCTCCACATCACCCCGTTGGCGGCCCCGGTGCCTGACCCAGCCCCCCGCTGCTGACCGTCATCCCCGCTCGATGGACTTGCCCGCACGCAGATAGAGCCCAATGTCCTTTCCCAGCCCAAGCTGCAAGCTGCGGCCCCCGGCCCTCTGCTGTGAGATGCACGTGCTGCTGGCCCTGAGCGACCACAGCTACCTGGTGCTCCGCAGCTCGGTCATGGGCCTGCTTGCTGCCTGCCCTCACACCCCCGGCCCCCCGCCAGCCCCTACAGGTGCCAAGCGGACCCTGGCGGCCAGCAGCAGCCAGCCCTCCCACGGCCCTGAGCCTGGCAGGCAGCCCCTGAAGACACGCACGCTGGCAGGGATGGCCTCCAAGACCACCTCCACCGCCACCCCCAAGCGGGTTGCCCACAGTCCATCGCTGCAGGTGACATGGTGGGATCCGGCCCGGGATGGGGGGCCTCGGTCTCCATCCCCTCCATTCACCTTGTTTACTGGCTGTGCTTCCCTTTAGAGTTTAAAGAAGCCCATTATCCCCAAAGAGTTTGGGGCCAAAGTCCCCACAGCCATCCGGCAGCGGTACCTTAACCTGTTTATCGAGGAGTGTCTCAAGTTCTGTGCTTCCAACCAGGAAGCCATCGAGAAGGTACAGGGCCGGGGGGTTGGGCCAGGAGCCAGGCAGGTCCTCGCCCCTCCCCAGTCTCCAGGTTTGCGTGACGATCAGTCTCAGCTGGGTGGTACAGATGGTGAATGTGCCAGGCTGCCAACTGAAAGGTGGGAGGTTTAAGTCCATCCAGAGGAGCCTTGGAAGAAAGGCCTCAAGATCCACTTCTGAAAAATCAGCCATCGAAAATCCTGTGGAGCACAGTTCTGCTCTGACACGTGGGGGCGCCAGGAGTCAGAGTTGACTCCACAGCTGTTTGAAGGGGGCTGTCTGGGAAAGGTGCAGGACCCCCCAGCCCCCAAGCCCAGCACCTCCCAGGTCCCATTGCCACTTGCTTCCGGGGTCCCTGGTGTGGTGCCAGGACTGAGCGCCACGTGCCGGCGTGCCTGTCCACAGGCACTGACCGAGGAGAAGGTGGCCTACGACCGTAGCCCCAGCAAGAACATCTACCTGAATGTCGCCGTCAACACCCTCAAGAAGCTGCGGGGCCTGGTCCCCAGCACCACACCTGGTCTCAGCAGTGAGTCTGGGGCAGTGGGAACAGAGAGCTAGAAGGTGCGGGCTGTGCTTGGGGTACTGGGGTGGCCTTCACAGAGCCTCAGACAGCCGACAAGAACTTAAGGCCGATGTCAGGGAGGCCCCTGGAGCAGCCCTCCCCATTAGCCACCCGTCCAAGCAGAGAAGCTTTTTCAGGCCTTGGTCCCCCACTAATGGAGCCCCCAGGCCCTTCACAGCTGGGGGGCTGTGCAGAGAGAGCACACTCCTTAGCTCTCTTGAGGTGCATTAAGCACTCAGTGGGCGCCTGGCCCGCCACCTCGCTGCCGTCCCCTTCATTAGCTCTGCGCCCATGCTCAAGGGGCTGGCAGGCTCTGCGCAGACCAGCACTGAGGTCTCACTGTCTTCTCCCCACCCATTCGCACATTTCAGGGGGTGGGGGGAAGCTCTCACCATGGGGAGCGTGGGGCCTCCAGACCGAGGAAGGGCCAGGCGCACCACAGAGTTCAGGGTGGGGGCCTGCAGGGTTCTCCCCACACAGTACTCATCGCACATGAAGGTTTTCCTCCCCTTGTCTGGGCTGTGGGGAACCTTCCAGAAGTGCGGAGCTGGGGGGGTCGCCAAGGGGACAAGGCCTGAGGGGCGGGGGTAGCGGGGCATCTGGTCAGCTGAGTTTACTCTGCTCTCCACGCCCCCCTCCTTGCAGAAACCAGCAGCCGGCGGCTGGTGTCCCACGAGGTGGTTCTGGGTGGCAGGTTGGCCGCCAAGACCAGCTTCTCTCTCAGCCGGCCAAGCAGCCCCCGGGTGGAAGACCTGAAAGGTGAGCCCACCCTTCTGCTCAGCCCCACAGCATGGCCTCTTGAAGACAGGCTGTCCCACCCCTGCTTCTTGGAAGCGGGTGCCCTCTGCGTTGCCCCATGACGGCCGGCCCTTTGGGTGTCCATCCGCAGGGGCCGCGCTGTACAGCCGCCTCAAGGAGTACCTGCTCACTGAGGATCAACTCAAGGACAATGGCTATCCCTTCCCCCACCCTGAGCGGCCTGGCGGAGCTGTCATCTTCACAGCTGAGGAGAAGAAGCCCAAGGATGGTGAGCGGCCGCCTCCGCATGTTACCTGTGCCTTGATGGGGTGGGGGCAGGAAGGGGGCTCCAGGTGGAGGGAACAGCACGGGGCGGGGGGATAGTCCAACCCCGCACCCCCTCCTGTCTGAGGCTCTGACCCCACAGCCACTCCCACCTGAGGCTCTGACTCCACACCCCCTCCCGTCTGTCCGTCTGTTGGTTCACCGTCTGTCCGTTCTGCCCGCAGCCTCCTGCAGGATCTGCTGTCGCTGCGGGGCCGAGTACCTTGTGTCCTCCTCAGGCCGCTGCGTGCGCGCTGAGGAGTGCTGCTACCACTGGGGGCGGCTCCGGCGGAACCGAGGTGAGCCAGCCCAGCTTGTGGGGGGCAGGCGGGGGACCAGTGGTCCTCAGTCCCCTGCTTCCCTCTGTGATCCCACTCCATGCCCCCATTTTCTGTTCTCTCGAGACCCCCTTTTCTCTTTTGTCCCCCTTTGTTCTTTTATCACAAAAGTAACACAAGTCCCTCCCGCCGTGCCGTGGGCATGGCAGGTAAAAGGGAGGTTTCCCCGACACCCTCAGGGACCTGTGTGTACCCTGCTTCTGCATGGTCTGTCCCATTCTGCATGACTGTTTCATTTGACGCCCGATGCGGCCGGGCCCCATCTGTGCCACAGTTCTCGGTCCCGTGTCCAGCATACCAAGGACACTGCCCGGACCCTGGGGTGGGGACCTGGAATCCCTGCCCCGGCCTGTCCTTGGCGCAAATCTGCCGGGGTCTTGGGGCTGCATGCGTTGGGGCCTGCAGTGGGATCAGCAGGTGTCCTGTCCCAAGCCCTCACCCCAGGAAAGGGCCCAAGGCCACCCCTCAACCAGTGCCAGGGTCCCCTCTGCTGGAAGTGGGGGTCATCATCTCCAAGTGGGTGGTGTTAGAGAACAGAAACTTATTCTCTACTCTGGAGGCTAGAAGTCTCAAGTCAGAGCTACCACGGCCCTCGGTCGTCATGCGCTCCTTATAGATGTGTCTGCCTCCCTGATCACGGGCGCCCATCTACCCTGCCCCACGTGTCACCTCTCTGGTCACGTGGCGCCCGTCTACCCTGCCCCACATGTCACCTCCTTGGTCACCAGCACCCATCTACCCTGCCCCACATGTCACCTCCCTGGTCACGTGGCACCTGTATACCCTGCCCCACATGTCACCTCCCTGGTCACCGGCACCCGTCTACCCTGCCCCATGTCACCTCCCTGGTCACCAGCACCCATCTACCCTGCCCCACATGTCACCTCCCTGGTCACGTGGCACCCGTCTACCCTGCCCCAGATGTCATCTCCCTGGTCACCGGCACCTGTCTACCCTGCCCCACATGTCACCTCCCTGGTCACGTGGCACCCGTCTACCCTGCCCCAGATGTCATCTCCCTGGTCACCGGCACCTGTCTACCCTGCCCCACATGTCACCTCCCTGGTCACGTGGCACCTGTCTACCCTGCCCCCACATCACCTCCCTGGTCACCAGCACCCCTCTACCCTGCCCCCATGTGTCACTTTTTATTAGGCTATGCTCAGAAGGGACAGATTAGGACCCACCGCACTCCATGGAACCACTTTGATAGCAAAAGAAAACCCATTTTCTAAGCAAATATTTAGAAAGCAAAGATTCCTAGTGGGGAGAGGAAGAGTGAAGGGGGTTCTGCTCGGGGGCAGCGAGGCTGTGCCCCTGGTGGTGGAACGACTTGGAAGAGGAGGTTGGGGATGGCAGCAGCGCACGAGGAATGCAGTCACTGCACTGTATGTGGAGAAATCGTCGGGTTGGTGTGTGTTTTGTTGTATGTATTTTTAGAATAAAGCGGGGAGAGAAAACCCCTATTTCCAAATAAGGTCACACTCCAGTGGAGGTCAGGACTGGGCAGATGTGGGGGACCCAGCTGAGTCCGTAGTGTGGATGGTCAGCATTTTCCCCTGATCATGTCTCCTTGCAGTGGCTGGTGGCTGGGAGACTCAGTACACGTGCTGCTCAGCTGCCGTCGGCTCCGTCGGCTGCCAGGTCGCAAAGGTGGGTCTCCTGGGGTTCCAGCACCCCTTCTCCTGCGTGGACCCCTGCCCTGGTCTTTTGTTCCAACTTCTCTTCTTCACTGGTCCCAGGCACGGGTGGCCAGCTCTTCCCGAGTTGTTCCCACAAGGAAGCCCCCGTTCCCGCACCCTCTCAGGAAACACCTGTCACACCCTGGGCTGAGCAGAGGCGTGTGGGCCGCCTGTGGGGAGGCGTATGGGGAGGTGTGTGGGCCGCCTGTGGGAAGGAGTGTGGGAAGGCGTGTGGGGAGGTGTGTGGGCCGCCTGTGGGGAGGAGTGTGGGGAGGCGTGTGGGGAGGTATGTGGGCCGCCCGTGGGGAGGTGTGTGGGGAGGCGTGCGGGCCACCTGTGGAGGAGGTGTGCGAGCCACCTGTGGGGAGGTGTGTGGGCCGCCTGTGGGGAGGTGTGTGGGGAGGCGTGTGGGGAGGTGTGTGGGCCGCCTGTGGGGAGGTGTGTGGGGAGGCGTGCGGGCCACCTGTGGGGAGGTGTGTGGGCCACCTGTGGGGAGGTGTGCGGGGAGGTGTGCGGGTCGCCTGTGGGAAGGTGTGTGGGGAGGTGTGCGGGGATGTGTGTGGGCCGCCTGTGGGGAGGAGTGCGGGCCGCCTGTGGGGAGGAGCGTGGGGAGGTGTGTGGGCCGCCTGTGGGGAGCAGCGTGGGGAGGTGTGTGGGCCGCCTGTGGGGAGGAGTGCGGGCCGCCTGTGGGGAGGTGTGTGGGCCGCCTGTGGGAAGGAGTGTGGGAGGGCGTGTGGGGAGGTGTGTGGGCCGCCTGTGGGGAGGAGTGGGGGGAGGCGTCCGAGCCACCTGTGGGGATGTGTGCGGGTTGCCTGTGGGAAGGTGTGTGGGGAGGTGTGAGGGGATGTGTGTGGGCCGCCTGTGGGGAGGAGTGCGGGCCGCCTGTGGGGAGGAGCGTGGGGAGGTGTGTGGGCCGCCTGTGGGGAGCAGCGTGGGGAGGTGTGTGGGCCGCCTGTGGGGAGGAGCGTGGGGAGGTGTGTGGGCCGCCTGTGGGGAACAGCGTGGGGAGGTGTGTGGGCCGCCTGTGGGGAGCAGCGTGGGGAGGTGTGTGGGCCGCCTGTGGGGAGCAGCGTGGGGACGTGTGTGGGCCGCCTGTAGGGAGGAGCTGAGCCGCCTGTGGGGAGGTGTGTGGGGAGGCATGCGGGCCACCTGTGGGGAGGTGTGTGGGGAGGCGTGCGGGCCACCTGTGGGGAGGAGTGTGGGGAGGCATGTGGGGAGGCGTGCAGGCCCACAGCCTGTGGGGAGGCGTGTGGGCTGCCTGTGGGGAGGAGCCTGGCCCCTTGAGCTTCTTTTTCTCATCTTGACAGTGTGGCTGATGGTTGACCTGTCTTTGTTTTTAGTCCCTGTCTCCACCACATAGACCACTGGGGAAACTGAGGCAGGGAGGGAGGTGTACCCAGGAGCCCCAGCTGGGGGAGGCGCAGCAGGGCTACCAGCTGTGGGCAGCCGAGGGCTCAGCAGGACGAGGTCAGGGACCTCAGGTATTCCTCCCCAGGCCAGAGGGCAGGCAGTGCAGGCCTCTCTCCTCAGGGAGCCCTGGCTGAGGTGGCTCTGGGGGCCTCCTGAGTACATGCTAGAGACCCAGTGGGGCTCCCAGGACCTCAGGACGCAGCGTGAGGGGCTTGTGGTCCCCAGGCAGCCCTGCAGTGAGCCAGGCCCCAGGAGAGGGCTATGAGTTTATGTTTGAGCTCTATGGTGGTGAGGAACCTGATCCCTTGAGCACCACCAGTGTCCAGGGCACCCTTTAGTTTTCTAAAGTATTTGGATTGAGCACCTATACCAGCAGCTCCTGGGTCGGGGGTTGGTGTTGGCTCCCCAGGCAAGTGTGTGTGTGGAAGCTGGCCCCCAGGAGGAGGATCCCAGGACTAGGGGGCTGGGGGAGGGGTGGGAGAGGACTGAAGCAGCCTGGCCCAGGTGGCTCACTGCTGGCGTGAACCCTCAGGACCCTTGGGAGGTGGGAGGGTTGTCTCCCCTGCCCAAGTCTTTACCTGTCCCTGGGCATGGCCCTGCTCTTCGAGATCCTTCTGGCAGCTCCTGGGGAAGGGCAGGGAGCTTGACGGGCACAGGGGTGGTTGTGTTTCAGCCCGTTTGCCTGCAGGCGGCTCTCCCTCAGGAGCTTGTCTTTGGTGGGATGAGTAAGGCTCCGTCCCATGTCCTAGTCGGCTGCAGCCTCTATTAGGCAGCCCCACCAAGAGCGCACGGACAACAGCCACCAGAGGCGTCCCTTGGCCCAGGCCCCTGACCCTACTCTCCTTCCTCACCTACACCTTCACTCTTCTTCTCCACCTTGTCCCAACCCCGCCTCATCATTGTCTTCTCCATCTCACCCCACCCTCATCCCCTCACCATCTTCTCCATCTCATCCCGCTCTCACCCCGTCACCATTATCTCCATCTCACTCTCTCACCATCTTCTCCTTTTCACCCCTTCCTCAACCCTCATCATCTTCTCCATCTCACCCCGCCCTCACCCCTACCCCTCACCATCTTCTCCCTCTCACCCCACTCCCACCCTCTCAGTCTTCTTCATCTCACCCCACCCCCACCCCTCACCATCTTCTCTGTCCCCACCCCCAGCAACACGTGCAGGATGGCCGGAAGGAAAACCTTGAAGGGTTCGTGAAGACCTTTGAAAAAGAGCATCCGGAAGACGCTCACCCAGGAGTCTATGCCCTCGACTGTGAGATGGTGAGTACATGTGGTCCCAGAACTTGTCCTGTGATTTGGGAAGGCTTTGGCCTCCGGAGCCCCTCCTGGGCCCCAGCCTGGCCAGTCCCCCACCCCCCAGTAAGTGACAAGAGCAGTGAATTAAGTATCTGTGGCCCCTGTGGATTGAAGGCAGCTTGCTGCTCTGCAGGGCTGACGCAGCAACTCCACGTAAGAGTGGAGCCACTGCAGAAGCCCAGCCACGAAGAAGGGTCTTGGGATAAAGAGCAGAGGAAGAGCTGGGAACAAGAGGCCAGTCCCAGCCTTCTTCATGGGGGGGTTGTCTGTAGTTCAGCCCTGAGCGTATCACACAGTGTGGCTGGCGTCTGCCCGGAAAGGCTGTTCTCCGGCCGGTGAGCAGGCGCTTCTTTCGTGTGGGATTTTGCCTCTCTAACAAACGCCATGCACAGTTTACGAGACGTAGAGCAGGTTAGCAGGATCTGCATGTACAGCAGGGCCCCTTTGCACTTGGGGGCGGTCGGGTGCAGGGAGAGGAATGCTGGCTTTGGAGAGGACGTTCCTGGGGTCCAACCCCACCCTGCCTCTCCTAAGAAGCCCTGCAGGGTTTTTGGTAGCAACAGCGGCTTTGTTGTGAACCAGAACTCATGGTGTAGTGCTGGCAAAGGGAGGAAGACCTGTCGCCAGGGGAGGCCCTCCTGCCGGCTGACGGGCAGGTACACGGTCAGCTCTCAGGATCCACGGGGGCGGCCAGCCCAGTGTGTCTGAGGCCAGCTCCCCCCAGGCCTGAGTGGCAGGACCTGACCGGTTTCCATCCCTCTGGTGGCTGGGGCTGCAGTCCTACACCACGTATGGCCTGGAGCTGACACGCGTCACCGTGGTGGACACGGACATGCGGGTGGTCTACGATACCTTCGTCAAACCTGACAACGAGATCGTTGACTACAACACCAGGTGCGCTGGCCCCCCAGCCACCCAGGCCCCCTGCCCCCCTCCCCACACTGACCAGCCGGCCCTTCCTTTCAAGGCCAAGCCCACCCACGGCTCCCAAGTTTGGGCTCCCACATTGGGGCCCCTGCGTTGGGGCTCCGGCGTTGGGGCTCCTGCCTTGGGCCCCGCCAGCCCCCTGCAGGCTCCAGCCCCACTCACCTACGGCGCTCCCCCAGGTTCTCGGGAGTGACCGAGGCTGACCTGGCAGATACGAGCATCACGCTGCGGGACGTGCAGGCCGTCCTGCTCAGCATGCTAAGTGCTGACACCATCCTCATTGGGCACAGCCTGGAGAGCGACCTGCTGGCCCTGAAGGTAAGGCTGTGTCCCCAGCCTCAGCGCTGTGGGTCTCCGTGGCTCTGCCTGCTCTGAGCCGAGGACCCCAGGTCCTTCCGCCCCCCAGCCCTCCTGGGCCCCCCAGCCCCCTCCTGGGTCCCCCAGCCCCCTCGGGCCCCCCAGCCCCCGTGTGATCTGGGAGGCGGAGGGGCTGGGCCATCCCGGGCCATGCCGCCATCCAGAGCCCGCCCCCCACCTGCCGGCCCGCAGGTCATCCACAGCACGGTGGTGGACACGGCCGTGCTCTTCCCGCACCGCCTGGGCCTTCCCTACAAGCGCTCCCTGCGGAACCTCATGGCCGACTACCTCAGACAGATCATCCAGGACAACGGTGAGCGCCCGCCTACCTGCCCGCCCGTGCCCTCCCCTTCACGCCCCTCCTCTTCCCTTCCCACTCCGCGTTCTCCTCGCCTCGTCCAGTTCCACCCCAGCACCCCACCCTAGACCCTCCACACCCTGCTCGCCCCACCCTGCCCTCCTCGCCCCGCCCACCTGATAGCCCCGCCCCACTCTCCCGGCCCCACCCAGTCCCGCCCCGCCCCACTCTACTCACCCTTTCCGAGCCCCGTTCACCCCGCCCACCTACTAGCCCCGCCCACTCTCCCGGCCCCGCCCTCCCCACCCCACTCTACTCACCCTTTCCTACCCCCGTTCGCCCCGCCCACCTGGTAGTCCCCGCCCACTCTCCCGGCCCCGCCCAGTTCCGCCCCACCCCGCCCCTCCTGCCCGCGGACCAGTGACCCCCCCCCTCCAGCGGACGGGCACAGCTCCAGTGAGGACGCCAGCGCCTGCATGCACCTGATGGTCTGGAAGATCCGAGAAGACGCCAAGACCCAGCGGTGACCCCGCCCGCCCGCCCGCCCACCGGCCCCACCGCCCGCCGTCCTAGCCCGCCCGCCTCCGAAACAGTGCAATAAAGCTCGAGAGTTAACCCTGTACCCCACCTCGCAAAGCCACGGAGACAGACCCACCGGGCGCGACGACATCTCCAGAGAACAACGCCGGAGCTGACCCGGCCTCTGTCCCTGGCCTCCGGCCTCTGCCCCTGGCCTCCGGCCTCTGCCCCTGGCCTCCGGCCTCTGCCCCTGGCCTCCGGCCTCCGGTGGCTGCTGCTGACTTGACCGGCCACGGGGCAGGACGGACCCGCCGCCAGCCCGCCCTGCACCCCCTCTGAGCCAGGTCCTAATTTCGTGCCCAGAGGCAGTGCGCCCCAACCTGCCTCTGTCCCTTTTTATGTGATGTGGAGGGTGGGGGGTAGGGGGTGGGTGGGCCAGTTTGTCCCGGGATTCTTTGAGACGGGTTGTCTTTTTTTATTTTGTATTGTTATTTTTATTATTTTTAATTTAAACCGATGGCTTGCATAGTCGTCGTCCCCCCACCTGGAGGAGCCGCCCCCCGGGCCCGCCTCCTGGGGATGGGTGGGTGGGGTGTGCGTGAGATCCAGGCCAGGGGCCCGGGAGTAGTCTGCCCATACCGCACCCCGAAAGCCTCTCGCTGCCGGGATGTATGTCCTCACGCAGGCAAGGAGCTTCCAGGGCGTTTGGGGCCAGGCGGGCACCTCTACCCTCTCCCCCCAGCCTACCTGGGCTTTTGGGGCCTCTCAGAACCTGGGCGGCTTTTCCTGGGCCCCCAGGCCCCACCGGCCTCTGACACTGTCTTCCGGAGCCCTTCCTTCCTGCCCTTCCCCTCCAGCAGGCTGCCTGGAGAGCCCACAGCCCACCTGGTGCCCGGTCTCCCTCCCCGATGCGGGCAGGGACAGAATAAATGTTTGTATGGATTTTAGAGCTCCTGCGTTGTGGTGGTAGTCTCCGTGCCTGTGGGGTCACTGTTCCCAAAACCAGGGCCAGCCCCGCTGCAACGGGGAAGATGGAGAGGTGAGATCCCATTAGCCTCCAGCACCCTGGGTGCCCCACCACTCTAATGGGGTCCCCACATGCTGGGCCAGACCCAAGCCTGGGGCTCAGACTCCCCGGCCCCTCTGGGGGGTGGAGGGCCACCCTGTAAGTGGGGCTGCCCTGCTTGCCTGGGGGGGCTAGACTCAGGGCTGCAGGGCAGGCTCCTGGAGTGTGTAGCCCCCCTTATGGAAACCCGAAGAGTGAGTGCCTGCTGAGGTCTGAGGAGCTAATACAAAAGGGGCAGGGGGCTGCTGCCTGCTCCACTGATGGGGCTGAGCAGTGCCAGAACCTTAGCGGAATTGGGCCTTCACTTATGAGCTGTGTCGGCTCATGGGGGGCGGGAGGGTCAGGGGTGTTTAGGCCTCTGCTTTTTATTTATCGAACGTCATAAACGCCAAGCCCTTGAGATCTGTGCAGGGTGTACACAGAAGGGGGGGGTTGTTCTTGGTTCGGCAGATCCCTGCCTCTGCTGGACTCAAGGGGGCTGCTCCTTGTAACCAGTTGTCTCTTTTCCCTCTTTTCTGTGAAAGAGTTGTCTTCTACATAAATGTGCCGGGAGGTTCACAGAAGCCCTATTTCTGTGAGGTGACTGCCTCCGCCTCCCCAAAAACACCTAGAGGCCAGACAGGTTGTGGGTGGTGGGGGAGTTCCCCACAAGGGAGCTATGCAAGTCAAGGCGGGTAGTCTGTGGGCCCAGGGCCTGCCCTCGTCCCAGCGTCACAGGACTTCTTTCAGCTTGCTAAGCCGGTGGGCTCTTGGCAGCCTCGGGGCCTTTGCACACCGGTGACCTTCTCAGTGCCCAGGAGAAAGGTCGCTGGACGCTCCTCTTCACAGCTGCATCCAGATCTGTCAAGCCTACTAGAACAATTTGTTCAACACCCCCTTCTCCCCCGCCGGTCCTTCCTCATTATTCACCATGTCCCCAGTGTCCAGCACAAAGCTGGCACCCAAAAGCCAAAAACCCACTGCTGTCGAGTCGATTCCGACTCACAGCCACCCTGTAGGGCAGAGCAGAACTGCCCCATAGAGTTTTCAAGGAGCCCCTGGCAGATTCGAACTGCTGACTTCTTGGTTAGCAGCCTTAGCACTTAACCACTACACCACCAGGGTTTCCAGAGCTGGCACCGTAACCAGTAAACCAGTTGCCTTCCAGTCCACTCTGACTCAAGGTGTTTCAGCGCTCAGGTTTCTGCATAAGGGTTTTCAATGGCTGAGTTTTCAGCAGTAAGTCGCCAGGCCTTTCTTTCGAGGCGCTTCCAGGTGAACTCGAACCTCCAACCTTTTGATTAGCTGTCGAGCGTTAAGTGTTCGCACCACCCGGAGAGGCCGCTGGCATCTTAGGCGGTGTGTAAATGTTGGTTGAATGAATGAAAAAGATAGAACCCCCGGCGGCAAAGCTCCACGGGAGGCTCCGCAGGCCCCGCGTTCTGTCCCCTCCTCGCCCTCTGAGGCCCCGCCTTCTGCCCTTGTCCCCGCCCCACCGGAGACCCCGCCTCCCGCCAGGCCTGGCCCCGCCCCCAGCCCAGACGGACCTTCTACCCTGGCCCCGCCCCGAGGCCCCGCCCCTCGCGGAGACCAGTCTTCAACCTTGGCCCCGCCCCGAGGCCCCGCCCCCTAGCGGGGACCAGTCGTCAACCTTGGCCCCGCCCCGAGGCCCCGCCCCTCGCGGGGACCCGTCTTCAACCTTGGCCCCGCCCCGAGGCCCCGCCCCTCGCGGGGACCCGTCTTCAACCTTGGCCCCGCCCCGAGCCCCGCCCCTCGCGGGACCAGTCGTCAACCTTGGCCCCGCCCCGAGGCCCCGCCCACCCTGCGCGACCCGGTCCCCGCGCTCGTGCCGCCCGTTTCGGGCCCGTTGGCGCCGGGCCAACAGCTCCACCAGCTCGGCCGCCCTGGACACCCGCGGCCCGGCCCGGCCCGCGCAGGTGAGCGGCGGCCAGACCCCTGCTGTGGTCCCCGGGCGCCCTCACACCCTCCCTGGGCTCTGCCCGGCCTGAGGGCTGGGGTGGCAGCGGCGGAGGAGCGGGCGGCCCTGGGGGTTCGTGCGCGTCGGGGCTCGGGATGGGAGGGCGGAGAGGGCCGTGTCCTCTGGGCCTGGGTCCCTCCGGCCAAGGGGCACCCGGGGGCTGCGCTCTGTGTGGGAAAACGTGAGGCTCCGATTAGCTGAGGGTGGGGGCGAGCGGGAAGCGGGGCCGCGTGGGTGTGTGCTCCCCTAGACAAGTCCTGGGTGGGTTCCAACCCCTGAGCACGACCCACCCCAGTCCTAGTCTCCACCCTGGCTGAGTCTCCCCCAGCTCGGTGTCTGCCTTGGGCCTCAGTTTTCCTCATCTGCTGAATGGGCAATAGCCCTCCTCAGCCTCCCAGAGCTGGCCCAGTGCCAGGCCCTCCCTCTAGCATGGGGCTTTGGGGGCACGATGACTCAGACGTCAGCACCCTGGCCCTAAGAGGTTTGGGGTTCAGCAGGCAATCCAGACCGGGAAGGGGTGGATGGGAGAGGGTGGTGATCAGAGCTGTTATGGGGGACCCCCCAGGCAGCGCAGGAGCCCACAAGAGAGGCCGGGTCCAGCCTGGAGGGCCAGGGATGTCTGAGTTGAGACCAGAAGGGTGAGGAGGCAATGGCCAGGCACGCGGAAACAGGGCTTCTGGCAGAGGGCATGGGAGGAGAGCTGGGAGGTACTGGCAGTCAGAGCAGCCGGAGAGCTGAGAGGTCATTGGAGGTGGCAGGCTGCCATGGAGGATGGTTTGTACCAGCCCCTAGGGGCCAAACCAGGGTCCCCTCTTTGCAAAATGAGACTCAAGACCAGGCGAGACAACGAGACCACCAGCAGGAAGGCTCCAGCCTCTGCAAAAGATGTGCTGCCCACCTGTCTCCCTGTCACTGCTTGTTGGGGTGGCTCCTGCCCCCAGATCACACCCAGGACTCCCAGAGCAGCCTGCGAGATATCATGCATAACCCTGGGGCCCCATGGAGTCAATTGACAAACATGTCCTGAGCACCTAGCTGATGCCAGGCTCTGGGCTCGTCCCGGGGTACTGCATGGGGAGTGGGGCAGAAGGAACGGCCAGGAGACCAGGGAAGAGGGAGATGTGGTTATCCCAGTAGCAGGCGATGGGGTCTCGGGCCTCGGGGTGAACGTGGGTGGAGAGCAGGGACTGGCGTCGGGGTGCTGAGTGGTGGAACACTGCTGTAGTGGGGACAGGTGAGGCAGCCTTGGGTTGCCAGCCAGGGGCCATTGCAGGTTTGGGATCAGCCTGGGCCAGGCAAGCTGCAGGTGGATGTGGGAGGCGTCATTTTAGAGAGGGTCCCTTCTAGGCCGAGAGCTGAGACCACTGCTGTGAACCGTCCTGGCCTCTCTCCCCCACCAGCTCCACCAGCATGGACACCCTCAACTACCAAGATGTTTTTGAAGAAGATGAGAACTCAGGTGTGTGCCCTGGGGCTGAGGGCAGGGCAGGGAAAGTGAGGGGACATTGAGAGGTGTGGCTAGTAGGGCCATGGCTGAAGTGGGGGGACTGGGGAGACCCACCCCCCAGCCCATGATGACAGCGTGGGGTTCTCATATGCTTACAAACAGTTCAAACCCTAGTACTGAATCATCAGCTCAGGGCTTGGAGGCTGCAAGTCCGAAAGATCTGGACTGCCCTGCTGAGTGTGTGGCCTCGCACACTTCACAGCCCACAACCTAGGCTCAGTTTGCCCCATCTATGAAATGGGCAGACTTTGATGGGTGCTGTTATCTGAGTCTTTGGGAATGGCTCACAGCGTGGGGTGGCGGGGGATCAGGGCCGTGGTCCAGATCCATTTGTGTGTCCTGAGCGCCTACGAGTGCAGGGACCAAGGTGTCCCCCACCCTACCCCCAGGTACTTGCAGCCCCCTCCACCCCTGTCCCATTTGTTTACCGGTTTCTGCGTCCCTGGCCGTGAGCTGGGCATCCCCAGCGTCCGGGTTCCCAGGGGGCCCATTAGTCCTCCTTCGGGGTGTTGTTAGAGGGTGTTTGTCTCAGGCCCCACGCTGCCCTGTTCTCACTTCAGCATTCACCTGGGAGGTGAAGGCCAACAACCGGTACTACCACTGGCAGTTCAAGGAGAAGGTCTTCCTGTGCTGCCAAAGGAACAAGTACAAGGTGGGTGCCACCCCGCCTGGCCCAGGTCCAAACGCAGCCCAGCCACAGGTTGGCAGTAGGCACCCCTGGAGGCTTTGCTTCCTCTTCCCCAGAGCTGGCCCTGCCCTACCCCCACAGGGCTGCAGGGATCCACTCGCCATCACCCCCAGGGCCACCTTCAGGGTCTTGCTCTTTGCAGTACCCGAGTCTGCCTGTAACTGGTGTTTGCTTGATGTTCTCATTTCAGACTTGAGCACTGTGGCCCAGAGGTGGTTGAGTCATGGCCATCTCCTCTGCCATCCTCAGCTCACGTGAAAATAAGTTAACGCCCAGCCCTTAGAATGCGAGATGTCCAACTGGGTGCTAACTGGGACACCCTGTGTGTGTCCCAGTTTGAGACATGCCTTGGCCAGCGTTCGAGGAGCCTTTGCATGCAGTAGGGGTTCAGTGAACGCTGGACTGAGGCCTGGCATTCAGCAGGCCTCAATTAATGCTGTCTTGAGGCCTTGCATGCAGTAGGTGCTCAATTAATGTTGACTTGAGGCCTTGCATTCTATAAGCACATCATTAATGCTGGCTGAGGTCTTACATTGTGCAGGCCCAGTTCAAGGCCTCACGTTTAATAGATACCAGTTAATGCTGACTAGAGGCTTAGTAGTCAGTAGTCACTCACTATTGGGTTGAGGCCTTGCATTCAGCAGGCAGTCAGTAAATGCCAGTTCAAGACCTCGCTTCAATAAGCACATAATTAGTGTTGGCCTGAGGTCTTACATTCAACAGGTGCTTAGTAAACGCTACCTTGAGGCCTGGCATTGAGTAGGTGCTCAATCAACATTGGCTTGAATGTTGGAACCCTTCCATTCAGCAGACGCTCAATAAATACTAGCTTAAGGCATTGCACCCAGTAGATACTCAATTATTGCTGACCTGAGGCCTTAACATTCAGTACAGTGGGCTCTCAGTATCCATGGGTTCGGTGTCAGCGGATTCAATCAAGGCTTGAGAATGGTCGGGGGTGGTGGGGAAAGAAAGCTGCAGAAAGGAAAACTTGAATTGCAGTGCGGGGAGCACTAAGCAGAACTGAGGGGAAGGGAGTGATGGATGTGCGGGCACCCCCTGCTGGAACTGAGGGGAAGGGAGTGATGGATGTGCGGGCACCCCCTGCCGGGGCCTCTGGCAGTCTCTCAGACCTCAGGCCTCTCCAGCACTCCTTGGAGCTCTGCTCACCCTGTGTCCTTTGTTCTCTACTTGTGCTGAAGTGCTCAAAGCAATCCCTCGAAGGCTAAGCAGGAGCGTCAAGTGCTATTTACATAGCACTTTACAACTATTTTCATAGCATTTACATGGTATTAGGTCTTGTAAGTAATCTGGAGATGATTTAACATATATGGGAGGATGTGCTTAGGTTATGTGCAAATACCATGCCATTTTATAGCAGGGACTTCAGCATCCTTGGATTTTGGTTTCTGCGGGGGTCTTGGAACTAATCCCTCGCCGACACCAAGGGACGGCTGTAGTCACTCAATGTTGGACTGAGGCCTTGTATTCAGCAGGCACTCAATAACCTCTGGCTTGAGGCCTTGCATTCAGAAGATGTGTGATTAATGCTGGCTGCCCCAGAGTTCTTACCCTCACTAGGATTGTAACGGCGGCCTTTTGCGCCCGTAGCCCCAGAGGGTGCAGGGTGAGGCCAGCTGTGGTGGGGCGGGCAGCGGGCTCCTCGGCCGGGGCAGTGCCCCATGCCAGCTGGCCCCCGGGGACTGCTCTCATTCCAGACCAACGTCATTCACACAGCCAAGTATAGCGTCTTCTCCTTCCTGCCGCTGAACCTGTATGAGCAGTTCCACCGCGTATCCAACCTCTACTTCCTCCTTATCATTATCCTACAGGTGGGTGGGGGCAGCCTCAGGGGCACGTTCTCTCTGCCCTGGGGCTCCCCAGGGCACCTCCATGAAGTGCCACCTCCTCCAGGAAGCCCTCTCTGACCCCCTTTCTGGACATCACTTGGAAGACAAGGGCGACTGAATAGTGTGTTTATTTGTGTGGTTGGAGGTTTAATGTCCAGCTCCCCACAGCAGGAGCCTTCATTTTGGGGGCCTGGCACACACAAGACACTCAATATATGTTGAATGATGATGGGTGGATGGATGGAACCCCCAGGTAGGAGGAGGACACCCTCTCTGGGACCCTCTGGCCCCCCGGGCTGAATGTGGCCTTGGCCGCCTGGCTCCCTTGGCCCCCTGTCTGCTGACCGGCTTCAGAGAACCCTGAGGAAGGAGGGGTAGTCTGGGTCCGGGTGGCAGCAAGCATCCAACCTGGGCCCCTCCCTCTCTGGGGGTGGGTGCTGTTTCCAGGGCCCCCCATCCCCACCCAGCATCTCATTTCTGCTCTGGATAAAGGGAGACTCTGCTTTTATCCATTAACCTGAAAAACATTTATCGGGTGCCTACTGTGTGCAGCCCCAATGTTAGGTGGCTGAGTGTCTGGTGGGGGTGACTGTCATTGAAGGGAGAGGACTACAGGGATGGGGAGGGGTGAGGGACAAGCTTGGGGCTCGGTAGGGCTTCCTGGAGGAGGTGATGTGGGATGGATAGAGGATTAGAGGGCATGGTCCCAAGGTTGGTGTGTGGGGAGATGGCCAGAGCAGGACCGAAGTAGTCAGTGGGTGGGTCACACAGATGCCAGGAGGAGAGGCAAACCCAGGCTCGGCGGGAGGGTGGGGCATAGTGGTCAGGGGAGGCCTCCGGAAGGGTCTGGTGTGACCTGCCTGTCTACATCAGGGAATCCCCGAGATCTCCACGCTGCCCTGGTTCACACTCTTTGCCCCGCTGGTCTGCCTGCTCACCATCCGTGCTGCCCGCGACCTGGTGGACGACATCGTGAGTGGGCCGCAAGGCCGGCGTGGGCTGGGGGAGCCACTGGCCACAGAGCTCGGGCTTCAACGGCCACGTTGGGCAGGTGGGAGGGTAGCTCCGGTGGCCACGTTGTCTTGGCACCAGTGTCAAGAATGCCTAGGCGGCCATATTGTTTCCTAGCTGTGTTCTTTGGTAGCCGGGAAGGGCACGTACTTGTATGGCTCCAATGGCTGTTGGATCGGCCAGTCGTGGTGGGGGGGTGCTGGAACAGTTTCAGGCAAAGTGGGATGAGCTGGACGGCCTGTCAGCCATGTGGCCTTGGTGGCCACTGTACTTTGGTGACCTTGTTGGGCAAGGTGCCTATCAACTCCATCAGCCATCTTGTTTAGATGGCCATTGTTTCTGATTTTGTTTTTCCTCACAATTTTGCATCCTTTATTTCAAATCTTTAAAATTCTCTTTTTGGTAAATATATATGTAATGAGACATTTGTGGTGGCTGTTGCCTTTTGGTGGTAGCCATGGTGCACAGGTGCCCGGGGCTCTGTCAGCCATGCTGTTTGGGGGCCACGGTGCTTTGGTGGCCATATTAGGGAGATGGTTTGGGGCCATACCGTGTGGCCAGCGGAACCTGCGCTCCTCTTGCTAACAGCAACCGATCAGGCATACCTCACCCCTGTGGTCCCTGGACAGATACAGCGTGGGGTGGGGTTGATTGACTGGGACACCTTGGTTCCTTCCTGCCTCCTTGTGAGCAGAGACTGCTGGTCAGCCTGGGTGTGGCTGTGGGTGTGGCCAGGAGTGTGGCTCAGGCGTGGGCCAGGAGAGTGGGAAGTCCATCTTTCTGACCCTCCCTCTCTGCCCAGGGACGGCACAGGAGCGACACTGCCATCAACAACAGGCCCTGCCAGATCCTAGTGGGGAAGAGGTGAGGCTGGGGCAGTGGGGATGGTGGGGTGCCCCCAAAGTGTCCATTGCCTTCAATGCCCCTGAAGTCCTGGTTGAGTCTGACAGAGGACCCTGGATGGCATTTATTAGACATCGTCTGCCTACCAGGCTTGGAGCCAGCCCTGTAATGAGAGTGAAGAGGCCAAGGGTTAGATTCTTAGCTCTTGGGGTCTCCGAGTTTATCTGAGGGGGAAGGACCCAGAGGTCACTGGGCAGGACTGTGGAGTCATGAGGAAGGTGGAGGGATATCAGGGAGGCTTCCTGGAGAGGCAGGGAGCTGAGGGAGGCTGGAAGGGGGAACAGAAGCCTAGGGGTGAGAACTCATCAACCCCCGGCCCAGCCATGATCCCACGCTGCCCTGCTGCCCCATTCATCCATCCATTTATGCACTCATCCATCTATCCATCCATCATCCATCATTCGTCTACCCATTTACTATCCTTTCCTCCATCCGTCCATCATCCATCCATCTATCCTTTTATTCATCATCTATCCATCCATCCACCATGTGTCCATCCATTTATCATCCATTATCTATCTTTGAATTCAGTCCACCCACCCATTCACCATAATCCATCCATCACTCATCCACCATCCATCTGGAGAGGCAGGGAGGCAAAGGAAGCTGGGAGGAGGAATTCGTCACCCTCCTGGCCCAGGCATGATCCCACCCTGCCCATCTGTTCCATTTGTCCCTCCCTTTATCCACCCATCCCTCTATCCATCCATCCACCCATCCATCCATCTATCCATCAATCCATCCATCGTCCATCCAGCCATCAGTCCATCTACCATCCATGCGTCTACCCAACCATCCATCCATCCATCCATCCATCCATCCATCCATCCATCCATCCATCCATCCATCCATCCATCCATCCATCCATCCATCCATCCATCCATCCATCCATCCATCCATCCATCCATCCATCCATCCATCCATCCATCCATCCATCCTTTCTTCCACCCGAGTTGGGCCAGTGCAGGGCAGTGAGGGGCTTCCCCTTATGTCTGCCACCTCCCACCCTGCAGATTCCTGTGGAGGAAATGGAAGGACCTGTGCGTGGGGGACGTGGTCTGTCTGCAGAAGGACAGCATCGTTCCGGTGAGCCTGGGGCAGCCCCACCCAGGAGGACTTCCTCCCCTCCCAGCCTGCCCGTCCTGCTGCGACAGGGGCCTTGTTTCCTTCAACTGCTCCCTGCCTTCCAGGCCGACATGCTACTGCTCGCCAGCACTGAGCCCAGCAGCCTGTGCTACGTGGAAACGGCTGACATCGATGGGTAAGAGCCCCGGGATGGGAGCACAAAGCCCTGAGGAGTCAGCTTAGATATTTTGGCCATTCACCACACGAGCATTTACGGGGGCCTGCAAGGCACAGAAGTGGAGGAAACAGTTAAGCACTCGGCTGCTAACTGAAAAGTTGAAAGTTTGAGTCCACCCAGAGGCACCTTGGAAGAAAGCCTTGGCCATCTGCTTCTGAAAAATCAGCTACTGAAAATCCTGGTCACTATGAGTCAGAATCAACTCGACAACAACGGCTTTGTTTGTTTTTTTTTTTTTGAAAACCCTCTGGAGCACAGTTCTACTCTGACACACGTGGGGTTGCCAGGAGTTGGATAGACTCAATGGAAACTGGTTTTGTTTTTGTTTTTGTTTTTGCTAAGGTGCTGGGTGCTTTTCCAGCCAGTAGTGAGGGGTGGAGAGGGGGAAGAGACAACCCAAGTGTCCATCAGCAGTTGAATGGATCAACACGTGTGGTCCATCCACACCATGGAGTATTACTCAGCCGTAAAGAGAAATGAAGTGCTGATAGTGCCCCAGTGTGGGTGGGTGAACCTTGAAAACAGCATGCTCGGTGAGAGGAGCCAGACACCAAAGGACAGACATTGTCTCACCCCACTTACACGAAACATCTAGGACAGGCAAATCTATAGAGATAGAAAGTAGGTTAGGGGTTGCCAGGGGCTGGTGGGAGAGGGGGAATGGGGAGCAACTAAAGGGTGTGGAGGTTCATGTGTGGGGTGACAGAAAAGCTTTGAAAAAAGATGGCGCTGATGGTAGCACAACACGGTAAAGGTAAGCCGTGCTGCTGAACTGTGCTCTCAAAAACGGTTAAAATGCCACAGCCTCCTCTAGCCTGAGACCAGAAGAACTAGATGGTGCCCAGTGGCCACTCCCGACCGCTCTGACCAGGAGACAACAACTGAAGGTTCTGGTTAGAGTGGGAGAAAAATGTAGAACAAAATTCAAATTAATAAAAAAGACCAGACTTACTGGTCTGATACAGAGACTAGAGGAACCCCCCTAAGGCACCCTTCTAAATTGGAACTGAAGCCATTCCCGGAGGTCACATTTCAGCCAAGTAGTAGACAACAACACCCAAGGGGATTGTGCTTCTTAGAACAATCAGCAGCTATATGAGACCAAAAGGGCAACATTTGCCCAAAAGCAAAGATGAGAAGGCAGGAAGGGGCAGGGAAACCAAATGGAAACGGGAAGCCCAGCGTAGAAATGGGGAGAGTGCTGACACATTGTGGGGACTGCAACCTATGTCACGAAACAATATGAGTATGGAATACTGAGTGGGAAACTAATTTGCTGTGTAAACTTTCACCTGAAGCACAATAAAATGTCCAAAAAAATTGTTAAAATGGCAATTTTTTTTGT
Source organism: Elephas maximus indicus (assembly GCF_024166365.1). Taxonomy (NCBI): domain Eukaryota; kingdom Metazoa; phylum Chordata; class Mammalia; order Proboscidea; family Elephantidae; genus Elephas; species Elephas maximus. The sequence continues at coordinate 1,547,594 of NC_064821.1, read as the reverse complement.
TGAATATATTTTACCACCAATAAAAAATTCAAACATTAAAAAAAGAATGAAGCAGAAGAAAGGACCTATCTACTCTCTCTGCACAGACATTTCTGGGGGCTCAACTGTGCACCAGGCCTCGCTGCCCAAGTGCAAGAAGGCCTGGGCTCCGGGCTCAGCTCTGTCTCTCTCTGAGCCTCGGTCTCCTGACTGGGGCCTGGCGAGCAGCAGGTGCAGGTTTGAGGGACTCTGGAAGGGGAGCTGGGGGCTCCTTGCTGGGGCGTTATCTGCTGCCGCTCCCACCTGCCTCCCGCCTTGTCACCAGGGAGACGAACCTGAAGTTCAGACAGGCCCTGGCAGTCACCCACCACGAGCTGAACAATATAAGGAAGATGGCGACCTTCCAAGGTGAGAGACCTCGAGCAGGGTGCTGTCCAGCCCTGTGAAAATTCCCCACCTCAGGGGGACTTGGCGATGGTAAGTGCTTGGCTGCTAACCTGAGGGTTGACGGTTCAAGCCCGGCCCAGCAGCCCCGCGGAAGAAAGTGCTAGTGCTCTGCTTCTGTAAAGATAACAGCCAAGAAAACCCCGTGGAGAGTTCCCTCTGCCAGCACAGGGGGTCGCCTCCAGCTGGAGCCGAATCCATAGCAGTAAACGGGGCTGTGTCCCCACAGGCACACAGTCAGCGCTCAGTAAATATCCGCTCTCCAGTTCGTTCGCCGACTCTTGGGAGTCCCTCTCTTCTCACACATTTATTGAGGGCTGACTGTGTGCCAGGTGCTGGGCTGGGCCCCAGGGTCACGGTATGCCCAAGATGGGCCTGTTACCTGCCCTCAGGGAGCTCACAGACATTAAGGCATCACTACACAGATAAGTGTCATATCCAGAGATTGGAATCCTGAGAAACGGAACAAAGTGGGGGACCCCATCTAGTTGGAGGATCTGGGAGGGCTTCCTGGAGGGATGTGAGTCTGGGGAATGCCTTCCTGGCAGAGGAAATAGCATGTGCGAAGTCCCTGAGGCTGAAGGGATTAGCTCTGGAGAATCTAGAGGAGGCCTCACGGTGGAGTTGGGCAGTGGGGGATCCCGAGAGTGTCAGAGCTGGAGGTTGACAGAAACACACCCCTCAGTTAGAGGAGAGTGGCAGGGAGCCCCGGGAAGAGGGCCAGAGCCCAGCCATGCCCATGGCCTGCTGCCGGCTCGGTCGCCCCTAGGCAAGGTGGTGTGTGAAAAGCCCAACAGCCGGATGCACAAATTTGTGGGGTGCCTGGAGTGGAAGGGCAAGAGGTACTCACTAGACAGCGGCAACATCCTCCTGCGTGGCTGCAAGATCCGCAACACAAACACCTGCTATGGACTGGTCATCTACGCAGGTACAGCTGCCCTGGGCCCTGGGGCGAGGGCTGCCCAGGTCGGGGGTGGGGCAAGAACCCCCAAGGCTGTTGATGAGAAGCCATGAAGCCAGGTCTGGGCAACGTGGGGCTCCCGGCTTGGCTTTTCTGAGCCCCAATGTCTGAAACTGTAAAAACAGACACATTGAGCTAGCACCCTTGTTTTGGCTGGAAAAAGTGGGGTTCTTACATGGAGATCAGAATTGGATGGATGGATGGCAGGATGGGCAGATGGCTGGGCAAGTGCATGGATGGATGGATGGACGGACGGACGGACGGACGGACGGACGGATGGATGGATGATGAATGCAATGAATGGATGGGTGGGTGGGTGGATCAAGGGAAGATGGATGCAAGGACAATGGATGGATGGAAGAAAGAAAAGATGAATGGATGTAAAAATGGATGGATGGGTGGAGAATGGGTGCATGGATGGGTGGATGAGTGGATGGATGGGTGGATGGATGGAGGATGGGTGGATGAATGGATGGATGGATGGGTGGGTGGATGGATGGGTGGGTGGATGGATGGGTGAGTGGATGGGTGGGTGGATGGACATGTGGATGGATGGAATGATAGTGGATGTGTGGATGGGTGCATGGGTGCATGGGTGCATGGGTGGATGGATGGAGGATGGGTGGATGGATGGATGGGTGGATGGTTGGGTGGATGGATGGATGGAGCTGGGTGGATCGATGGGTGGGTGGACTCATGGATGGGTGGATGGATTGATGGAGGATGGGTGGATGGATGGATGGAGGATGGGTGGATGGATGGATGGATGGTGGATGGATGGGTGGGTGGGTGGGTGGATGGATGGATGGATGGATGGATGGATGATGGGTGGGTGGATAGGTGGACGGATGGATGGATGGATGGAGGATGGATGGAGGGAGGATGGGTGGATGAATGGGTGGGTGGATGGATGGGTGGATGAATGGGTGGGTGGATGGATGGGTGGGTGAATGGGTGGATGGATGGATGGATGGATGGATGGTGGATGGATGGGTGGGTGGGTGGGTGGATGGATGGATGGATGGATGATGGGTGGGTGGATAGGTGGACAGATGGATGGATGGATGGAGGATGGATGGATGGATGGAGGATGGATGGAGGGAGGATGGGTGGATGGATGGAGGATGGATGGATGGATGGATGATGGATGGATGGAGGATGGGTGGATGGATGGGTGGGTGGATGGATGGGTGGATGAATGGGTGGATGG